>NC_056726.1:908522772-908610272 GCF_019279795.1 Protopterus annectens
ATAATTATATACTAACTCAAAGGTCACACAAACACAGGGTAACAGCAAATCTCCCAACCCTGGGAAATTTGCAGTCTTGCATACCTGTTGATCAGCTGTTGGCCTAGCATACCATAGTCTATTAAAAAAAGGGTCTATATTCGATTAGTAAAGTTTCACAACTTCAAATACCATATGATCAAAGTTCTTAAACTTCGAAAATCTAAAAAAAAAAAGGAAAACTAAGGAAAGTAAACTAAAAATGTTTTAGCAAGGGAGCAAGCCCCCCTGCAATATCAACTCCGAGATCGCACTTTAACAGAGAATGGCGCGGAAAGGGAAGATTTCCCTTTCCTATGCTGTAGTGTGATCTCGGAGTTGGTATCTTTAAGTAGCAGGGGGTGTGGGAGGTGCAGAGGGCATAGCCCAAGTGCTTAAAGCACTTTTGTTTTTTGTTTTTTTTAGATTTTTGAAGTTTCAGAAATTCGATCATATGGTGTCAACCATATGGTATTCGAATTTCTGAAACTTCGTTAATCTAATATAGACCCAAAAAAAACCTCCCATATATACACATGAATATATATATATATATATATATATATATATATATATATATATATATATATATATATATGGGTCTACTTTTCTTTATCGAAATTGCATTATTTTGAAAAAGAAAAGTACGACCCCACTTCTGCAAAAGTGCACTTCAACGAAAGTGCACTTTTGCGAAAGCCGATACACAGAATCAGCTAAATAAACAAAATAAATATTCAAAACACAACTGGGGGGTTGTGCCCCCCACACCCCCATTACTTAAATAGACTAACTCAGAGATCGCACTACAGTGGGTAAAAGTATGCTTCGGTGAATCGGCTTTCAAGAAAGTGGGGTTGTACTTTTCTTTTTCAAAATAATGTAATTTTGATAAAGAAAAATAGACCCATATATATATATATATATATATATATATATATATATATATATATATATATATGTATTAATTGCGTTCTTTTGCCTCGTATAATTAAATAGAGAGTAAAATACAAAAAAAAAAATGCTCTGTTCCCAGTTTTCACAAAAAATACCCACACTTTATTTATTTTTATTTATTTTTATTTATTTTACATTTGTTGACCGGGATAGTCTGACTGGATGCATGTCCATTTTCAGCAGAGGCCTGGGGAGAACAACTCCAAGGTAAACAGATACAACAAAACATATTACAAATAGAATATTAACAGTGATTACATAAGCAAACAAGATAAACATGTTCCACAGGTTAGAGTTAATCCCTAGTGAAAGTCAGGAGTAAATTACACAGTAATCTGATTAACAGATTTTACATATTCTAGAAGAGAGTTAGCCAGGCTTGATACAATGACATAGCCAGTTTAGTGCCAGATGTTGTTTGAGTCTAGTTTTAAACTGACCTAGGGAGGAAAGTAAAGTAATATCAGCTGGAAGAGAGTTCCAGGATCTACCTACAGAGTTCGCAAAGAGAGAGTCACCAGCTGTGTTGTTAATTTTGCTTGTCTGAATTAGTAGTCTGTTAGAGGATCGAAGCAGTCGAGGATTGTTATAGGGGGTGATAAGGTTTTTAAGTGCAGGAGTAATGTCCGGATTATAAAGGATTTTATAGGCCATACTCAGTTGGTTATACTGGATTAGACTGGGTAGTTCAAGCCACCCAAGCTGGTTTAGATTGATGCAATGATGTGTCCTAAAAGACAGCCCAGTGGCAAACCTGGAAATGTGGTTACAGCAGATTGCGAGTTTGTTAAGGACAGACTTGTTTAAATTCGAGAGTAGAGGGGATGCATACAAAAGGGTTGAAAGAAGATGAGAGCAAGCTATGGCAATTTTAGCTGGAGGGGTTAGGAAGGCTTTTATTCTGTAAAGTGACCCTAGTTTTTTATTGATGGTTTTGATCAATAGGTTTACATGTAGGTCGAATTTTAGATTATCTATAATGACACAATAGTTTTGTAGAGGGGTCAGGGGAGATTATTGTGCCATCATGTGCATTTATGGTAAAGGTAAAAGCAGTAGACCTATGTGCTGGTGAAAATAACAGCATTTTAGTTTTTTTGGGATTTAGTATCAGACAATGTTCAGAAAGCCACTTTTCTATAGTATTAAAGTGGTCTGGGTAGCTGACCATAAGTCTGTTGGAGAGGTGGCCAAGCATATCAGGGTAGAGTCATCAGCGTATTGGATATAGCTGACTTTTGGGATGACAGTATACAGGTCGTTAATGAAGATGGAGAACAGCAGGAGCCCTAGTATAGAGCCTCGTGGTACTCAAGGGTATTAGGTAGTAGGTTAGAGAGTTTGTTCTGCCAAAGAACAGCCTGCTGTCTCCCATTCAGGTAGGATTTAAACCATTGAAGGGCTTTAGCATCTAGACAGAATGTCTGCAGGGTATGTATTAAACGTTGGTGATCAACCATATCGTATACCTTGGAAAGAGCTGAGAAGAGGGTGGAGGATATGTGATTGTTGTTATGATTATGGTTTATGGTGTTGGTAAAGGACAGTAGGGCTGAAGTAGTACTGTGGTGAGGATGGAAGCCATGCTGGGTATCTGCCATAAGGTGCTTCTGGATTAGGTGGTGCACTTAGAAGTACATTCACTTATACTGCATTGTTACAGCCTACTAACTAAAATATTTGAGGTATAACAGCACTCACTATGTTCAAAGTCAACTAACTTTAAGAAGGTAACAGTTGTGCATTCAAACACAGTTTTATTCAATAAAACAAAAAACACCAACCAAGGCTGAACCAATGTAATATGGAAAACTGAGGCAGAAATTGACGACACCAGGATAGCGTAACTTCACTTTAATCAGCGCTTTCGTCAGATGACTTTTTCAGAACCACAATGCACCATATAAAAAAATCACAATATATATATTGAATTGACTTCAATTATTACTAATTAATTAAACCATTTAACACGTAATCAATTAAAAACTTGTAAATCTCACTATTGAAAACAAATATAAGGGAAATGGCCAATAATAGGAACAAACATTATTATAGCAATATAGATTTTGAAATGAAAGCAGCAGTGAAGGAGCTAGCAGACAACAAAGATGTCTGAATCATGAAACATGACAAAGGGGGGATGATAGTATTAATGAATCAGGTTGACTATGTCAAACACCTGGAAATCATGTTAAGTAATGAACAAGAATATAAATGTTTCTGACTTCTTGTATGATAATTTAATGTGTGGGAACTTTGATTCGGTTATGTATAGCTTTTGTGAAGTGGAACATCCAAAAGTGGGAGTTATGTTTGGTATCCTCAAAACGCACAAAAGTTTAGTTAACCCTCCCTTTCGACCTATTATATCTGCTCCTAAGTATGCAACCAGTAGTTTGTCAATGATGGTGGGCACAGTGTTGAATCCACTTGTCAGCAAAATTAGTTCCTTTTTGAGAGACTCTTGGGACTTTTTAAACAGCATTCGTGAAGTAAATGCAACACACTTGTTTGACCCCAGTCAACATGTTAGTTTTACTATGGACGTAATTTCATTGTATACCTTTATACCACACCATAAGGGTATTGAGTCTGTTAGAGCCTATTTACACAGATTTGGTAATATGGAGAATGCTGCAGTGGATTTTTATTGTGATGCTCTAGAAGTAATTCTTGAGAATATTTTTTTCATTTTCAATAGGAATTATTATAGGCAAATAAGGGAGGTGGCCATTGGTTCTCCAATTGCCCCCTCCTTTGCTAAAATAGTTATGGGTTGGTGGGAGGTTATCATCTTAGAAACTCTAATAAATGAATTTCATATTAAATATTATAAGAGATTTATAGATGATTTGTTTTTTATAATGAGTGGTGGGCACAGGGAGGTCCAATTATTTTGCGACAAAATAAATGAACTTTCTGATTTTTTGAAGTTCGTCTTGGGCAGTGTAGCAGACTCCATTGATTATTTGGATGTCCAACTAACTTGGAATGCTAGCAACAATGGTTTTTGTAGTAAGATTTTGCGTAAAAAAACATTTAAAAACAATTATATACATGCTACTAGTCAACATCCATCATTCATGCACATAAATGTTCCAAAAGGAAAATTTATCAGAGCCAGTAGGATGTCCAGTGAAAGTCAACAGTTAATAGACAAATTTGAATTTATCATACAGTTGTTTTTAGATAGGGGTTATCAGGAAAAGGCTCTGAGAGAATTCGCTAAAAACATTTGGGATCAAAGGGACATTAAATATCCCCCCATCTTAACCAATGGATTTATTCTCAGTAGCAACAAAATTATTAGTACAGAAGATTTTTTATGTTTTAGTACGAGTATTAATTTAGATAATAAGAGTTTGTGCAATATAATAGAGTGAAATTGGAAAGTGATAGAAGGCAATTCAGATTTATCTAGGGTGATTAGAGAAAAAACAAAGTTTGTTTATAGAAATTATTTTAATTTTAAGGTTATGTTTGAAAAAGGGAGAGACAACACTATAGCAGTCCTCAATATTCCCAGTCAAAAATCTAGGGGTATGTATAAGTGCTTTGATTGTAGTATGTGTAGGTATATTTTAGAGGGTCCTTATATTCAGTTACCTCATTTAACTTATACCATAGCAGTTCCGGGAAGGTTTTGCTGCAAAACTAGAGGAGTGGTCTATATTGCTGTATGTGATGCTTTCAAGCATATTATGTTGGTATGACCACCAGGTGTTTGAACACCAGGATGAAAGAACATGTTTATAATATAAAAAAGAAAGATAAATTTCAGCCTTTGTATAGGCATGTGTGTGAATGCCCTGGTTTTAAAACATTTTTGTTTTCCATATTAGAGCAATGTTCTTATGATATTCGAGGTGACAATTTTAAGAATTTTTTAGAACAGAGGGAAGCTAGATGGCAGATCAAGCTACAAGCTGATCAAAAACCTTACCTGAATGATGCCATCAATATTAAATGTTTTTTAAAAGATCGCCAAATGTTTGTGAAGAAAAGTAAATGATTTTTATTTTTTTGGGAAATGTAGTATTCCAATGAGATTCATTTATTTTTTCTCAATAGTGAGATTTACAAGTTTTTAATTGATTATGTGTTAAATGGTTTAATTAATTAGTAATAATTGAAGTCAATATATATATTGTGATTTTTTTGTATGGTGCATTGTGGTTCTGATGAAGTCATCTGACAAAAGCGTTGAGTAAAGTGAAGTTACGCTATCCTAGTGTTGTCAATTTCTGCCTCAGTTTTCCATATTCCATTGGTTCAGCCTTGGTTGGTGTTTTTTGTTTTATTAGTTTTCTGCACCGTGAACATTTTTTGTAAACCGTTTTATTCAACACAGAAGTAATTAAAGAATAACATGTTTTAACTGCTAGAAACTCCTTGGAACTGGTCTTCTGATTTATCTTGGCACCAGCAGCCAGTTTTATCTTACTGGATGCCAGAATAACTTATTTTGTTCTATATGGCAAAAAATCAAATTCCCTAAAATAATAAAAATGTATGCTTGAAACTATGTTTGAGCATCTTAGGGTACTAAAAGGAGTGAAATTTCACTTGTACAGCAACTGTAGTACCAAAATCTGTGTTTTCAGCCCTTTGACATCACCCTATGAAAAAAGGCCCGGTCCTAGGTCTTCTTTTTACCACCCTTATTAATGTAATTTCCATACAGTGCAAACCTGCCAGTCTTCTAAAATACATGATTTACCACCAAATGGCATACTTCTTGGCCAAAATGATATGTTATATTTGCAAACATCTACAAGCAGGTTTTACACAGTGACATTCAAAACTGCAGAACTCTGGATGAAACCTTGACACTGGAATAGGACTAAAAACACGATACCAGTTGTTACTAGAACTAGTCAAAATCTTTCTCACCTGTCATCCATATAAATAACTGACAGACCATACAAGATGTACCACCACTAGACCATATTTACTAGCTAGTTTTTTTTGTGTGTAGCTATACTTACTAAACTAATGTCAGGTCCAACCAAAAAATTGGAAGAGCAACTTTTTCTGTTGCAAAATTTGGCTCAGCTAGAGGTCATCATTGCATTTCACTTAAGGTACCAGACAACCTATAATTTCACAACTATTATGTACATGGAAAACACCCATTTTATCCAGTAAAAGTACATAACAGCCATTTAAATTCTGTTAAACCTATCCTGAATCTCTTATCAGCTAACTTCAACCTTGCTTTGACTCTTTTTTTCAAATAACTGATATGATGATACCTGACTTTACTTCAGGGTTTGAATACTGTGGCGAAACCTCCATTTTTCAATTTGACTAAATAACATCATAAATATTTAGAAATTCCCTCAATGCCCATCTTCACTCCAAATGGAACTGCAGATACTCTTTAGATATCACTTAATCAGTAACTATAGAAGGAAAATCCAATTTTCTGGTAGATATTTTCAAATTCTTGATCAGTGTGCAACAGAATTCTTGTAAACCATCCCTTTCCCAAAAGAGTCTATCTAAAAGATTAAAATAAAAATGCAGGATAACCTGACTGTTTAATGTTGCCCAGTTTATTGAGTGTCCTTATGAGTGCTTTCATCCAGTAGACTTAAACAGATAGAATTTTAGTATAGGATCATAGGATCACTGAAAGTTGTCTTAAGGAAAGTCCAAAAAAATATAAAATTAATGATTGCTCCAGGTTTTCATTTTAATATTTTACATAGAAGCTTCTGGGAAAAGGGTTATGGTACAAGAATTGCACTACACACTGATCAAGAATTTGACAGGATATACCAGTGTAATTGTTTTTTCCTTCTTTATTTTCATTTGTTGGTCCCAGGGGAGCATGAGTGCCTCCACAAGGTTTGGCAAAGCCAAACACTGACAGTTGGAGCTGTTTTTGCTTATTTAATAAGTAACTATCATTTAGACTGTTGCACTGAGATATTAACAGCAGTCAGGTCTTGTTATTTATCCATCCATCTATCCACAACCCCTTCTCCCATTTTTGCAGATGGGGTTGGGGTGTCATTTCAACAGTGACAAATATCATTTTAAGTTTGTTCTGGGACCTTAGTTTTGTTTATTAACAGTTGTGGGAAGATTGTTTTTCTGTGTTATTCCACACTTCTATTTCCATAAGTAGAATTACTTGTAAAGCTATCCATTTGTATTTTAAACTTGCTGGACCATAGTCTTGTAAGTTAATTCACAGTGGTGGGAGAACTATGTAATCCTGTGAGATTTTGAGCCTTAGTCATTTATTACTGCATTCTTTCCATAAACAATGTTACTGGTAACTTTCTGCATAGTCTCATGCCTTAAACTACAGTAGAAGGTCACTAGTGAGAAAATTGTCTCTGCTCCAGTTTGCGCTTCACTGCTTTTATATTCTGCTTATCTTTTACCTGCTTAAACTTACATTCTTTGTCTGCCCCATCCCCCACTAACACATTAAGATAAAGTTTCTGAAAGAGATTCAATATTGCCTTCATTTAATATATGCATCTCTAGCTAGCCTGCTTGGTTTTCCCCAGCTCTACCACCCTTATTGCTGGTGGTGTTTTATAATAAGGCTATATCTGTGGCCTCCACACCTTATGAAAATCTGATTTCCAAAGTCCTTCCCTCCCCTCTTTCATTGCTATAAACTGGTGTATAAGCTATGTATGTACTCTTCCCACCCGTTGTTTTCCATAGATTCATGATACTGAGGGCCCACCCAACAAACCAATATTGCTCTTGAATAAACCTCTATTAGTACATATTGTCCCCTGCTTAGTTTCTAGGAGCTCAGCAGAACTTGGCGTCCTAGCCTGCATTCAATTAGTGTTTTAGTTGTATGCAATGTCAACCAAGCAATGTTAAGTTCCTTTGATTACTAAATCACACTTAAGTTATTTTGAGTGATCACTACTGTTTCCTGCTTTTATGTGTGCATTTCACTGATTTTTTTTTTTTTGTAAAAAAATAATTGCTCTTTGTCAGACTGTTACTGCTGTAAGCCTGTCGTGAAATTGTGTTTGGCAAAGGATTTCCAGCTAGTTGTTTAAGTGGTATGTGGTAGCATTGCACTTGTGGGTCTCTTCTACTCTGTTTTTACATTAGGAGGGCTGGGTTTATTCATCTTGTGGAAGGGTGTATTTGCCTGGTCTATCTGAGTCATTTCATTGGCAGAGTGATCATTGGTTAGTTTTCTGTTTTTTTCTGTGCTGCTAGAAATTTTGCACATTTGCATGGGTTGGCAATGTCCCATACAGTACAAGCACCCAGTAAGAGTGGTTCATAAAACTGTACCTATAAAGCAACAATATAGCACAACTACCTTGTGGACTGACAAGCTTAGAGCAGATAGTTGGGAGTCAAGTGGCAATACCTACAGATTTAGTTGAATTCATTATTGTGTAAACATTAAAGTTAGTAGAAGTGAGTACTGTTTAGCATAATCTGCACCAATAAAGCACTCTTATCAGGACTGGACAATATGGATATGCAATGTTCTTTCTTCTCTGTAGCCAGCTTGGTGGATATGAGCATCCTGAGACAATGTAACAATTGGCTCATGCTTACTGACAACCACTTTATTTATAAAGAAGCAGACACAGTATGCTAGAAGTGTACTTACACAATGACACTGGAGGCTAAACTCTCACATACAGGTGCACATCAGGTTGTCAAAACCATGCACACAACAGCCACCTCACATAGTACATAACACACACATAGACTAATGTATGTTGAGGCACTTAAAAGCAATCTTCCTAAACAACAAAGATTGCCTAGATCAACACTGTCAAAGCTTATGCCTTAGCAATCCTAAAGGGAATCAGAAAAAAACAGCACCTAACACTACACATATTGTCATTTTCAGTGGAGCTCCAAACACTAAGCCTCTAAGGTAAACAAACACATTTCCCAGGACTCTCATCAAAGGGGACTCAATTGTAAGATATACTGATGCCACTCTAACCAGGCTAAACAAGGAGAAGGTAACTGGTAGTTGCTTATCTGGAACCAGAATCCACCAAATCACACATGCACTCATGTCATTAACCACAGGTACCAGTATTATTCCATCATAGTCCATGTTGGTGAAAATGACCTGAGATGTACCTCCCTGGCCTATATGAAGAGAGACATTATGGATCTATCAGACTATGTGTCTCAGGCTGGTTTGAGTGTAGCATTTAGCAGCAGATGACCATCATCGAGGGTGATGTCACAATATGAGTAAAAGGTTATTGATTTCAACAACTGGCTGTCTTCCTGATGTCATTTTATGGGAATCCAATATTTTTCATCTTGGGAGAACATAGTTAACAGACCATGTTGCTTTGCCAGGGATGGTCTGCACCTCTCCCCTCTAGCCTTTGGAATACTGGCTAAAACTTTATCCACCTCCATGGTGTCTTTTCTAGGCAATGCCAAATTCACAATCCTACTGACATAGCAAAATCGACTCAACTGAACCTTAAGGTGCCAGAAACCTAAACAAAAAACTATATTCCCTCCAATCCCTCCTCACACTCAAGAATATAGAAATCTGTGTATTTACCGAGACATGGTTTAAAGTGGCAAAATATTCCCTGGCAGTGCAAGGTTTCAGTGTCTTCTACACCTTTGCACCAGTAGTTGCACATAAAAGGGCTAAAAGAGGAGGTGTCTCAATATACATCAGTAACAAGCATGCTCTGGAGTGGTCGAAGAGGATGATGTGCCAGACTTCCTCCATATGCAGGTCAGCATAGACAAAATCCAGTACCATATCCTTGCCATTTATAGGTCACTCTCCATGCCCCAAGAATCTCACAATGCATACTATAAACTGCTGGAGACACTTACCATCCAAACTAACACCCTACACAGAGGATGTAATCGCCTGTCTGGAAATCTTACACAGCCTCATATCTACAGGCATAGAGACTGCTGGGCCTCATAAATACAAACACCCTCGACTAAATATTGAATACACCCACTACAGGCTCCAACATGCTGGACCTCGTGCTTACAAATCTGGGAGAACACTGCACTCCCCCCATGTCTCATCCAACATGGTAAAGTCAAGCCATAAGACTGTATTCTTGGAAATCAAAATCAACTCTGTAATTCCATTAAAACCAGTAATAGTTAGGAACTATTCCAAGGCAAATTGCCTTTTATTAAGTGATGTATTGTCAAAATTCATTGCCCCTCTAAACCAAGAGAATGCAGTAGCTTATGTTGAATTGCTCTCAGAAACTCTGTACAACCATGTCAGTGGCTGTATAGAGGCTGCTGTGCCCATCAGAAGTAACCTCAGGACTAGCTCCAGAAATAAAACCATCGTGATGGCATCCCAAATTAAACAGGATATACAACAAAAGGAAAAATATGGCAAAAATCAGGAAGGGTAATTCCCATTAAAATCAAAACTTTCTCATCAAATAAATAGGCAACTAATAGGGCAAAACAGGTCAAGCAAAGCCAATTTTGAGGTTAAGATAGCCTTCCAAGTGAAAGATAACCATAATGCCTTCTACAGCTATGTCATAAACCTCAAGGGCAATACACAGCAATGTGCTTAACTACTGGTTAATGGTGCCACATTCACTAAGCCTGCTGATATAGCAAAGCTGTTAGTGGACAAATTCAGTTTCAACTTTACCCCCCTCTCACCCCCAACATCCCCTCACAAATACCCTCAAACATAAGAACTCGAACTATAACTCAGGAGCATGCACTGGCTGCACTCACTAAAGCCAAGAACAAGGCCTCAATGCGCCCCAGTAACATCTTAGGATGCCTCCTGAATAGCTTAAAATATAAATTGGCAAAACCCCTGGAGGGATTATTTGACTATAGTCTTAAAACAGGCTTTGTGCCACATGAATGGAGGACTGCAACTGTCATCTTTCTTTGTAAGGGAGGACCTTCAAAAGATCCTGGAAACTACAGACCCATTAATCTGACTAGTCTTATCTGCAAAACCATGGAAAAATTATCATGGAAATTATCAGCAAGGACATAGGAGACCCCCAGACACTGGATCTATCCCAGTTTGTCTTTATCAAAGGAAGGTCATGCTTACTGAATCTGGTGGACCTCTTTGAAAAGGTCGCTAAGGCAATGGATGAGGGGGCAAATGGCACAAACAGCCTACCTAGATGTGGCTAAAACATATGATGCAATACTCTACTCAGGCATTGTCAGAAAACTTATGGAACTATGTATAAACCCCTTTATAACACACTGAATAGCTAGCTGGCTCACTGATAGGATGCAGGATAGAATCAGTGAGGCCACCTCCACAAAGAGGCCAGTCACCAGTGGGGTTCCCTAGGGCTCTCTGTTACTGTTGGGCCCACTCCTCTTTGGCATCTACTTCTCAGATGTCAAAGCCAATGTCAAAGGCCTTTGGCTGACCAAGTTCACAGATGAGTGTAAATGGCAGCAATCACTGAATCCATCCAAGATGAGAACAGTCTTCAGGAAGGTCTAATAAAGACAAATGCTTGGTGCCAAAGTGATGGCTTAAAAATCAATACCAAGAAATGTATTATAGTACTCTTTGGAAAATATACCACTCTGAGTATTCCCTTCATCAATAAAACAACTTTAAAAGTTGATTCACTAGTCAATGATCGGGGATCTCACATAGATAGTATTCTAGCCTTCAACCAGCATGTATCCAAGGTAGTTAGAAAAAATCCTTCTATGCTGCTTAACTTACAAGCAAGGACATGGCATCTACATCCAGAGAGGTCATCATGCCACTGTACTTGGCCCTCATCAGACCCATCATAGAGTATAATGCCCCCTTCGGTATGTACCTGACCAGACACATGCAGCAAATGGAATGTCTACAAAGGCTCCCTACAAAAAGAATACAGGGTGTAAACATAATGTCCTACACTAATCTCCTCAAAGCCCTGTCTCTTTATTTGGTATCATGCTAACTTCTGAGAGGTGATCTTTGCTTGGCATACTTGGGCCGTGTTTTGATGTAACTTTTGGACATCCGCAAAACAAACAGCATTAGAACTACTAGATTAAAAGACCTAAATTTTGCCTGCAACATAAATAGGACATGTTGGAGAGACAGATATGTTTCTCAGAGAATTCCCCTTCTCTGGAACAGGCTCTCCATCCATGTAAAGCAGAATCCCTCCTTATCTCTTTTTAAGCTCAACTTGGGCCAACGGATGGGTAATCAGAAATTCACCCCCTGGTCTGGTTCCTATGTCTCTGATGGACAGAAGGAGTTAGTAAATTACCACCTATATAAATCAAATTTGTGGGTCACATTTGGGGTGCAAATCTAGGCTTATAAGAGCCCTAGTGTTCATTAGCCTAGTATACACTTATGAAGCTATGAAAAAGAAAAAAAAAACAGCAAAAAGAAAAAACACAAGGCAAGCCCTTCTGTACATCCATACCCATTCTGAGACTGCACAACAGTGGGGAAAGGACAAATCCCCAATCCCTGCTGTTCAGTGACCTCCCACTATGTAATGCTGGCATTCTGCCACAATGTGACTCTTTGCGTGTTTGTTAACCATACATTTAGGCAGATATAGACATGTATATGGTAGTATTGACATACATTGCAGGTGGGTCTGAGCACAGAGGGGGAAGGAGAGGTGTCATGAAGTTGTAGGCTGCCATTCCAGATACACAGTGGTATAAAGTCACTGATATTAGGTATACAGTTATAGCTGCACTTGCAGGTTGAAGGTAAGCATAGTGCAGACACATGTTGATCACATACTCTCCAGCACTGTTAACATAGGCTATTCCCAGTCACATACTCAAATCTGAATGAGATTGATGGACTACATCTTCCCACAGAACTGAAGACCACTGATTATCTCCTTTCGGCTCTGTCTGAGGAAATGCTCCTTCTATGTTGTCTGACACTTAAGCTGCTCAAAGGATATACTGCTGCTGTTTTCTCACTATGCGGTTTGGCTTCTAACATGGTGAATCAACAGTGAAGTTTGTTAATATATACTGATTTGTACCATATATATGCTAATGAGGCTGGATTTTGCTCATGTCTATAAACGGCTATATTTCACAGAGGTGCAAGAGAAAAATAAGAGGTACCAATTTTCCTTTGCATGCCAGTAGCATGTTATATATGCCTGTTTGTGCATGCAAGTTCTGCATTTATGGAAATTGTGCTATGCAGTGGTGCTAAGGTTCACTTCAGACAATTTAAAGTCCCAAGTAGAAATATGAATTACAACTTGCCATATTTGTTTGCTCTATATTCATGGAGATAACAGCCAATTCCACTGCCCCACAGAGACCACATGCCTGGTGTGTAATGGCAACTAAGATCATGTTTACATTTTGCATGGCCAGTTCGGAGAGAATGCTAATCCCTAAACCTGATGGAAGTATTAGATTCTGTAATGACTTTAAGAAACTGAATATCAATTTAAGGTTTGATATCTATCCTGTGGTGAGCTGAGAGATAATGTAACGAAGGCAGGATACTTGACTAAACTAGGCATGAGGAAGTGATACTGGCTAATGCCTCATAAACTCTCTACCAAAGAAAAACAGGTTATGTGACCTTTGACAGTTGAGTTTGGTTCACAGTGTTGCCATTTGGTATGAGATGGTCTTAACCAGCTTTCAGAGCTGATGGACAAAATAGTGAAGCCCCAGTTATGATACACTGCTGCATACATAGATACATGGTCATTCATTCAGAGGACTGGGGTAAGCTGGGTGCATTGGAATCTAAGTACTTAAAGTACATTAGAGGAAGAGGGCTGGTAAGACTACAACAAATATAAAAAAAAAAAACGGAGGCCATAATAACTGGCCTGTACTTTCCACTAAAAGAGAGGTGAAGGCTTTTCAAGGAGTAGATAAGCACTACAAAAGGTTTTGCCTAATTTTTTTTCAGTTATCTGCCCTTTGACAGACCTCACAAGAGGGAAAGCTGCTATTAAGGTGCAATGGTTTCTTAAGACAGGTAGATCATTTAATGGACCAAAAGTATCCTATTTTCTGAACCTATTTTGTTTGTTTGTGTCTTTCTGCTTTAGGGGTCACCACAGCGGAGCTCCGGTCTGCTAATGATTGGCAGCAGATTTTTACATACTGGCTTGCCGGGCCTAATGCACAACCTTCAATGAAGGAACACCCATTCACACATGTCGCTACACAGAAGACACTCTAACTGAGAATCGAACGGGCAACGTCTGACTGTACCTGTTAATAACTTCTTATTTTGTCAAAGAGTTTATCATATATATATATATATATATATATATATATATATATATATATATATATATACCAACAAATCGAAGGTATGTTTGAGGTGAGGAGCACATTGTGTGCTATATAAGCAAGAAACCAAGCAATGCAGAAATGACATACCCATCTATTGAAAAATAATATTTAGGAAAAATAGGCTTTTTATTCCTTGAAATGCTATTTATTAGGCAGGTATTTCAATCTGGTAACAGATCATGTCACTTTGCAGTGTTTACAAAGGCAAACTGATGGCCAAATAATAGATGTGCCAGTTATATTATTACTCCAACTCTTTCAGTATACAGTGACCCATAGGCCCAGCCTAGCTAACAGAAATATTAATGGGTTGGTCTGGGTCCATTACTAATTGGTTTGATTCCAAAGCCTCTTGTTTTGTGCCATGAGGAAGGTAGTAGAAGCATACTATCTGTGAAATGTGTAATGCCCCATCAAAATGTCTAAAGTCATTTTACTATGGAGAATAGGAATATTCTCAGATAAGTTAGGTAGCTAACAAGGTTCTAGCTAACAATTCAGCATGAATAAAAGGAGGTTGCCTGAAAGCAGCAAACCAGGAAGTTATTCTCACCTAGAAGATCATATAAATCAAGGCTATGAAAGTATAGAATGAAAGCCCAAATGGGGCTCACTTCTAAATTTTACCTGTGGAAGGACTTGTACTTAGGCAGGCACTGAGTCTGGGAGAGGCTTGCAGCCTTGGATGTAGCTTTTTCAAACATTATACATCCTGGAGGTGCTGTGTGGATGTGTGGACTGTGAAATTTGAGAGGCTATACACTGCTTCTCTTTACTGGCCCCAAAACTATGACAGTCACTTCCTCCTGATTTAACTGTTCATATATACTACTCCCTGTTCAGGTCACAGTTCAAACAATGCTTAATAAATCAGTTTGAATGCAACTGTCCATCTAAAGGACATGTTAACTAAACTGATATCTCCAACTGCGTAGTACACTTACCTCTCACATACCCGACCCACCTGATTAACTCACTCATCCTAAGCTGTGATTCAGTTTACTGCAACAATACTGCTCTTAACCCACTACATATAATTTAATCCCCTCTTTCATCTTACAGGTCTGTATTAGCTTTCCTAATTGCGCTACTACTGCCCATATCTCCAGCATGTCTACTCTACCGCCTACTTTAACTCTCTTCTCCCTTTTCTGTTCCCCATACAAAACTGTACATATATTTTGTTTGTTATACCTTCTGTGCAAATATTGTTAGTCAGAATTATCCATACTTGCTCATAAATGTAAACTATTGTTACATCATGATGTTTCCTGGGCTGAGGCTGTAATTGGTCATTGTTATATCAGTGTTGCACCCTGCTAAACACATTTAAACAAACAAACAAGCAAACAAATTTGACTTTACAAAGCCAAGAAGGCTATGGTTTTGACTTGCTTACATTTATGAAAATAAATATGCTTTTTCTTTTTGTGTTTTAAGTAAAGCTCTTCCATATATCTCAAGAAAATGGCACTAAAACACATTTTAGAGGTAGAATGTTAAACAAACTGTGGCTCTAAGTTTCCGATACAAACACATACCTCTCCCCACACATATCCCAACAGAGAAGAATGGGCATGTTTTTCAGTAGGGGTCTTTGCAGCTCTTACTGTCTACTTAGTAAACGATTCTCCATCATAGGTTGCATAACTCTCTTACTGTCTACTTAAATGACTCTCCTTCATAGGTTGCATAACCCTCTTGGGTCTATATTATAACATCGAAATCTACAAAGATCGAATGTTATAATATCGAACCCTAAACACCGAAATCCGCAAACATCAAACAGTCAGAATAGCAATTTTTTTCCCAGGGAAAAAAATCTCTATTCCGAGAAACATACACACAACACAAACACACACAAAAAACAGCAATCCACACACATACACTTAAAATCCTACACCTAAACTAAACTTCACATACACTACTAGCTATCCACTTACCTTAACCCGACCCTAACCCTAAGGTCCATCACTATCGCACACTCACCTCATCCACGCCCTAACCCTAGCTCACCTAACCCGCCCCCTAACCCTAACCTACACACAACCGCACACTTACCTGAACCCAACACATAACGCTCCAACATATTGAACGCTGAAAACAGCAAAGCCACAGCAACGGCCCACCAAATTCTTTCCCTGGGAAGGAATTCGGTGTCCTGCACCTTCGCTGTTTTCAGCTTTCGACAAAACTGGTTTGATATTATAACATTCGAACTTTATAAAATTCGATGTTATAATATAGACCCACCCTCTTACTGTCTATCTAAATGATTCTCTTTCATAGGTTGCATAACCCTATTACTGTCTACTTAAATGATTCTCCTTCATAGGTTGCATAACCCTCTTACTGTCTATTTAAATGATTTTCCTTCATAGGTTGCATAATTTATTTATTTATTTTATATTTGTTGACTGGGTTTGTCCGACAGGGCTACAATTGCTCGTTTTCAGCAGAGGCCCGAGGAGAAAAGCTCAAACAGAAAAATAGAAATTTTACATATTGAATACATATAGAATACATTCATCAGTAATACACATTACTGCATTAGAGTGTCATGCATTACACTGTGGCAAGTGAAATAGATATAGAAATGCATTCATCAGAGATATACATTCTTACATAATTACATATTATATACATAATAGTGCAATAGTTACATAGGTGAAATATTTTGCTAGTTATGTTTGTACAGTGATGTAGCAAGAGGAGAAGATAAAGTTTTAAGTTTGTTTATTGAAGGGAAGGAAGAGAGGAGAGAAGTAGAAGGTTATAGTGGAGTGTTTATGGGGGATAATTACATTGGCAAGTCCATGTTTCATGAAGGTATTTTTTTGTAGCGGTTTTGAATTGATTGGGATGGTCAAGGGGTCTTATATCTAGTGGTAGGCTATTTCAGGCCTTGGAAGGGTTAAAGCTATAGACTAGGTGACCCATTTTGGTCCTTGGTTTGTAGATTTTTAGTAGGCCTTGTTCAGAACTGCGGAGTAATCTAGTGGGTAGGTAATGAGAGATTAGAGATGAGATAGTTGGACAGATTATACTGAAGCACGTTAGGCAATTCTAGCCAATTTAGTTCTTTTAGTGAGAGACAGTAATGGGACTTGTAAGAATTTTGGGCAGCAAGTCTGGCAATCCTGTTATAAGTTGTTTCTAACTTGTTTAGTAGTCCAGTTTTGAGGCTGGTGAGAATTTGGGAGCTATAGAGTAAAGTGGGTAAGAGGTAGGCATTTGAAAGGGTTAGTTTTGCTCTTTTGGTAAGATATTTTTTGTTTCTATAGAGGAGACTTAGCTTGAGATGTGTTTTCCGGATACAATTATTGACATGTAAATCAAAGGTTAGTCTATCATCAATAGTAACAGCTAAGAGTTTTGTACTGGTGTCCACCTGTATTTGAGTATTATTTTGTGACAATATGGAGAAGGAAGACTTTATGTGGTTAAGATTTTTAGGGAGAAAGAGGAGTAATTTGGTGTTCTTTGGATTAAAGATAAGTTGATTTTCAGATAGCAAGTTTTCTACAGAGTTAAAAGAGGAATGTGTGTGTGATTTTAGTTGAGTTGGTGATTTGGCAATAATGAGAAGTGTAAAATCATCTGAATATTATATTAGTGAGGACCCAGGACAGGAAGAGTAGAGAAGGTTGGTAAAGATGTTAAAAAGAAGTGGCCCAAGGTTGGAGCCTTGTGGAACACCTGTTAACAGGAAGAAGAAGGGAGAAAGCTGAGAGACATTTAACTGATTGGAGTCTATCAGGGAGATAGCTGTTAAACCACAATATGGTGGATGGAGAGAGGTGTAAGTTTGCTAGTTTAAGGAGAAGGAGTTTGAGAGACTGTATCAAAGGCTTTAGAGAGGTCACTGAAGAGACAGGAAATCAGTTTGTTCCTGTCTCTAGCTAGTGATACAGTGTTTAGGAAAGACAGGAGAGCTGTAGTAGTGCTGTGCATGGGACGAAAGGCATGTTGGGTAGATGTGAGTAGATTTTCTTGCAGAAGGTAATGTAAGACTTGATTGTGTATACATTTTTCTAGAATTTTGGAGAGTGGTGAGAGTATGGCTCTGGGTCTAAAATGAATTATATCTCTGGAGTTTCCTCCTTTGTGTATTGGAAGGGTGTAAAATTGCTTCCAGATAGAAGGGAATGTGGATTCCATGATAGAGCGATTTATTAGAATAGAAACTGGGAAAGCAAGAACATCAGCAGCAGCCAGAAGGAATGTGGAGGCAATGTTGTCTACAGATGTGAAGCAAGGTTTTAATTTAGATAGTAGAGTTTTAATATAGTTAGTGGAAACAGGTTTGAGGGAGAAGGTAGTGGTAGGGTTACTATTGATGGAAGAGTTTGAGCTATTAGGTCTATTATTGTTGATGGGATGGTTTGTGTCTTGATTTAGTAATTTGGATAGTAAAAACAGGAACCAAGAAGAACACAACCACGACAGCCAAAGTCTCCAGCATCAATCTTTACTTAGTGCACAAAGAAACACCAGCGCTTCATAATATCTTCATCAGGTGTAATGAAAAAGCACTACCTAAACACACCTTATATACAAAAATAGCATAGTCACATGACAAAAGCAATTACAAATTAAAAGGGTAACAACTATATGCTTATGTGAAACAATTTTAAAAACATACATATACATTTTATATCATAAAACTACTTAAAATAACATGTATGAGACAAAACATACATATACATTTCATATCATAAAACAACTTAGAATAACCTTCATAGTGCTGCATGAGTTTACTAAATAAAAACGATCTCTTTAGAGGTCTTGATTTCAGCCTCGGTCTAAGTGGTACACTTTCATTTAGCCCACTGCCTACATTTGTCCTCATCCTGACAATCCAAGTAGACTCAAGTTCCTCTGTTTTATGCCTCACGTCTCCTATTCTAATACTATCAAAAATTCTCCCACTATAACTAAAAACTTAAAACTGTGTGCAGAGTCTGTATCATGAATATGTTTAGCCAAGGCATTTACACAATTAGACTTACTTATGTAATAAATATGTTCCCTTATTCTATCTTTAAAAGGCCTGTCAGTCTTGCCTATATAACATTTACTGCATTTCTGACAATACGCAAGATATACCACATGTTCTGTTGTGCAAGTGGCAAAAACAGTAAACTTATATAACTTTCCATTACCGGAGAAAGAACAGAAAGTTTGGAACCAGAAGGAGCCTGGGCGAAGTCGGAGCAGGAACAACGTGAAACGCAAATGGGAAGGTACTGTGAATCAACAGAATACCATAAAGAAAGCCTTTATGAATGTGAAAAAAGCTTAGTTTGCAATCTTTCGAATATTGTATTAACAGAGACAGAATTAAGTGTCCTATGTAAAGGACTACCTTTTATACCCTCTGTTGTCTTAAATTATACTGAAGTGATTTTTGATATTAAGAAATTTACCAGAAACTTGATGTTGAAAATGATGTATAAAGATAACAGTGATACCAATATTGATTCTCAGACATCTAGAGGGTTGGTGTTTAAGAAACCAAGTACTTTTGTACCTAGAATGAACTCTTTAATAACTGCTTTTGAAAAACTGTGTGTCCAGGACATTTATGACCTTAATTTTAAAGTCAATGTGAAGCCGTATATTTTTAAAATGGCTAATTTAACTAGAGATGAAAGGTCAACTTTTTTGATGTCTGGAGATGAATACTAATATTATCATCAGACCGGCTGATAAAGGTGGACCCATTGTGGTCCTAGATAGGGATAAGTATGTCATAAAAATGGATGAAATGTTAGCAAATGCTTCTTTTTATATGAAAATTACACTTGTACAACTGACTACAATTATGTATGATATACACATTTATTTGAAATGTTTGCATGAAATGGCGTTTGATGATGATTTACTTTTATATTTTTTAGTTGCCAAACCTACTGTACCTTTAATACAGGGCCTACCTAAACTCCATAAGAATAGGTTGGATCCACCTTTAAGGCCAATAGTTTCAGGCAGGAATTGGAGCACTGAGACAGTATCCATTTTTCTTGAAAAGCATTTAAGACCTGTGTTGGATAATTTACAACATATTCTTAGGGACACATAACATTTTTAGGAGACTTATATGGTTATACATCTAAAAACAATTTGAAGAGTATGTTTATAACTGTAGATGTTGCCTCCTTATTTATGGTGATTCCCAACCATGAAGGACTTTTGAGTGTAAAAATTTCTTTGAGGAATTATTCTGATTATAGTCAGCAGAAAATAGACTTGCTTGTTAGGTTATTAGAGATAGTACTGAAGCATAATGTTTTTGACCAACAATACTACAAGCAATGCGATGGCGAGCCATGGGCACAGCCTGTGCCAATAGCTACGCCAATGCAGTTATGGTAGCATGGGAACTCAACTATGTACTCCAGGGTCCTTATAAAGAGTTTGTGTTGTTTTATAGAAGGTTTAATGATGACCTTTTTATCTTATGGGGAAGAACATATGAGCAGTTTTAAGAATTTTTTTGTATATCTCAGTAACATTACTTGCTATTTACGCTTTACTTGTAACCATTCTCTGTCTGATATTGAGTTTTTAGATGTTAAGGTTACTAGGGAATATACAGGTGAAATTATAACAAAATTATATAGGAAAGAATGTTATGTGAACCATTTGCTGTACAGAGAGTTCACATCCTCCCTACATTTTTAGGAATGTTACACAAAATCAGATTTATAGGGCTTCTAGGCTGAATGTAAGAGAAGCTGACCTTGAACAACATGTCAGTATAGCGGTTGACCATCTTTGTGATAGGAGCTATGAAGAACATATCATTGTACCCAATGTAGCAGCAGTGATTAAAGAGAGAGGTACAAGAGCGCAACTATATTTCTCTGATAAGAACACTAGTTCATCTAGTACAGGGACTGTAGGAAGGAACAGAGACATACATGGAGCTAGGTTGAAGGTCCCTTTATCTTATACATCTAATTTAGCTAAATATATGGGAATAATAAGGAAACATTGGAATATTCTCACTACAGATGAGGAAGTTTCCAGATATGTGGACTTTGAACCGAGGTTCACATTTAGGAATAGTAAATCTTTGAAAATGAGATTGTGTTATCCTAGGATTAGTGAACATCAAAGGGAAGGTATAGGTACCACACCTTATGGTGAGTGCAATTATAGTCAGTATTTGGATACAAAAGGTGTTTTTTACCATCCAGATCAAAAGAAGTTGTATAAGTTTACTGTTTTTGTCACTTGCACAACAGAACATGTGGTATATCTTGCGTATTGTCAGAAATGCAGTAAATTTTATATAGGTAAGACTGACAGGCCTTTTAAAGATAGAATAAGTGAACATATTTATTACATAAGTAAGTCTAATTGTGTTAATGCCTTAGCTAAACATATTCGTGATACAGACTCTGCACACAGTTTTAAGTTTTTAGTTATTGGAAGAATTTTTGATAGTATTAGAATAGGAGATGTGATGCATAAAACAGAGGAACTTGAGTCTACTTGGATTGTCAGGATGAGGGCAAATGTAGGCAGTGGGCTAAATGAAAGTGTACCACTTAGACCGAGGCTGAAATCAAGACCGCTAACTTTTTATTTAGTAAACTCATGCACCACTATGAAGGTTATTCTAAGTTGTTTTATGATGTAAAATGTATATGTATGTTTTGTCTCATATATGTTATTTTAAGTGGTTTTATAATATAAAATGTATATGTATGTTTTTAAAATTTTTCACATAAGCATATAGTTGTTATCCTTTTAATTTGTAATTGCTTTTGTCATGTGACTGTGCTATTTTTGTATATAAGGTGTGTTTAGGTAGTGCTTTTTCATTACACCTGATGAAGATATCGTGAAGCGCTTGTGTTTCTTTGTGCACTAAGTAAAGATTGATGCTGGAGACTTTGGCTGTCGTGGTTGTGTTCTTCTTGGTTCCTGTTTTTACTACTTTTGTTTCTGTGAACACAACTTGTGAGTTACTGGTAGTATTGTTTTTAGTATTTTTATTTTGCTTTGTTTTCTTTACCACCTTACTCACAATGACGGCTAATGTTGAAGATGTGGATGCTATAGTGGAGTTGGACAGTTGTCCTGATAATCTTGGCATCACTGGTAATAGACTTAATAACTTTATACATGACTTTAAGCTTAAAACTAATCCATTGTTCAACTGCTCCATGTTGGAAGCGAATGGGTCTGAAGAGACTGTTGACATCATAACTTTAAAAATGCAATTGTTTGTCCTTGAGAAGGATTTATACAAGATGAAACACAGTCAGTATCAGCGTTTTCATTTGGAAGTTTGTTTGGTAGAGAAAATAATACCTAGGGGCTTATGTGTTCTTAAAATGCCCTCTTACACAATTGGTGATGATGTACTGTTGATGGAATGGCAGAAGCTTAATTTACAGACTAGTTTCAGCTATCTTAGAATATTGATAGCTGCTGCACAAAGGGAGACTGATAACTTGATACATGCTGTTAATCTCAAGTATGAAGAGTTACTTAAGAGCTATTCTGATTCAGTACTTGAACCTTATTTGTCAGATCTGATTAATTCCCTGAAGTATATGAAAACAAATTGTTAAAAGGCAAGATCTCTAAGATCTGCAGACATCGTAAAGATTTTCAGCTGGGTAATATCTTCACTTGGCCAAGAACTGATGATTTGTCGGCTACCAATTATACCAGAGCATCTTTTATGCAGGCTGAAACAAGTGTTACAGTGGCAACACAGCCAATGACTAGTAATACGAACAGTACTGATAATCCGAATGGGCATGTTGTTTCATTGGTGCCCAATGATGTCACTACACAAAATTCCAACTCTACAAACAAAGAACTAGGCGCACAACATAAGGTTGTTGTCAGGACTGCTTTGGTACATTCGGATTCAAATAAAGTGAAGGAGAATGTGACGGAGCATATCAACGAAACGGATGTCCCTTTGGGAGAATATCAATTGAACTTGCCATTAACAGTGAAAGAAAAGAAAGTTTGGAACCAGAAGGAACGTGGGCACAGTCGGAGCAGGAACAACGTGAAATGCAAATGGGAAGGTACTGTGAATCAACAGAATACCATAAAGAAAGCCTTTATGAATGTGAAAAAGCTTAGTTTGCAATCTTTCGAATATTATATTAACGGAGACAGAATTAAGTGTCCTAAGTAAAGGACTATCTTTTATACCCTCTATTGTCTCACATTATTGACATTAAGAAATTTACCAGAAACTTGATGTTGAAAATGTATAAAGATCACAGTGATACCAATATTGATTCTCAGACATCTAGAGGGTTGGTGTTTAAGAAACCAAGAACTTTTGTACCTAGAATGAACTCTTTAATAACTGCTTTTGAAAAAAATGTGTGTCCAGGACATTTATGACCTTAATTGTAAAGGCAATGCGAAGCAGGATATTTTTAAAATGGCTAATTTGACTAGAGATGAAAGGTCAGCTTTGAGAGGTCTGGAGATGAATACTAATATTATCATCAGAATGGCTGATAAAGGTGGACCCATTGTGGTCCTAGATAGGGACAAGTATGTCATAAAAATGAATGAAATGTTAGCAAATGCTTCTTTTTATGTGAAAATTACACTTGTACAACTGACTACAATTCTGTATGGTATACAAATGTATTTGAAATGTTTGCATGAAATGGTGTTTATTGATGATGATTTACTTTCTTATTTTTTAGTTGCCAAACCTACTGTACCTTTAATACAGGACCTACCTAAACTACATAAGAATAGGTTAGATCCACCTTTAAGGCCAATAGTTTCAGGCAGGAATTGGAGCACTGAGATGGTTTCCATTTTTCTTGAAAAGCATTTAAGACCTGTGTTGGATAATTTGCAAGATATTCTTAGGGACGCAGAACATTTTTAGGAGACTTATATGGTTATACATCTAAAAACAATTTGAAGAGTATGTTTATAACTTTAGATGTTGTCTCCCTATTTATGATGATTCCCAACCATGAAGGACTTTTGAGCGTAAAAATTTTTTTGGGGAATTATTCCAATTATAGTCAACAGAAAATAGACTTACTTGTTAGGTTATTAGAGATAGTACTGGAGCATAATGTTTTTGTTTTTGACCAACAATACTACAAGCAATGCGATGGTGTGGCCATGGGCACGGCCTATGCCAATAGCTATGCCGTGCAGTTATGGTAGCATGAGAACTCAACTATGTACTCCAGGGTCCTTATAAAGAGTTTGTGTTGTTTTACAGAAGGTTTGTGTTAGAAAAATATGTATTAATGTGTATATTAGTGATTTTAAAAGCCCAAAAGGGTCAACACATTTATTCTATTTCATACTGCATAAATCCATATAAACTGCGAATGCTTTCTGACCTTGTATTTTGTCAGCACAGCTGAAATCCTGCTTATGCCTTTGGAAATTTACTGAGACGCAGATGATTTTCTGCTGGGTCAGGAAAATAATGAATAGAACAATACCGTTTCTATAATGTTATTAAACTTAGACAATTAGGTCTGTTTGTGCTATGAGAACATACACAGCTGCAGGAAGGATCGATAAGTACAACAAAGACTGCTTGAAGAATATGAACTATAATCTGTGTTTGCTTTGTGCTTGAATTAGCAGAGTACCTTGAAATGTAACACAACACTGTAGAAATAATTGTAACTAGCTAGTGGTCTCCAAGGCCATGTTATTTTAAAAAAAAAAGGTTTCTTACAATGTAATGTCATGTCAGCAGAAAATCATGACCAATATCTACTGTGAAAAACAATATTGTAGGCTTGTATTTGATTACGTCAGCTTTAGAAGGCAATGTCTTGTAAAACAGTATAAGAATAGCTTCACGTCCTGTTACTAATCAGACAAACTCTGTATTTTTGCATGTTTTTGTCTCCTTGCTGCAAGAATTAAAAGTGCCTTAACCTGAACCTTACGTGTATTGGTCTTTGAAGTTTTTTCCTTTGACAGTTTGTTGATGACCTTTTTATCTTATGGGGAGGTACATATGAGCAGTTTCAAGAACTTTTTGTATATCTCAATAACACTACTTGCTATTTACACTTTATTTGTAACCATTCTGTGTCTGATATTGAGTTTTTAGATGTTAAGGTTACTAGGGAATATGCAGGTGAAATTATAACAAATTTATATAGGAGAGAATGTTATGTGAACCATTTGCTGCACAGGGAGAGTTCACATCCTCCCTACATCTTTAGGAATGTTGTACGAAATCAGATTTATAGGGCTTCTAGGCTGAATGTAAGAGAAACTGACACTGAACAACATGTCAGTATAACAGTTGACCATCTTCGTGATAGGGGCTATGAAGAGCATATCATTGTACCAAATGTAGCAGCAGTGATTAAAGAGAGAGGTACAGGAGCTCAACCATATTTCTCTGATAGGAACACTAGTTCATCTAGTACAGGGACTGTAGGAAGGAACAGAGATATGCATGGAGCTAGGTTGAAGGTCCCTTTATGTTATACATCTAATGTAGCTAAATAAATGGGAATAATAAGGAAACATTGGAATATTCTCACTACAGATGAGGAAGTTGCCAGATATGTGGACTTTGAACTGAGGTTCACATTTAGGAATAGTAAATCTTTGAAAATGAGATTGTGTTATCCTAGGATTAGTGAAAGTCAAAGGGAAGGTATAGGTACTACACCTTGTGGTAAGTGCAATTATTGTCAGTATTTGGATACAAAGGGTGTTTTTTACCATCCAGATCAAAAGAAGTTGTATAAGTTTACTGTTTTTGTCGCTTACACAACAGAACATGTGGGATATCTTGCGTATTGTCAGAAATGCAGTAAATTTTATATAGGTAAGACTGACAGGCCTTTTAAAGATAGAATAAGTGAACATATTTATTACATAAGTAAGTCTAATTGTGTAAATGTCTTGGCTAAACATATTCGTGATACAGACTCTGCACACAGTTTTAAGTTTTTAGTTATTGGAAGAATTTTTGATAGTATTAGAATAGGAGATGTGATGCATAAAACAGAGGAACTTGAGTCTACTTGGATTGTCAGGATAAGGGCAAATGTAGGCAGTGGGCTAAATGAAAGTGTACCACTTAGACCGAGGCTGAAATCAGGACTGCTAACTTTTTATTTAGTAAACTCATGCACCACGATGAAGGTTATTCCAAGTTGTTTTATGATGTAAAATGTATATGTATGTTTTGTCTCATATATGTTATTTTAAGTGGTTTTATGATATAAAATGTATATGTATGTTTTTAAAATTGTTTCACATAAGCATATAGTTGTTATCCTTTTAATTTGTAATTGCTTTTGTCATGTGACTATGCTATTTTTGTATATAAGGTGTGTTTAGGTAGTGCTTTTTCATTACACCTGATGAAAATATCGTGAAGCGCTTGTGTTTGTGTACTAAGTAAAGATTGATGCTGGAGACTTTGGCTGTCGTGGTTGTCTTCTTCTTGGTTCCTGTTTTTACTACTTTTGTTTCTATGAACAAAACTTGCGAGTTACTGGTGGCATTGTTTTTAGTATTTTTAGTAATTTGGATATTGAGTCTATAAAGCAGTTGTTGAATATGGAGGCAGTTTCCTCATGTGTTTTGTCAGGATGAGGGTTAGGGGAGACTAGTGTACCTGGGTATAGTATTTGATTTACAGAGTGTCAGAACTTTTTCCTCTTACTGTCTATAACCTTCTTATTGTCTGTCTAATTTATTCTCCTTCATAGTTTGCATAACTCTCTTACTGTCTATTTAAATGATTCTCCTTCATAGGTTGCATAACCTTCTTACTGTCTATTTAAATGATTCTCCTTCATAGGTTGTATAATCATCTTACTGTCTATTTAAATTATTCTACTTCATAGGTTGCATAACCCTCTTACAGTCTACTTAAACGACTCTCCTTCATAGGTTGCATAATGCTCTCACAGTCTACTTAAATGATTCTACTTCATAGGTTACATAATCCTCTTACAGTCTACTTAAACGATTCTCCTTCATAGGTTGCATAACCCTCTCACAGTCTACTTAAATGATTCTACTTCATAGGTTGCATAACCCTCTTACAGTCTACTTAAACGATTCTCCTTCATAGGTTGCATAATGCTCTCACAGTCTACTTAAATGATTCTACTTCATAGGTTACATAATCCTCTTACAGTCTACTTAAACGATTCACCTTCATAGGTTGCATAACCCTCTCACAGTCTACTTAAATGATTCTGCTTCATAGGTTGCATAACCCTCTTACAGTCTACTTAAACGATTCTCCTTCATAGGTTGCATAACCCTCTTACAGTCTACTTAAATGATTCTCCTTCAAAGGTAGCATAACCCTCTTACTGTCTATTTAAATTATTCTCCTTCATAGCTTGCATAACCCTCTTACTGTCTACTTAAACAATTCTCCTTCATAGGTTGCATAACCCTCTTACTGTCTGTTTAAATGATTCTACTTCATAGGCTGCATAACCCTATCTCTGTCTATTTAAATGATTCTCCTTCATAGGTTGCATAACCCTCTTACTGTCTATTTAAATGATTCTCCTTCATAGGTTGTATAACCTTCTTAATTTCCACTTAAACAATTCTCCTTCATAGTTTGCATAACCCTCTTGCTGTCTATTTAAATGATTCTCCTTCATAGGTTGCCTAACCCGGGTGTTGAGTCAGATCTTGATACCAGCTGTTTAGCATATCTTACTCATCTCTCAGGTTGAGCACAATAGGAGTTAAAATCATCTGGTAGGTGTGATCTTCCATATTAGGATGTGCAGGAAGTCTTGCTTCCTCCTTGTCAAAAGGTTTTGCATTTATTGATGTTTTTGTGAACAATCAAAGTATGGCCAAATGTTGCACATTTTGATGCAGATTTTAACAGTGGTGTCATTCTATGATTGGACCATTTATTTTATAATCATAACGCATGTCTTTTTGTAAAATCTCAAGATGCTGCATTTATTGACCTTAAATTAGAGGTCATTATTACTACATTGTCTGTGTCTTTCTCATCTTGGGGAAGTTTGACACTTTTTATTGAAGTAATTATTCTACCCAGTTCGCAGTCATCAGCATATCTGAATATCCATTACCTATTAGCCATGTTTGTATCTAAGAAATAAAGCCCTTCTGAAAAAAGGAAAAAATGACACCAATCCAGAGTCCTGTGGGCTCCCCCACTCTCACCTGTTGGGACAGGTTGATAACTTCCCATTGTGACTTTTGTCCTGACTATTAAGTTGTTATGCCATTTATTGTTTTGTAGTGCATGGAGCACCATGATTATGCTCCAATGTCAGTTAAATGACACACTGGTTCAGCACTGCTCTACCTGTCTTATCAACATTTAGAAGGGCGCTTAGGAATTGTTAAGCACCAGCTACAAGATGTTAAGATGATGTCTGGAGCTAGGATCTAAAAGCCGACAGTGCCAGACAGTAAACCACAGCAGCAGAACATGAAAATGCTTCATTTCTGCTGTTACTAAATGACAACAGGTATTAGAATTTCAGACTTCACATCCTTCATAAAGTACATGCTAATATTCTATGCTTGTAAGGTCATTCCTTGAACTCTGTTCCTGATTTTATCCCTTGTCCCCCATTATTGTTGGCTTTGTTCAGAATTCTTTTTTTTCTGCTTCGTCCAGAGTTCTTGAGCTAAGAAGTTGAGTGGTATGAATTAATGGACTAATTACCTCATACATAAAATCACATACTGCTGCTTTTAATAAGTCTACTCCAATTTCATAACTATATTCATTAAAAAGAACTGTTGCAAAAATCTCATCTTTCATTAAAATTAAATGTTGAACAATTTTAAAAATAAACATTGCCAGAAGGATGTGTTGGGGCATGCACTCCAGAGAGTGAAGTATACTGACAGAACTGTGATTCTTTGTGGAGCTGTAAACAGATGGTTCCTTAATAAGCAAGCAATGCTATTCTAATTAGAATGCTATGTATTCTCTCTCTACACACAAATGACATTTTCTTTGTTTTTTCTAGTTGGTAGACTGGACCCAGGGGCCCTTTTCAGCTACAGCATTGTTACATTGCAAATCAAGCCATAACATGAATACAAAGTATCAGATTTACATTTACTTTACAACTGTACAATGCACATGACAGAATAAAATATGGTAAAAAGGTGTATAGTTCAGTGATTACATTCATGTACAAGGAAAGTGGAAGTTCATGTGCCGTGCATGGATATTATCTGACTATTCCTACTGTATGATACAGTTTTGATTTATCTATATTTTAATAACATCTATTAAATGTATTAAAGGTGAAGCTCAATTGCTGTACAAATTTGAAAAGGATTTTCTAGTGATAGTAAACAAAGAAAATAATTTAAAAGACTTGATTATTCTCACTCAAATGTCAAAAGATACCAGAGATGTGGAAATTACATTGGATAATGTCAATAATGCAGACTGACTAAAAAGACATACATGCAGAGCTAGTATACAGTATTTGTTGTTATGGTATATCCGGTAGTGTGCATGAACAATAAATACATAAATACACCCATATATAAATATTAAAAACACTATAAATACTAACATTTCATTATCTGTTGTACAAATGTCTATATTTACTTTGGTGCACTTCTAATAAATGGCACTTTGGAAGGACTGCATAAATCTTAAGTTCAGAATAAAAAAAATCATAACATACTTCAGTGGATACTCTTGTTGTTGGCACATTGTGATGCCACTTGCTGGAGATGTGTCCAACACAAAATTAATTCAATGTGAAATGGCACTAAAGCATATCAATTTATGAGTAAAAAAAATGGAATTATAGCTTTCATGCAATGAAAAAGGAAAAGAGTGGTTCTGTGGATCAGCTGATTTCCACAGTATATATGAAATGTGTATTCAAGTAGAATTTACTGAAAAATAACAATAACAACTGTATTTGGATTTATAGAAAGCATGCAGTCAACTCAAATTCCAAATGAAATTTTGCATCCTTATATTCCAGCATTTTACACTCCTTGCTATGCTTATGTTTGTTTTTAATTATTACAGTTTTTTACACCTTAGTCAGAAATATTTTGTTTTTTTTTCTTATCTCAGTTTGTTGTACATTAGTCATGAAATGCAATGGATCATACACATTTTTAAATGTCTTTATTAAAAGATTTCAACTTTGTAATTCCATCTTATTTCATCTTGCATCAGTAACAGTCACATTTAAATGAGCATAAAAGTTTGATGTGCATAAATCATCATCATTGCCATCGTCAGCCTCCTTTTTTTCATTTTCTGCATGGGGTCAGAGTGCCAGATTAGCTGTTTCCACTTTTCTCGATCCATTGCCATTCTCTTACCTTCTTCAATAGTCATGCTTGACTGTTGCAGGTCTTTTGTCATGCAATCTTCCTATTGCTTTGTTCTTGTCACTCCCATATCTTCTTCACCAAATCATCTTCTGCTCTCCTGCACATTACCTGAGCCACTCTAATTCCAGCTCATTGTCCTTCTGTGCAATTGGACTTACTTTGGCATCTGCTCTGATGTCATAATTTCCTTCACTTCTAGCATCCTCAACTGCTCTGGCTTTATTGCCCAGGTTTCTATACCATACAGTGTTACTGGTAGCACAACTATTTTGTACACCTTACCTTTCAGCTTGTTTGGCATTTTCTATCATATACTATACCTGACACTCTGTGCCAATTGTCTGCATCCTCTCTGATTCTAACTTTGACCTCCTCATTCAAACCCTCCTTCTCCTCAAGCACTGGTCACAGAAATTTGAAGTTGTTAACTATTCTACTGTTTTCCTTCTAACTCAATTTTCACCTTCTTCTACTTGCTGCCATGGCAACTACCTTGTCTGCTCAGTTTCATTCTACACACATCTCCTGCACATGCATATATTGTCTTTCCCTCTTTAACATAACTCCAAAATGTATTTGTTTTTCTCATTTAACAATAACTTGGCTTTTTATGCCATATATACAAATTCTATACTTGCGTTTTCTAAACTGCTACTCCTCCGTTCAACTTTCTATTAGCCTGCCATACATTTTCTACAAAATCTTTCTCTAACCATCTGATTTCAGCTGCAAACCATTCTGATATGCAACATTTTCTTTCTCCCCAAATCCTGATATTTTTTCGCCAAGCATCCTTTCTCTTTCTTTCTCTGTTCCTTCCATGGAATATTCCTGGTTACTTTGCCATTTTCAGTTCTGCATGGTTTCATTTCAGTCCAACTCTGCATTACCAATTTTACTTGGCTAAATTTTATGTACTCTCCACTCACATTGTTCAAAATCAAACTCAGTTTTTTAACATCTCAAAATCCTTAATTTTGCACTTGCCAACTCTTATAATAACATCACTTTGCACACCTTCTGTACACTTACATCTTTCTATCTATTCCTTTGTAAAACTCTTCCTTTCTTTTTTCCACAAGGGTTTCATTCTTTCTAATGCCTAGTAAATGTTCACTCAAACAATTTCCACCGTCATGTCTTCCCACTGACCGCAAACTTCCTGTCCCACACAGACCACACTTGTCATTTTACATTATGCATTGCTACTATATTCTCTTCTTTCACAGTCACACTAAAAAATCTAGAAGACCCAACACTCTCTATCCCTGCCATTGCATGTTGTAACCCTAATTCATGGTCTACTTCCTTTTGGAATATTTACGTCATGTGTTCTTTGCATTTTCACACTCACTAAAAGTTTTGCCCCTGCCTGAGATACTCTTTTGTTACAGAAAGGGAAACAAAATCATCATTATCATCATTATATATGTTTCAATATTTCCAAAATTAGTCTCTTTTCCATTATTTTGCCAGTAACATTTCTGTCTCCTCAGACAGTGCTTTTTGAATAACCATTACACTCTTCTGAATACCCAGTAACTCCTTCAAACCAAGACCTTTTTCTCTACTCAGTACTGCTGCTAACCCTTCCTCCCTTATAGCTATAAAATGCTTCCCTTCCCTATTGGTGCAATGAATGACTTCTTAGGAAGGTATCCAGTTTTGACTCCTCCAAAAGCTGTTTGGAAAGCTCCAGTAGTTTTGCTAACGCTTCTTTAATATTTCTAATATAACACTCAGATGGAAATAGTGAATAGTCCTGTGTCACTGCTAGCTGGGTTAGGGAAATAATAAGATCAAGTAATGAAACTTTGGTGCTGAGTCTATGTTTATTACTTGCATTTTAGTTATTCAACTTTTGATGAGATTTCACTGCAGCTGGCTCCAAGTCTTGCAAAGAACTGGTGCAAAGAAAGAGAGCTTGCACTGAATGGTAAAAATGCTGATTTTTTTTTTTATATTTGGAAAACAAATGTGTTCCATAGCCAGACCTGACATTCTTGCTTCAGATTTATTCAATAATTAGAGATCTATCTACCTTCATTGACAATTCACTGTCTTGACCGTTGCACTACAGCACTAGCTAGAAAATGCTTCTGTCTCATCCAGATAATTCTAATGTCATGTCATCTAGATCAAAAGAAATTATCTCTGCATACTCATCCCACATCTGATCAATTACTGAGTGCAGGGCACCCTTTGGCATGTATTTGTCTAAACATATCACACAACTTGAAAGACCCCAGAGATTCCTATCTTAAAAGATCAGAGGATTGGAGACCCTTAGCTACTAAAACAGACTTGAATCCCTATATTTTTACTGTGTGTCTTATAGACTACTTTGTGTGGATTTCAATTTAGCATTTAGGCACATGAGCAGCCCTGTCTCCCTTCACCTCCTAAGTTGTCACAAAAATAACAGCAATATAAGCACCCATAATAAGAATTCAAATCTTTAACAAAAAATGAACAGGACAAACTGGAATGACAGCTTCATTTCCCAGTGCACAACCCATCTGTGGAATCTACTGTCTCTTAATATTAAACATAGTGAAACCCTTATAACCTTTATGGCAGACCTTGATAACTGAATGGGTAGCCACAAATTCTCCCTGGGCCTTTCTTGTGTTACTCTCCTGCAGGCTGGAGGTGCTATGTAAGGGAGGGTTCTACCAATACTTTAGTGGTTGTTGGACTGATCTGGCTTGTAGGTCCTATGATCCTATCATCATCTTCTTTTGGCTGTTCCTGTTAGGGGTCACCACAGTGGATCATCTGTTTCCATTTCTTCATGTCCTCTGCATCTTGGTCTGTCACACCAACCACCTGCATGTCCTCTCTCACCACATCCATAAACCTTATCTTAGGCCTTCTTCTTTTCCTGTTACCTGGTAGCCTCATCCTTAGCATCTTTTTCCCAATATACTCAGCATCCCTCCTCAGCACATGCCAAACCAACATAATCTTGTCTATCTGGCTTTGTCTCCAAACCTTCCAACCTGGGTTGACCCTCTAATATACTTATTCCTAATCCTGTCCACCCTCGTCATACCCAGTGCAAATCTTAACATCTTTAACTCTGCCACATCCAGCTCAAACTCCTGCCTTTTTGTCAATGCCACTGTCTCCAACCCATATAACATAGCTGGTCTCACTACCCTCTTGTAGACCTTCCCTTTCACTCTTACTGGTACTCGTCTGTCACAAATCACTCCTGACACTCTTCTCCACCCACTCCATCCTGCCTGTACTCTCTTCTTCACCTCTCTTCCACACTCACCATTACTCTGAACTATTGATCCCAAGTATTTAAACTCATCCACCTTTACCAACTCTACTCCCTGCATCCTCACCATTCCTCTATCCTCCCTCTCATTCACACACATATATTCTATGATCCTATAAGTTCATGAATATATTATATTTTTAAATGTAATGGTATGCAATGATAAGATATGCTGACAGCACTAGTAATTGATTCAGGGATACAATGAGACACATACATTTGGCCTGTAAATGTTCATATGATTAACTGCACAAGCCAGTATTTGCTTTCTGTGTGCATAACTGTTCAAGATGGACTCCCTCAATGGCATAAGTCACTGCTGCTGATTTTCATGGCATAAACTTCTGTAAATGAGCTTTTGCTTCCTAGCTGTGAGTAGTTCAAATAGTTTGGTATAAAGGTACTAAAGTTTGGTATAAAGGTACTACTCAGCAACCTTATAGAAATCCTAGCAAGGGGGGAGTAGTCTTCAAAGATGCAAGATGGAAGAAACTGTTTAGAGCATTTAGGAGAGGCTCAACCCAAAAGTGTGTGATGCAGTACAATTTCATTCATACAGCTCTAGTGAAAAGTAATGGGAGTGTTTTTGTTTTTTCTGCAATTACTGACTGGTGCCCAGCAACGAATGTTATAAAAATATTATGCTTCAAAGAGGTCACTGTATGATGAGAGATCAAATATCTTGTTTGCCAGCCAAGCAGTGTGGATATATAAATAGTAAGTATGCCCTCATGAACTGATATATTTTTGGCAGACTTTCATTCAACAGCTGAAGGTCAAGAAATGAACACAAGTGCTTCACAGGTGTCATTGTTAAGTGGGGAGATAAATAGTGGCCATGGATACTATTTTTTATGTGCTGCCTTTCCTGCCAGTGTTCAGGGATTCATGCAGGATATCAACTGTCAAATGCTAGAGAGGAGTCTACAGAGAGTTAGTGTATCAGGCCATTTTGGACAGCTGTGCATTTCATAATGTGTACATAGATAAAGTGTATAACAATACATGATATTGACAATATTGTTATAATTGACAAGTATGATAATAGCTCATTTGTATTAGTGTATTTATAGAGGTAGGTATCATAACTATTGACTTAGCCTGCAAAACACTGAAGAATAACTATAGAGCCTTTTCAAGCTGACTGTGCATTCCCAGCTTATTATTTATTTGTATTGACTTCCTAGGGCAGTCGTACTGGGCAATAAATGCTCTTATCAGCAGAGGGCTGGGCAGAAAATATCCATTTACTAAGGATGCAGTGATATATTTTTAGACATTGCTATATGTCAGAAAATAATACAATCAATGTTAACAATTTTTAGTATGTAAGAGACATATATTGTTCACCACAATAATATACTGCACACATTTGTTTCATCAGGTGCTACTAGTTTTACTGCTCACATAGTTCTTTACTCAAGCAATAATGCCTGTCAGAGTGGGCCTTACTGGGGGGTGAAAACAGATTGACCAGAATGTCGTGATAACCGACACTGTAGGCAGAGGGCCTCTACATCCCTGGAAACTCTGTTATTTTCCTTATAATGTCCAGCCTGGGGGGGATTGTTGGGATTAGATAATGGGGTATTTCTTAAATTGTTTCATATTTGTTTTTTTATTGGTATATACATTTTTTTAACTATTTTTATGCAAAATAGTGCTTCCTCCTAATGGTGCAGTGTTGTTGTAGCAGATGCATTTGTTATTTGGGGAAGTATTTTACATCCCCTGAGACCATAGCCGCCGCTTATAATAACTTTTTCACTGAAACAATACAATCCCTAGCAAATCAACTAACCCCCACAAAACTAAACCACTCCCCTAACCAACCCACCAATCACCCCCAATTTAGCTTCCAACTGGTATCCACTAGTTTTATCAAAACACTTATAAAAAAAACTAAAACCTACCACCCTCGCTACTGACCTCCTCCCTGCAGAATACCTACAAATAGCAGCAGATGCCATTGCATATCCCATATCTATCCTAGTCAACAGAACCTTATCCGAAAGCACTATCCCCTCCCTCTGGAAAATATCCCACATCATCCCATTCCACAAAGGTGGAAGTTCTACAGATATATCCAACTATAGACCCATTGCCATTCTTTCCCTCCTAGCCAAAATAATGGAGAAATGTGTACACAAGCAACTAATGCAATACCTTACACAGAATAATTTACTATCTAACTCCCAGCATGGCTTCAGGCCAAACCATAGCACCACCTCAGCCCTCCTTTCCTTTACTAACACCATAAACCAAAATAGGAATAACAATAGGCTATCCTCTGCCCTCTTTCTTGACCTATCAAAAGCCTTCAGCATGGGCAACCATGAACTTACCATTATCTCCCTCAAATCTGTTTTCCTCAAAAAATCACACAATTCAGTGTTTCCAGTCCTACCTGACTGGTAGACAACAGGCAGTATTATGGCAGGGCAAACTCTCCTGCCAGCTACCTCTCACACTTGGTGTCCCTCAGGGGTCCATACTGGGTCCACTACTCTTCTCTATTTTTATCAGCAAACTACATACTGCTATCCCTAAAGCTACCTGCATTCAATATGCAGATGATTCCACTCTGATCTGCTCAGCTACCTCCCCATCCAAACTGCAAGCCCTAACCCAAAATACATTCAACACTATTGAGAACTGGCTCGTCAACCAATGCCTACTACTGAACCCCAATAAAACTAAACTTCTACTCTTCAAACCCACTAGCAGATCTGCCACACTTTCTTTCTATGTCACGTCTAACAATGGTATCACTATCTCCCCAGATCAACACACTAAACTTCTAGGGGTTATCATAGACAATAATCTTAAATTTGACCTACATAACCATACAGACCATCAATACGAAGCTTGGATCACTGTATAGAAACAAAACATTTTTAACCCCACTGGCTAGGACTGCAATCACCCGGTCACACCTACTCTCTACTCTACTCTCTACTCTACTATATGCCACGCCGGTACTCTCAAACCTCAACAGATCAGAATTAGGTAAGCTCTCCCATAGCTACAACCATATTGCCAGATTTGCCACTGGCTCCACTTACAGAACCCACCACTGCCAGAACCTGAAACAACTAGAGTGGCTAGAACTGCCCAGTCTAATCCAATTCAATCAACTCCAAATAGCGAACAAATTTTTGTACCACCCTGAGGATACCCCCTCACTTATAAATATCATTATAGTAACTTGAGATCCCTGCGATCAGCCAACACACTACTCATCCAAACCCACAAAGCTAACAATGCTGCTGGTGAATCCCTGTTTGCCAGCTTTGTTGGCAAAACCTTGTATTCGTTGCCAAACCATTTAACCCTACAATCCTCCATAGGTCTATTCAAAAATAACCTCAAACAGTATCTGAAAATGAACTGGCTTTGCCCGTGTACCAATCCTGATTAAGTGAAATACTAAAAGGAGAATCTCTAAATATCAAACAGGTAACTATTTCACCAAGCACTGTATGCTATCTAATGTCTCCTGCCTTTAATTGTGTCTCACCATGTGAATTGTGTGTCCCTATTAGGGAACACCACGAACCATTGTACATAATCACTTTGTTTTTTATTATTTGTTGTAAATGTTGTTTTTATACTTTTTATATTTTATATTTTTAAATGTTATCTTTGTAATTTGTCTAATTGGAGCTTTTCTCCCCGGGCCTCCACTAAAAATGGACATATATCCAGTCGGACTATCCCGGTAAACAAATGTAATATAAATAAATAAATAATAAATAAATAAATGTCTGTAAGTTTTTAACATCAACATGCACACTCATGCACACAAACACACACACACACACACGTGCACACACGCACACACACACACACACACACACACACACACACACACACACACACACACACACACACACACATGGAAAGGCAGAGACAGACTTACACACATATACACAAAACCCCCCAGTACATGTATGCACACACGTACACACACATGCACATAAATGTGCCCAGCACCTATAGCCACCTTTTTAACTGAACACACCTCATATATCTTAGTGTGACTAAATGAATGAAAGCAATTTATGCACTGCAAAACAATGCAACCTCTCCATGCCTCTCAACTGTTCCTGATTAGAAAACACTGCAACTTCCCCAGACCTCTCAATTGTCCCTGATTACAAAGCACTGCAAACTCTAAATGCTTTTCAACTGTCCCTGATTACAAAGCACTGTAACCTCCCCATGCCTCTCAACTGTCCCTAATTACAAAGCACTGCAACCTCAACATGCCTCTCAACTCTCCCTGATTACAAGGCACTGCAACCTGCCTATGCCTCTCAACTGTCCCTGAGTACAAAGCACTGCAACCTCTAAATGTCTGTCAACTGTACCTGATTACATATTACTGACACTTACCCAGGCCTCTCAACTGTCCCTAATTACAAAGCACTGCAATCTCTAAATGCCTCTCAACTGTCTCTAATTACAATGCACTGCAACCACCCCAGGCATCTCAACTGTCCCTGATTACAAAGCACTGCAACCTCCCCAAGTCTCTCAGCTCTTCCTGATAACAAAGCACTGCAACCTCCCCATGCCTCTCAACTGTCCCCAACTACAAAGCACTGCAACCTCCCCATGCCTCTCAACTCTCCCTGATTACAAAGCACTGCAACCTTTTCATGCCTCTCAACTGTCCCAAATTACAAAGCACTGCAACCTCCCAATGCCTCTCAACTGTCCCTGATTACAAAGCACTGCAACCTTCCTAGGCCTCTCAACTGTCCATGATTTTGAAAAACATCTGTAGCTTCTGGTAAACTGCTGAGGATTACTTTCCGTCAATAAAACCAGACATTATAATATCATACATCTTATTGTTTAGATAATATGTGTTGATGGAATTCCTCTTTTTTCCAACCCAAATTCTTTTTTTAACCCAAATTCTTGAGCAAAGAAGATGAGAGGCATGTGCTTTCCCTCTGTCACTCACTCATTCACTTACACACACACACACACACACACACACACACACACACACACACACAAACGCACACGCACACACACACTATCTCATAACTTTATTACCTTTTTTATTACTTTGCTAAATGCGACTTTTTAAAATTGCATTTAGATAAAGTTAAACAACAGTCATTTTTGATAGCTGAGTATTTTTTCTCCTTTTTAACTGATTTTTTTATATGCTCACTAGACAGCAAAGTCATATAAAAAATGACAACTGTTTTCTTCTTTTTTTTCAGTCCCTGCTTCATGGCAACTTAATATGCTGCCATGAAGGGGCACATTTGTTTTTTTTTTTACTTGACAATATCTGTGCATTAATGGCCTGGTAGAAACAATCATTCTACTACAGGATAGCAATTTACATTTTGCCCATTATCTAAGTTAAGAATAAGGCATGGGGAATGAAATTGTGGTTTATTTATATTTGCCTCTGTTAAGTGTTCTGTACAAAGTGGTTAACTTAAAACATTCTGCAATCTTAACTGAAAATTACTCTGCTTATATTTATTGAGTCTCACGCAATAAAAGTAGTACAGAAAGAAATCTGAAAATCTAAACCATATCCGGAAACTGCACACTGCCATCGTGACTTTAGAAGCAGTAAGTTTTCATGTATCTGAATAACTTCTCATAGATCCCAATGTTAATATATGTCCTGATAATTATATGCATAATGTAGGTATCATAGACACTTCTAGATCTAGTGCAATGATAAACCAATTATTTTGCAGTTCTGTGCCATATAACTGTGATCTGTTGGAAAATATTGAATACAAAAGTAGCTTTCTAATTTTTCTCAGTAGTACTTCCAGGGCTAGTTTAACTATATGTGTATAAAGTGCATATATCCAAGTATTCCCAGTCTCTTGGCAAACAAGTTTAATCTGGAAGCTTGGGTGACCCAGTGCATGCTTGGAATTCCTGGAATTTTCAGAGCCTTAGCTTGTTTTCTAGTTAAGTTTTTGTACAGCAGCTCACATTGCCTTGAAAGATAAATAACTGTTTGTGAGTGTGCATGCATGTGTATGTGTGTGTGTGTGTGTCTTTGCATTTGTGTACATCTGGGTGTGTGTAAAAAGTGCCATGCATTGTTTATGCATCTGCATATGCGTGTGTGTGTGTGTGTGTGTGTGTGTGTGTGTGTGTGTGTGTGTGTGTGTGTGTGTGTATAGAAAGAACATGTACATTGCTGAGAGGAAAGAGGGATTCTTAAGTCCGAAAATGTGAAGTTTCTGAAATAAATCAGTCATACAATATGTCCTTGGCAACAGCAAATATTGGAAAGTAATGCACACTTTTTCATTTTAGTCATTTATATAAAACATATGCCTTGTTTGTGCATACTGCCGACTAGACATAAAAGAATCTTTGATATTGTATAGTATTTTTAATTAAATCCTGGTCATTTATATCATTCAGGATTGTATCATTTCTTTGAAATTAGGATCTGCATTGCACAGCATGTATGTGAATATTTATAGCATAATATGGGTTTTTCTGAATGTCATGAGAAGCATGTGCTCAAAACTGTTATCATGCAGTTACAAGGTCTAGTAGTAAAGGCAAGGGAATATATGCTGTAGGCATAAAAAAACTATTTTGTATTACAATAAAACAAAAAGAAAAATACCATGCTTGTCCAGTCACAAGAAACACAAAAACACAAAAGTAATACCAACTATTTTTACTGCAGCAATAAAAACTATCGCATCACCTCTGTTTAGGTATTTTGCATTTTACATTCATAAGAGAATGCACTTTTCAAATTAATTTACACAATGTGTCATTGCAGTAAGCACTCCCATGCACATAGTACAAACATAAATTTATGGGCAATTTAGGGGTTTGTCACTTCACCTTCTGTGGTCCTTTGGAATGGTTAGGAAATTGGAGCACCTAAGAAAAACCCATTGAGTACAGGGGGGAATCCCAGAGGCTGCAATGAATTCACATCAGGTCAAGAGAGAAATTGTATAGCCCTGTGACAGTTCATAAGATAAGGCATATGGATCAAGAGAATATACAGTCCACCCAGTAGCAAAAGGTGCTTCTTATCAATACCGGGGTTTAAACAACATACAGATGTGAAAAAGCCAAAAAAGTGTCTTTTATTAACATGCATGCGAGCATCAGATGTGCAAAACAACAGTAGTTATGTAGGAGTAGTGGCCAAATTCTCATTCAGTGTTGTGACAGTGTTAATCCACTTGCAGAAACAACCATGCAAATTAATAGCACCAATGTATTCTGTGTGCAGGCATAAACTATAACACAAGGTGCACATGAGCAAGGTTATTGCACATCTGTTATATACAGAGTACATGCATAGCGGACGGAGGCAAATACGTCATTGGATGTGAAGACCCAGGTGAAAAAACGTGTAGGATGAACTGATTTTTAGACATAGTGAGAAGATAAAATTATGATGAGCAGCATATCAGGGATGCAACAATGTTGGATAGGTAGGATACAGGGATAAAAAGAGGGCTGCACATCTACAACTGCACTGTTGCTAAAAAGAAGACAAAGGCAGGAAGCATACATAATACATACTCAAAGGGATACACATGAAAAACACATTTACTAAAACACACACACATGCACACTATGTATTCTTATATGAATATAACTAATTATTTGTAGAATCATATGTCCATGAATGTACTTACATACTCTACTATATATAGGATTTCCTTAAAGCATCTAATAGCAGGGACTGTTTTTCATTCATAACTTTGTGGTTATTTTACTAACAGACATGAAAGTCATTGCAGAATATAACTGTAGCTTGACAATATTCTACCAAAATTGCTCCATCAATGTAAAAGTTATATTATATCAAAAAGAGTTGTATAAAAGTTATTTTATCTTACTCATAAGGGAATAATTTTACCAGAATGCTTCACAGATAACTGGACAGTTACTAATTTTGAAGACTATTTGGTAAATCAGTAACTAGCAAAGCTACCATGCACAACTTTTGACATGAGTTATCATGTGTTTCCTTACTTAATCATCTTGTAATGCTATATGTCAAAGCTGGAAAAATGCAATACATTTTTTAGGTTTTTGACAAAACTGTAAGACTACACACAATACATTTTTGGGTATATTAGGTAAAACATGAAGGGCAGGGCACATAAGATAGAGACTGTCCCCTAGATTTAATAAAATACATGTAGGCATAGTGTAGAGCCAACACGGAATGTTACCATGTCCATATACACGGTTACCCCTTGGCAGTGCACCATGCATATTAATCATGGCCCATTGTGGAGGGAAAACTGTGTAACATGGTTATTGAATCAGTGTAGGGAGTGTGGTGCTAACTGTGTCTGCAGATGAGTAACACACTCCCTGCACTGTACAATTGTATTATTATCAATATAATTTAATTTTTACATTTTTTTTAAAAAGCATGTTTGCACAGCATGGCACAGAGCACAGAAATGCTAAGCCATGCTGAGACACCTACCAGACATCTAAAAATAGAAACTGGATGTATTTAATTATTTATTTAAAGGTCAAGTTTAAGTGTAGCTGAGCACGTTTGCGAGGCACAGTGTGGTGCTCAGCAATGCTTATAGGTAGCTCAGAGGTATATGTAAAGGTATAGCAGAAGTTCACATATCTGTGTAGCGAAATGGGTAGAGTTATGGCCTTAGGTGCAGGGTTTGAATACATAGAAAGGCAAGTAAGCATTTATTTTTGAAATACAAATTATGCAAATTATTTTAAAATTCTGGCCTACTGTGTTCAGCAAAACTCTGCTAAGACCCGCTAAGCACTGCATAAACAAAATAATGGCTGATAATGTTTATGCACTGCTTGGCTGGTTTGCACACCATGAAACACTGCTAAGCACTGCTAAGCACTGCTTGGCTGAACTGAGTAGGTTTGAGTGGTGCTAAGCGACATGCGCATTTTTAAATGTTGCACAATAGCATTTCAGAGCAGGAAAACAGGCTATATTAAGCTTACTAGGTGGGAATACAGCATTATTTGTTAGAGTTCTACCTGTGTAGTGACTATGGCTGGTGTTGGAGAGGGTGCACACTTCCGGGCATAGTGGTGGGGCATTCAGGAGTCTAGTGTCATGATTGGACTCCTGGTTAAAAACCATGATGACTGGCTGCTGCAGGGAGGGTTCCAAAGCTCAGAGTGCAAGGCAGAGGCCTGGGAACTGTTGGCACATGAACTCACCAGTGTGATAGGTATCCCTCACACAGGTGACCAGGTTTGTCACCACCATGATGACCTCAAGCGTAGAAAGGGGGATCTTTTAGACACATGGGTCCGAGAAGCTCATGCAGGGAATGCCCTGCAAGTTTGTAAGTAATTTTACCTTTGTTTCACCAATACCTTATCTGAATGTCTGATAAACTAGTATGCATAATAGTGTGCTTTTCTCCCAAAATCTGCAGAGGAGAGGTCTCGCAACATCAAGGCGCATACCAGGCACTTGGCCAGGTTGTGCCGTGAGTGTGGTGAGTACAGATGTATTTTGCTATCTATAGTCAAATAAGCAAGAAAGAGTAAAGCATTAACTATGATTAGCATTATACAGTCAAGATGTATTGCAATGAATGTGGACTTACAGCTGTACTGCAATAAGTAGATACTGCTAACTGTAGTGCAATAAGCAGAGAAGACTAAAGCAATAACCATAATAAAGTATATGCAATAAAGTTTGCAGTGCAATAACTGTGGAATTATAGCTGTATTACAACACCTGCATAATGACAACTGTTGTGCAAAAAAACTCAAAACTATACCAATAACTGTATGAAGGTATCTCTAATAAAGTCTTTTGTGTAATAAGTGTGGAATTAGGGCTGTTTTGCAAGAAATCAATTATGACAACTGTTCTGCAATAACACATGAACCAATACCAATGACACCAAGGTAAATTGTGTGCATCAGGATTGTCTTGTTTTCACAATTGCATTTCAGTTATATGCATTCAGGCTGTGAGGTATGGTGCTGCAGTCGAGTATAACAGTGTAATAGTTGCAGACAGCAAATAATAACCCATAATCTTGTATTGTTTGTTGACTTCACAAATATCTCAACCCAATAACAATATATTGTGTACACCTGCATTCTGTGTAGTAATGTATAGGTTACCTAGTATATCTGTCATGCTTGAATTTCATGCATGTGTGTTCAACTGTCCCTGCAGTCTAGTATAAAACTGTACTACTATTACCAGGTCATATTTTCATTCCAGGTGAGCTCTAGGTAAATATTAGTCAGTCAGTAATCAGCAGTGACTCAGTAGCGCAGTTTGTTAAATGCTCTGTTGAAGTACATTTTGCCAGACACAGACTGGGGTTCAAATCCAGTGCTATATAGCACTAAATATTACAGTATCAGTCACGTAATGATTACAGATTTTCTCTCCACAGGAACTACAGGTAAATGAGTGAGGTAGCCCATATTATGAGTAAATAATTGTGTGTTTAGATGTCACAGACTATTACAGTCATTACCAGGAATGTAAAAATACAGAATAAAATAAAGGAAATAAGTATAATAATAATAATAAAAAAATAAATAAATGAAATACAATGTTAATCTCTGGTTTGGCTGTATGCCTGGAGTGTCTGTTAAAGATTGCTGCAGTCATTTAGTACATTCAATGCAGATGTCCTCTGCAGTCACTGCTATTGGGTTCTGTCGTCATGCCTGCCAAGCAAGACATGATAGTTGTTTAGTTTCTGTACTGTACACATTCATGTCTCTCAAGTGTCGCGCTGTCACATAATGTAATTAGTAGTGTGTAATCCCTCTGTCACAGATTTATCATCAACACGATTATATAAATAGAAAAATACATCAGCCCACAGTACACTAGTACAATACACCTTGGTAGTTATATAGGTCCACCTGATGTGCAAGTGTTCTGTGTAGTTGTGTACCTGCAGTTGTTATTGCTTGGCCCATACTGTTCCATGTGGATAGCTTGAAAGGTATGTATGTGCTACAGCAGCTATAGTGTACTTGTGCACATAAAAAAGTGCAGACCTATAGAGTAGATAGCAATACTGTTGTCAACTATATAGCCTATAATGGTATTAATGGACTGTATTTCTCTCTCTCCCCACCCCTTATCTTCATGTATTTATATTGTTACATTAAACTTTACTTTGGGGCATGTTTTTTATTATTGTTATGTATTTAAATGGTTGCATATTAACTTATCTTGTTGACTTACTTATTTTGTTGGCCTTATGCCGTAACTGTCACTGGCTTGCTGTTAATATATTGACTGTTCTGTTATTTATTGTTGCATTTCACATAATACGAATTGAAATGTAAAGGGGTTATTTCTAATGTTCTGTCATGCTGTTATTACTAACAATGGTTTTGTTCATAACTAACCTATACTCATTGATATACTTCCATCACTACAGCATGACAGAGTAGGCTGGTTCCCAGTGATCTTCCTACTCTACCTCAGCTGGCTATGGCATGGGGTCCTGGCATGTCTGGGACCCAGGCCGGTGGTGCCCTCTCCTCTGCCCCTGCACCACCTTTGGGTGGAACCACCTCAGGGGATGGGGCCCTGCCTCCTCCGGGAGTGGTGGCAGAGGGACGGTAGTTACCCAACAATGACTACCAGCCATGGTGTGCAGGATCATTCATCTGAGCTATGAACATCATCTGTGCTAGACTGAGGGCACACTAGCCAACCTGGTGAGGCAGGCAGGCCCTGGCACCCAGCCTCCAGCACAGCTACCTTTGGGCCAGTGAAGGACCAGTGCTGACTGCCCATGTATGGGGATGTCAGTCATGCAGCTGCCTCCTGGAGGCACATGCATCTCTGATTCCACAACACCCTCTCCATCCAAGTTATTTACCCCATCATGTGTCACACATGCCACCCCCCTCTGCTGTCGAGTCTGTCTTGTCTCTCTGCAATTGCATCCTCTTCTACCCAACATTCCTCCCCACATGTATTAATATCCCTTCCCAACATTCCACTCTGTCATATTAAAAAAAAAAAAAAAAAAAAAAATTGGGCACCTGTCCCACAAAAAAAAATATTGTCCCATACATAGCTCTCCACTTCGACACATGTCCACTGGACACAACTTATTTTGACTAATTGGCTTGGCAACACATTTATGCTGTCCTCACCCTCTCTCTCTGGGGTTTGAGAGTCCAAATTCATCCACAAAATCTGTGAAAATGCACACCTATTGCTGTACAAGAAATTGAAAGCTATGATTCTTTCTTACACCCATCCTACACATCCCTACCTGCCTTTCACTATGCTTTCCCCCCTGCTTGCCACCATTTCACTACTGTCCTATCACCCCCTTTTTCTTTTCTTTTTAATTTTTTGCATGCATTTGCTCAGAGCTAAGTGAAGTGCAACAATGTGCTGCACCATGGAAATCCACTTAAATGAGCTTTAATGAGCCTTAATGATCTTATGTCTTTCTCACATTGTTAGGCACATGTACAAAATAATGACCTCTGCTATGTTTCAAACACAGACCCCTGTCAGATATGGCCTACAGCATTAAGTCACTACGCCACATAAATCTTAACTACAGGAGGTGTTTCCAGCAAAACATACTGATTCCCACTGACAGACTGCAATTAAACTTAATGTGAAAAATGGGAGTGTACCTTCGACTCAGATGCAAAAATATACCAGTAGACACCCAAATAAATAATAATGACAGTGTGTGAGGCTTGGGATAGCAGCTAAATGCTCCCTTTTAACAGCAACATCCGAAAATACACATGCTAAAGCATCAATGTCATATAGACATACAAACACCAAATAGCCTGGAGTGAGATGAGAACCCCTACCTATCTAGTCTTACACACACTATAAATCACAAAAGTTATCATATATGCCACGGCTTAAGTGTCTGCATATGTTCATCTGGGACACTGCTGCAGAAAAACTGCCTTTAAAAGCTATGCACATACTGATGGGTGCAGACAATGTGTGTCACAGCCTGTATGTCTGCACATATATCTTGCAAATGCAGCTGCTACAGCACTGCCTCAGTAGCTCAGTCTGTTAAATGCCTCACATGCAGTAAGTTTTGCCACACACACTCCTGGGCTTGAATCCACTGTGTTGCACTTCAATTACATTGTTGCAAAGACAGCAAGTAATAACTGAGTCATGCAATTTTAATCGCCATAGGTTACTGCTATTGAATTATCTGTTACCTAGTTTTGCAAGGAAAAACGACTACAGGTAGGGACACACTGCACATATTTGTATAGCATAACTATATGTCAGCTACTACTCTGCTATTGGCACTGTTGCATAACAGATGTACCTTAAGCACATGCCTCAATTGGACTCTAAAACATACCCTTACCCTGGCTCTGCTGTAACAACAGAGCTGATACTGCTGACACAGTTACACATACAGCTTACAGTCTTTCAAAGTGTTCACACTTCCCCCTATGTGTCTTAGACTGCAGCTGCAGCCTGGAGCATACAGAGCTGTATGTTAGGTAGCTGCTACAGACCGACCATACCTCCCAATCCCCTATAACAAGGGATCTGGACATAAAACATACATAAGGGGGGGTCAAAGGTCCAGAGATAGGGGCAGGTTTAACAGTTTGACCCTATAAGACAATAAGTTGATAAAATAGCAGCTACTGTATTAGCATGCATATTCTGAACCTCAGCCCACAATGTTTGTCAGTGAACTGCCAGATGACCACAATGTCATGGGACACTGACCAAATATATGAGGCAAAACTGCAGACATACTTCATACATATCTACAGTGGAGAGTATTTGTACCTACCCTCTGTGATGCTGTAGTCTCTACACCTCAGTAATGTCCATCCCAAAAACTAAGAAAGGGGCCATGGTCTACATGAAGGCGTTATATATTGCACTGTGGTGCCATGTCATTGGCTAATGATAGTGCAATTCAGCTGTTTTGAGCCACAGATTGTTGCAGTGGCAATTACCTGTTAATGAGCATTACCTACAAAAGGCAAGCAACTGCTTATGGGAAACAGGTCTGTATGTGGTTTTACTCGGGTTCATATCAGTTCATCGAAAGTTCAGCAGTTCAAACACCATATGTTCAAACTGTGAAGTTCGAAAACTGATTATCGTGAAGCTGTGGAACACCGAATTCTTTACCAGGGAAAGAATTTGGTGGGCCATTTCTGTGGCTTCGCAATTTTCAGCACTATGGTAGAAAGTTAAGGGTCGGGTTCAAGTAAGTGTACGATTGTGTGGATGTTAAGGTTAGGGCATGGGTTAGGTGAGTTAGGGTTAGGACGTAGGTGAGGTGGGTGTGCGATAGTGACAGACTTTAGGCTTAGACTGGGATAGGTGAGTTAGGGTTAGGGCACGGGTCAGGAGAGTGTGCGATAGTGACGGACCTTAGGGTTAGGGTTTGGGTTAAGGTAAGTGGATAGATAGTAGTGTATGTACAGTTTAGTTTAGGGTTAGATGTAGGATTTTAAGTGTATGTGTGTGGATTGCTGTTTTTTTTGTTGTGCTTGTGTTGTGTGTGTGTTTCTTGGAACAGCGATTTTTTTTTCCCCTGGGAAAAAAATTGCTGTTCTAAGCCTTCAAAGGTTTTGCACTTTGAGGTTAGAAGTTTGAACATATGTTGTTCGAACTTCTGCCTTTTCGACAAAGTGATAGACCCATTTTACTCACACAGAGAGTGTATGTGCAAAGCAGTTGCAGAGGAACCCTTCAAAAAAAGGAATACATCACTCTACCAGGTATGTACTAGATTTCTCCATAAAATGGGATGCAGATGGGAGGATGCAGGTATAGGGAATAGGGATTACAACAGTAGACTTGTATTTGATCTATGCTATTGACATGTCAGTGATACTCTGCTGTCCAGCACCTACAGGCATGCCTCTCAACTGTCCCTGCTTTGAATCACATCTCTGCTTTGTCCCTGTCAATCCCTCCTACAACAGTTGGCTGTTGTAGTAAAGATAGTGGATTACACGTAAGACATAATGAAACTAAGTAAGGGTGTGCACTCCTCTAATGTCAAACAATGTACTATAATTCACCTCCTCTCAGTCTGTCAATGTCACACATAAATAGTTCTAACATTGCAAATGTGTTTCTGAATGTTGCTGATGTACTCTGGCTAAGTCCCTGTTTCATGGACATTCATCCCTGTTTGGTTGAGAGCTATACCTAATATACCTCTCAACCTCCAATCAACCAAGCAATCAGGACAAAGCCATAATTAATGGGGGAATAAAGGCCCAAACCCAGCGACAAAGTATATATATTGGCCATACAAAGTAAGAATGTGAATACACTAACAGATATTACTGCAGCAAAAGTGTTTTCTGAGGAGTCAGATTCTATTTTAATTTTCTGATAGCAACCATCAATGATTGAGCAACCATTTGTCAGATATCCACATGTTTGTGCAAAAAGGACCACATCTGTGAGGCAATCGTGACATTCTGCAAGCATCTATATATTTGAGAGGTATGATGCCTACAGAGAACATATACTACAGCAGGTTTGCATTACTTTCTGTCATTATGGCACACTGGTGTTGCTGGACTGTCCCCATATAGTTGTTGTAATAGCAGACTGCTATTTGTTTGACAGTGGCCGTTTGACATTTTAGTGGGAATTTGCTCATAGGGAACCCACCACAGTAGATTGTAATGATGGGTGTAGAGACATACAGCAGAATCTGTCTGGCCATAAGTGACTGCTTGCAGTTTGGTAGGCCGACATGTGGACAGGGACAATACGGCCTGTCCAAGGCATGCATTGCAGGTATTGTACATTACATCACCTGCATACCTGCGTCTGTCTACAGGGTGAACGTCTGCACGCACAGGGGTCTGTGAGTGAGTGGTTTATGTACTGTTGCAGCCTTGGTCTGGTTCCATCGGACAAGTGTTGTAATGTGTAAGTGCAGATAACCCCAGCATTCTGGGGTATGTGGGGACATTCATACATTCCCACCCATATCTATATAAATGTGCAAAACAGGGATGTTTCCTTAAATGTTGTTTTGTGTGTGTACATTATGTAAATGTGTTATGTAGATATATGTGGAGAGTCTATGCATCATTGTACTTTATATATATATATATATATATATATATATATATATATATATATATATATATATATATATATATATATATATATATATATATATATATATGTGCCACATACTGATAGATACAGTCATCAAGCGTGAAGGGGATAGGGAGAGACAGATATGTATACGTAGCTGTATGTATTTACAGACATCTTTCCACATAGCAGGTCTTTGGGTGGTAGAGGCGACAGACTTGGGCTCAAGTTAGCATGTAGTGTAGGTGGATGCCCAGTGTCACTGTCACTACTTACAAGATGTCTATAGGCCAGGGCTATCTGCACTCCAGTCTGGAATTATGTGTGCTGCAGGCCATTGGCTGCTGCACCTGTTATCACAGTACTGCACTTCCCTGATATTATCCAAGGCATTCCCTGCCTGCTTGCTGACCTTAATAAGTAACTCATACCTCACAACTGTACAGAGCTTCACAGACTGCCCAGCATTTTGCCTCATATGTTTGGTCTGTTTTACATAACATTGTAGTTTTCTGGCAAATTAATTAAAAAGAACAATGAGGAACTTGTCATTTTACAGCAGGATATTTCTGTATATTACAAACGTATGTCTGACGATTTGCAATTCGATTCTGGCAAATGTTATGAAATTAGAAGGGATGTTGATTCACACTGTGAAATAGTATTAAACCGTAAATACAAAAAACTAAGAAGGGATTTGGTAGAATATGAACAGGGGCGTCAGTACCCTAATCCACCTCCATTTAAACAGCAATTTTATCACCATGACCCTGAGCAAGAATTTCCCCCTAACAGTACGTTTACGGAGGCTCCTGTAGAACAGATGAATAATGAATTCCCACCTGGTGAAGGGGATGAATTATTTGGTGACGGGGAGCATGCCCTGCCTAGGTCAGAGCGTATACGCCAACAAGGGCAGCAACCCCTTAACAATTGTCACCCTTTAGATCAAGCCCCCCTGGCACAAAGAGGGGGAGGGGGAGGGGGATATACTCGGGGGTGGAGGAAAAACCAGAGGCAGAAATGGTAAATAATTATGAGCATGTTGTTACAGCTTTGAGACAATATACTTTACATACCTGTAACAACTATCACATTTACAACTATAGTGATTTTGTGATTTCTGATCATTGTTTTCAGTTGTTTACTAAGGGGTTTAAGTATGTCCCTAAAAAACATAGCAATTTAATTCATGCCATTTTAGATCTTAAGCTTTTTACCCGTAAACTAAACCTGGAACACCTGATGGGGTATTCCAACGGTGCTCCTGGTTTTCTTTTGAAAAAATCTAGCACCTTTAACCCCCCCCTCCATCCACAATTAAAAAACTTTGAGAAAAGGGTAGAGGGTAGGTTTAGGAAGGAGTTGGGGTTGGATCATTTGGTGGCTAACTTAACATACCAGGAAAGACAACTCCTTGACCAACTTAAAGGTGATCCCACCCTTAGGGTTATGGAACTGGATAAGGGCGGGGGGACGGTCATTATGGATTGTCTTGTTTACCAGGGTAAAATGTATGAGATCCTTCATGACCATCAAAAATACACTTCCGCCTCTTTGAATGAAATCAATATATCTTACCACAAGATAGATCTAGTTGTGCAAGATTTATTTGATCAGGAGGTTATTGATTTCCAAATTTATACTTTTCTCTCAAATACCGATCCCAGGATACCATCTATTTTTGGGATACCCAAGGTGCACAAAGACCCCCTTGATCCACCATTAAGACCCATAGTAGCATCACAGGGTTCAAAGACCCACCCCATATCTAAATACTTGGACTGGAGAATGAAGGAGTTATGGGGTAGAGAGGAATACATTCTCAAAGATTCATGGGCTTTTTTGAGGAGTATTACTCCAGATCTGCTGGCAACTAACATGGTATTTTTAACCATTGATGTAGTGGATCTTTTTTCTGTCATTCCCCATGAATTGGGACTTGAATGGTTAGAAGAAGCCCTTTGGGAATGTCCCCACATTACTAACAGTGATGTGCATGCTATTACTGAATTGATGGGTCTTGTGTTAAAGAACAATTTTGTGTTCTTTATGGGTGAATATTTTCACCAAGTGACAGGTGTTTCTATGGGGGCAAATTGTGCACCTACTTATGCTGATATTATCATGTATATTTGGGAAAAGAAATTCATCTTGGACAGCCCCTTTTCAAAATTTTGGAATTTCTACTGTAGATTCCTCGATGATATTTGTATTTTTTGGACGGGACCAATGGATGGTATAGGGAAATTTATTGAGTACATACATTCTACCACCAATTTTTTAAAGTTTACACATCATATTTCCCAACACAGTGTTAACTATCTGGATGTGACACTTACTGTGGGTGACCATGGATTTAAATCCAATGTTTATCGTAAACCAACATTTTCCAATGGTTACCTACATTACCAGAGTTCCCACCCCAGTTTTCAAAAAAAGGGAATCCTCAAGGGACAATATGTTCGTATTTCACGGATGACTTCCCTTGATGAAGATTACCAACAAGAATGTTGTACATTGCAACATTTATTTTCGGAAAGGGGTTACCCTGTATCGTTGATCAATACGGTACAAGAGGAAGTAACACTGGCTAGGACATCTAGATTTGCTCCCATTCTAGGTAAAACTGAAGTCAATACTGAAAATGTTCCCACATGTAATAGGACAGATCAGTTTTTTGGTAGTTTTACTTTTATTACAGAGTTCAGTGGAAATGCGTCCCATGTAAGGAATATCATTGAAAAAGAATGGGATATGTTCAGGGAATTGACTGACCTAGATGTTTTCAAGGACAGAGACATTAAAACTGTATTTAGGAAGGGTATTAATATCAAAAAGACACTTGAACAATCAGATTTTTCCAATGTAAACCCTAGAACCAACACAGGTACCTTCAAGTGTGGCCATTGCTCCTCCTGCAAGTACATTTTACAAGCTAGTCATGTTTTTTTGGAAAGCAGAAGTAGGGACATCAAGGCAAGGGGTCACTATAACTGCAAGACAGGTGGTTTGGTTTATTTGGCAGTATGCCAAAAATGTCCAGCATTTTACGTTGGAAAAACTGAAAGGCTATTTCACAGACGCATATATGAGCACATATATGATATCTCTAAGTGTAAAAATACCAGTGCCTTATATAAGCATACCATCTCGTGTGTAAATGCAAAATTTTTGTTTTTTGTCCTTGAAGTAGTTCCAAAGGACATTAGGGGGGGTCCATGGGAGGCTCGTCTTGCCCATAAAGAAACATACTGGCAGATTTTGTTGGAAGCCAACAAATCCCCTGGCCTTAACGAATCCATCTCGATTGCTCCATATTTGAAAATTAGGGCACAGTATATCAAGTAAAATGTTCCTAATGTGTATTATTATTAGAATATACTCCTAAAAATATACAACTTTTTAAATGTAAATATATTTGCATATTTAGTATTAAATATGTAAGTTGAATTTGTTTTGTTTTTCATAAGATTTTTAATCAATTCTATGTTTTTAGTTTTTTTATTTCAAGTTGTGAAACTTGGATACATGTATTTTAAGTATTTGTGCTTGTGCATTCACACACCTTTTAGGAAAATGTTTTTCTGAAACCTGGTTTTTTGACTTACCCTAGTTAAATGGATTAATTAATCAATTAGTGTTTTGGAACTAAGTATTTAATCTGGGTGTAAACAGGAAATTGATGTATCTGATGAAGTCTTCCTGAGAGACGAAAACGTGTGTGTTGCCTATTGCAGGAGTTTTACACGTTAATAAATCGGTTTGTGGAACATTTTTGCCTGATTGTGAGCTCTTTTGGCCTCAAGCTTTTGGACTGGTGTGGCTGCTTGTTTCTTGTGAAGTTCGTTACTTTTGCAGCATTGCTTTTGGGTTTGTTTTTCTGGCAAATTAGTGACAAATCAGTGAAGACTGAAGTCAATAAATAACGACAGACATTTCAGTTTCAGACTCCATACACATCAGGAGATTCATGCTAATGCAAGACCTGTTATTCTAACACCATTCTACATTTGTAAGAGCAAATATTTAAATCCTGTCCTTATTTGTGGTCCTTGTTCCCACTATTCATGGCTTTGGCTAGATTTCCTGCTCTAAGAGGTTTAGCGGTATGCTGTGACTGGGGTACATGATGCAATACCACACACAGGGTGACAGTCTGCATACCTCTCCCTGTACATGTTTTTGCAGAATGTCCAGCATTTCGCCTCATATGTCTGCTCTGTTCTTCATACATTTGTGGTTTTCTGGTACTATACTGTAAACAGCAGTCACTTAATTGTAACTGCTGACAGATTTTCAGTGATGGCCTTTACATCCTGCAGCTAATCTGACCAGTTGCAGCCTGCTGTTATACTAGCCACCTGCTAGATTACTCAAAGCTTGTATAATGTCTGTAGGTATGGTCCTTTGTCCCCCCATACACTCTGGCTTTGTCCAGCTTTGTTGCAGTAACAGATTGAGGGGAGGAATGCCACCACATGAGTACCTCACATGCAAAAGATGTTGGATGCTGCCAGATTCAAACCATCAACGCCATTGCCCATGCTATTGTCCGTGACCCAGTGAGCCACACCAGCTGCCAGACAGAGAGGTTTCATTCCTCATATCAACAACATATAGGAATTGTCTGGTCTTCTGGTATATCATTCCAGATTTACTGCTACAGCAGTTGTATGGGAACACTGATGTGTTTGGGGTGTGGCACAACCAGACCATACTTTGCTGGTACAGACAGTCGTGCAACAGTATTGTGATCCCACTGTTTGGTATCAACCTTGGCTAATGTTGTGGAGTTTCTAGCCAAGTGGCCTAGTGGATATCATGGGGCACATACTAGTGAACAGAGTACCTGTTGTCCCAAGTGGCTGCTAGATCTGTAAAAGTAGACCAGTAGCCCATTATAGATCTCACAAGTAGTCCAGTAGCACACTATATTCCCTTGCATACCTGTGGCAGGTCCATACATATGCTACCATATTGTAGTACCCTTTACAAGTGGTGTATAGGAGAGTGACTTACCTTGTGAATGCAGGTGACAGGCCTGTAGTTCTGGGCTACCTCTATCTGATGCATGCAGTCTACAGCCAATTCATGGTGAGGTACAGGTTGTGTGGTCTGGCTGGCATCATTTTTACTAATATGTATGCAAATCAGAGTAAGGTGTCAGTCCCTAGACCTCTAGGTTGTCAGTGCATGTGCTATGCTTTGTCTCTTGGCCAAGACCAGGGCATATTGGGCATGCTTATGTCTGTCTACAGGGACAGCCTCAGGAGGTTCCTCCTGTGAGTCCACCTGTGGGTGTGTCTGTGGTCTGGTGTTGGGCTGTGTATCCCTTCCCTTTGCTGATCCTACTGTAGCTGTTTCTGCAGCATCATATTGTGTAGCATGACACATCTGTGCACGTGTGTCTGGTGAGTCCTGCAGTGCTCCACCAGATTTATCGAGGCACCAGAACCGTGACGTCAACAGGCCAAACACATGCTCTATGATGTTCCTAGTTTATGCATGTGCCTCATTATAGCCTTCTTTGGTGGGTGGGTGTGCATTTTTTATGGGTGTCATCATCCATCGTTACAGTGCGTAGCCAGCATCCCCCAGTAAATGGCCGTGTGGGATGTACCCCATACAAACATCTGGTACAACTGTGATGCAAGCTAGATATGGGAGTTGTGATAACTACCAGGGCTGTCAGCACACACATTCAGGATAATGCCCTGGGCATTGCACATGATCTAGCGGTTGATGGACTGGTACTCCATGCTGTTGACATAGATTCTATCCTCCTCACCGGGTGGTGCATTGATGTGTACATGAGTGCAATCTATAACATCCAGTACCTCAGGGTAGTGTTCTACATGGTAAAAGAGTCACATACTACTGGCCCTTTCCTCAACGTTGTGGGGGAAATAAATGCACTCACTGGCATGTAGTAGCATGGGATCCAGGAACTGGTGGAGTACCCTGGAAGCAGATGCCTGTGAGACCCACATCATGTCCGAGTTGAGCTTTGTAAAGTACCTGTAGCTAGTATCCCAAGGGCTACACATACCTTTGCTGCCACTGGGATGGTTTCCCCTCTGTTGGCTCTGGGTTTGAGTTGAGGTCGGCAGAGATCAGTAAGTTCTTGTAGTATGTCCCTGTCCAGCCTATAATACTCTACAATCACCAGCTCATGTAGCTCCTAGTAGGTTACTCTGGGACTTAACACTCTTCTCCTTCTCAGTTTAGGCCTATGATCAGCATCAGAAGCAGCTGCATTGACCTCAACATCTAGCACATACATATCTAGCAGACCTGCAGCAGCCCCTAGCATTCTCTCAGTTAAAATTCCCAAGTCTGTGCTCTAATGGTGCAGAGTATGGGGAAAAATGAGATTTTAGGGTGTATGCATACTTTATACGGCTCTGCTGTAGGTGTAGCCTGTGTGAATGGATAACTATGATGCATTCCACTTGCCAAGTACATCATTAAGTGGTTTTAATGGCCCTAGTTTATGTGAAACAGGGCTCATCAGTAATTAATATTTCATTGGCTTTCTCAGCCAATTTTTTTTGACAGCCTTCTTTACTGAGGACTGCGAATTGCCGCTCAAACCTATGCTGCAAAGGTAAAAAGAACTTAGCAGTCCATAGACACACCCCGATGGAAGGTCACACTCAGCACGGAGACACACTGTGTAAACACATGCAAGCATGATGAAACATGCGCCTCAGAGGTAAACACATCTTAGCAGTCAGTGTACACACCCCCCTGCTCAGCCCAGTGGCGCACCATGCAAACAGGCACTGCTGAGCTCCAATAGGCTTACAAGCACTTGGACACACCTCCTTTTGATGTCAGCTACCTCTTCTGTGGACACCAACATGGTTCTGTGCCTACACAGATGGGATCTAAGGACACAGATCCCCAGTTGTGCTATTCAGTAACCCCAGCTCATTTGCATACAGATCCGTGCACAGAACCTGGAAACTACATGGTTACAGGCCTGCCTCATTAGCAGCCACAGCTGTGTAACATTGTACATACTCCACACAGGGTCTTATAATACATTACTATTACAAACTCACAAATTCTGGTTTTTACACTCTTTTTATATATTTTTTCCATAAAGGCATGTTTACGCACTGTGGCAGGCTGTGCAAACATACCCAGGGTATTAAAAAAAATAAAATTATTTTACATTATTTTCTATACAGTTTTAGACACACAGTGGATAGTTTTTAACATAACTGTGTCCACTATATTATTTCGGACACTTTTGCAGCCCCTGGTGTCATTTTAACATCCTGTACATGGAATTTTTCAGTGTACATTACGGACACCAACACAGGGTCTGCAGGACTGCCTATCTGCTTGCTTGATCGCTCCACTGCCCTCATTTGCATGCATTTAACCTGCTTATGAGGCGATTTGCATGCCACGGACACTTGTGCATGCCCCTGAGCTCCGTTTACTGGATCACACATCTGCTTACTGTAAGCAGTGTGCCACTATGCCTACATGGAAAATAAGACTATGTAGGCTTTATTAAATTCCCCCTTGTGTCTTTTCCTGCTTCAGATTCAGTGTGTTAGTTATGAGATGGTTGTACCACCATTTCCAAGTTTTCAGAAGATTCATTAAACTTGCATTACAAATTCCTAACCTTCACTCCACTGTAGTTGTCGATTACCTGAGAGCTGAAAAGTTTAGGAAATATTCATCTCATGTCCTTTATATGCTGGCCAGTAGCATCATTCAGCACTATTGAGACATTAATGCTCTGGTTTAAAATTTCTGATTGCTTTAATACTTTTGTGTAAGAATAATGTATATCATAATGGTATAAAATGAAGTTCCATTCATTTTGTATATGTCAAGTGTTCACTGAAGCCCATAGAAATGTTTCCAGTATGATGACTTTTGCACCGAAGTGATGAAGACAAAAACATTTTATCATTTCATTGAAAACAAACTTGTGCATTATGAGTATACACTGAAAACAACATAAAACATTTCTGAAAATGTCAACTCATACGTTTTTAACCATTTTACTGAGTAAAAGCAAAGCATGCCTCAGGATTCTACAGTAACATTAGTGAGCACATTCAACATGTTCTTCAGTCAGCAGATTGTGTACTTTTTCAGCAAGTACCAATTCTTTCTAACAAACTTGGCGAAAGCCAATTTTTGTGTTAAAGAACTTTATTCTTTATTCACAGAGCAGAAATATACAAGTCCGGGGGGGGGGGGGGGTTGAAGGTGGTGCCCCTGCAAAAAAGAAGTTACTTCTGTGTTCATGGAAAGATGCTTTCATTAAGTTTTCAATGTGGTAAGTAGAAGAATTTGCCACAATATTACACTGTATAGCTTTCTAACACTACATATAAAATGTACTTGATGCAGGTTTTGTGACTATTATGCAAGTGTTTCATTCTGAAAGAGAGGATCTGCAGGCATTGCCATTGATTTTAACCAAACTACACAGCTACCGATAAATTGTGCACACCTTACAATTTAGGTTATTAAGGATAATCTAACCATATATGTATTTATGTATGTACGTGTGTTTGTGCATGCATGTGTTTGCATGGGTGCACATCTGTGTATGTGCATGCATGTGTATATGTGCTCGTGACACATGTACATATGTTTTTGCACACATACACACACACATATAGACACGCACAGAATATAATATTCTTCCTGTCATTTTATTGGATTTATGTTGTAATGAAATGAAAATAATTATTTCCTTTCCTTGAGCCACCTTTCACTGGGTAACCATATATCGCAAAATATCCATTGAGAGCCAGACTTTGAACCCAGTCCATTTAGACCTGACATGGAGAATATAGGATTTAACTATCTGCAGGACTCTTGTTTGGACCAGGAAAAGGAGCTTCACTGAGTCAGGCTGGATGAATCAATTGACAAGTATTGCAAACTGATGAACTGCAGCTTGATGAAAACAAATACAATCTATATATGTGTGTGTGTGCGTGTGTGTGTGTGTGTGTGTGTGTGTGTATATATATATATATATATACCCACATACATACATTATGTGTGTATATGAGTCTGACTTACAGTATTAAAAGGTGGAAAATAATTTAAGGTTTCCTCTAAATCTCTACACATCTCTCTCTCATTACTTGACAACCACCGTTCATAAGAAATGCAGTAGTTCAGTGTGGAATACAGTGACAAACATCACATATTAATTGCTCCCTACCTAGTGACTCATGGGCATAAACAGCAATTTGGGAACTGTCCTGTCAAATAAATAAATAATGTTATTGTATATTGAGAGCTGCCATTAATACATAGCTTTGTAAATAATTAATATTCTGAGTGTCATATTGAAAAAGTAGCCACAATAATGTCACCTTGCTCAAAAATTACCACTTTTTACTTGTGGTTTATCAGACTCCTCAGTTTGATGCCTGAGGCAAATTTCACTGAGCAGGATGAGACACAGTCTAGGACTGGAGGGAACAAGCATAAGAAAGTTATTGCATTAAACATATATGCTGGATGTTGAAAAACAAGAAGACATGTTAAATCTCTCAATATAGGACTGACATGGGTGGTACTATAATTATGAATGAAAGAAAGCTGAAAACTATATCTCTATCAGAGGAGGTTTGATGAAGTCCATGTAATAATTACCATCTCCTTATTCATTATCCTCACCAAACCATCAGCTTGTAATCGCAGTTTATACAAATCAGCATCACTAAAATTCATTGCTTTGTCAAGTCTAATATTCTTAGTCTGGGCCACTTTCAATATCCATATAATTCACTTAATTTATTTTTAACTTGAATATCTAATTGGGAAAATCCCATATAAAACATAGAGGGCAACTAACAATAACACTGATGTACCATGTCACAAGTAAATGTCTTTTTTCTTAAACAAAATTCTTCTGTACTGTTAAAGCATTTTACTACTTGCCTGTGGTTTAACAGGCAGCACATACTTTTGGTGGTGAAGGACCAGAAGCATGTGGGTTCTATTCCCATTCCAGGTGACTAGATTGCTAACATTGTAGTGCAGTATTGGGGGGATGCTGCACTACTGAATGTACCATCTTTTGGATGAGATATAAAACAAGGCCCCATTTGTTTGGTGACTGAGGTGGATGTAAAAACACCTCTTTGTAAGCATGAGCGAAGTTCCCAAGTGCCTTGGCCAAATTTCACCTAGTAATGTAAATACCATCTTGAGTTTCCACTGAAAAGAAGCCACTAGTTTAATGGGATTAACCTGGTAAACAAATATTAAATAAATAAAAATAAACTTGTGAGATGCTTGTAAAATAAGCACCACATCTTGACACTTTAAGGGGAGCGTGCCAGACTAAATTTTGATCTTTTGAATCCAATCAGCTAGTGCACAGAGAGTGCTTTTCCCTGTAGTCTTATTGACCAGTGTTGTGCAAGGGAACTAGCTGGGTGTTCACAAGGGAAGACATGAACTACTCATCAAATGGACTGTGCTCCTTGTTATGGTGGGAAAGGGATTTAGTAAGAACATTCATTTTGCAGGATATATTCAGCATGTTATAACAGTTTACAGTCTAACTGTTACTGTTATCTAGTCATTTTTAACTCATGTTATTTATTTGTTTCTTCTTTATATTGCAATGTTCTTGGATTTGGACATGTAAAAAGTACTTCAGATTCAAATATGAATCCTACTGGTGGAGCCTGGATGCATAAACACTGATTAAAATGGGCAGTCACAGTTGATACATATATCACATATTTAAATGTCTATGTATGATAGAGTGGCCTTTCTGTGTAGCTGTTTCAAGGAAGACAGGTAGGCAGATGGGTAAACAACTGCCCAGAGAGTAAATACCTTAGGTCAATCATATGACCCACCTGTTGTCTTCTTTTTGAAAAAATTCTGACACAACACAAGAATCTGTTCACATCAACTGATGGTGACTGTTTGCTCTAAAAGAAGCATACCTTGACCCTGGGAGAAGGTTTGACTAGGATGGGCTTATTGGGCTAGGTACATAGGAGAGACAGAAGATGGTCAAGATATGTTGGTACAACCTCCAGGTCTTAGTCTTGTATAATTCAGTAAAACAAATTTTGATCTTTCCATCAAATGTCTACTCTATGGCTGGAGTCAGTGGAAGAACTATTAACTCATTCCCTCCAGTACAGCTCTTTTGAGTGTGTACCTTTAACTCCTAGTGGGTATGGCTTGAGCTTTAAAAAAATGAAGTTATCACCTTACAGTTCTAACAAATACCCAGTGACAAAGGTCAAATATCAATACAATTGTTTTTTTCATCATATATACTTCAAGATAAAGTATTTTGATATCATGTATGTAGATGATTTTGGGATTATTAATGCAAATATGAGCAAGCAATATTTGATGCCTAGAGGCACAGTACGAGTTAAGTGTAGAAATGCCTTGAGGCACACTTGGCTGTAATGATTGTATTTAATTTTTGGAAAGGCTGTCAGATTTGTCAACCTGTTTATATATCTTCCGATGTGATGCTTACTGAAGGTTCTGTGTCATGCTAAAAGTCTAACTACCACTTCTCTAACCAGATCCAGGGAACTCATGAGCATTAGAAGTCTCCATGCAGCAGTTATAGTTGTGTTTTTGTGCAGGTATTAAGTACTTTAAGAACTTTAAAAACATCCATTTTATATCATTCAGTATATTTTTATGAATTTTAGAAAGCTGTCTGTTGCATTTTTTTTTGTCCATTGAAGGATATCAGAAAACTGTCAGTGTAGCAAGCAGTAAGAGATTGCTAAACATGAAAGTATATAAGGATGCTGCTTTGGTTAAAAATGGAGTCATAAAGAGCATGCCACACTACCAAAGTTTTTTTTTTTTTTGGTTTTGTTATTATGACTGCAGAAATGTATTCCTGGAAAAGTACTTGCAGCCTTTGGAGGACAGCTTTATTTATTTTTGTTACTGATTCATTTTCTAACAGGATAAGCGAACTGGGCTAAGAACATTTTTCAGTCATCACCAAGAGTTATGTTCTGTACAAAACTCAAACATTTCAAGACAGATAGTTACAGAAATGAATATAAAGATAAAAAAACACAGAAATAAATGTGACTCAGCCAAACACTGTTATGAGAGAAAGGCTTGTTTGCCTTTCTTATATTGCTTTCTTGTCATTTGTATTGCTTCATTGCCTTCAACTATTTTATATATTGTGGAGCATTTTCATTGCACTGTGTTTTAATTGTATTCTGCTTTCAACTGCAAATTTAAACTAGGTAAGAGACCAGAGCTGTGTCTTTTATGAGTCACACAGAAATTAGAACTGGTCAATTAAGGTTAATTAATTATGTGCAGAGCTCATTCTTGATGGAACAAACTATACTGAGACAGAAGATATTGCAAACCTACTGGTAGACAACTTTAACTTTAACTTTACTCCTCTCTCCCCCTCAGCCTCCTCTCAGGAAATACCAACAAATACAAATCCCCTTACTATCACTAGGGAGCAAGTCCTCAGTGCTATCTCTAAGGCCAAGAACACTGTATTGAATAGCAGAGACAATATCCAAATATGCCTTCTAAATAGCACTAAACATGATCTATCAGACACATTAGAATCACTATTTAACTGTAGTCTCTAAATAGGCTTGGTGCCTTATGAACAGAGAACAGCAACAGCCATCCCTCTGCAGAAAGGTGGGCCAACAACAAACCCTGGAAGCTGCAGACCCATAAGTCTCACTATTCTCATATAAAAAAAAGCCATGTAAAGAATTAACATGGTAATGATCAATGATGGTATGCGAAACCTCCAGACACTGGACCCAACCCAATTTGGTTAAATCAAGGGCAGGTTTTGCCTACTTAACCTGGTGGATTTCATTGAGAAAGTCACCAAAGCAAAGCAATGGATGAGGGCAAAATGGTTCACAATGCCTCCTGGCCAAGGCATTTGACACAATATCCCATTCAGGCATAGTGACACAATATCCCATTCGGGCGTTGTTGACAAACTCAGGAGGCTAGATATAAACCCTTATGTCACTTGGTGGATAGCAAACTGGCTCACAGACAGGAACCAAGAAGTTAGAGCTGGGGAGTCTACCTGTACAAAAAGACCCATCACAAGTGGAATCACTCAGGGATTAGTTCTGGGACCACTCCTTTTTGGCATTTACTTCCCTGAAGTCAGGGCCAGTGTCAAGGACCTCTGGCTGACCAAATTTGTAGATGATTGTAAATTAGGAGCAGTCATAGAATCCTTTACAGACACTAATGTTCTTCAGGAAGGGCTGATACAGACAAATAACTTGTGTCAGAGCCATGGACTAAAACTGAATGCCAAGAATGCATAATAGTATCCTTCAAGAAGTCATCCACCCCTGGCATCTATCATATTGACAACACACTCCTAAGAGTCAACCAAGTAGTCAAGGACATGGGCACACACACACATAGACAATAAATAATACTTTGACCATCATATATCTATAGTAGTGAGGAGACCATTCTGTGTTGTACAATTTATAAACAAAAGTGTGGCATCTTGGTTCAAGGAGGTCACTGTTCCACTATATTCAGCATTCATCAGATCTGTCATAAAGTACAATGTCTTCCTTTTGTATGTACCTATCCAAGCACATCCAACAATTGTAATGTCTACAGAAGTTCTTCACTAAAAGAATACAGGGGATAAGTAACATGTCTTATGCAGACTGCCTTAAAGCCATATCTCTGACTTATGTCTCCTAGAGGCTGTTGAGGGGAGATCTATGCCTGGCATACAAGGCATTGTTAGACCCCTCCTTGATGGATCTCCTTCATATCTGCAAAACAAACAGCACCAGAATTACCCATTTTAAAGACATAAACATTGCCTTTGTTACAAATAGGATCTGCTGGACAGACAAGTATGTATCCCAGAGACTACCCCTTCTCTGGAATAGGCTCCCCATCCATGTGAAGCTGAGTTCCTCTCTAACCAATTCAATTGTAACTTAGACAACTGGATGTTAAACAGCAAATTCATCACTGGTTTGGCACCTATGTCTCTAATGATCACAGGCAGCCTGTAAATGCTTCATCTCCCTGGCTCTTGTTTGTAAATGTTTCATCTACCAAGCCTCTGCTTATTCTTATCAAGGGTACCAGAACTTGTCAAGAGACTTGGGAATCACTGGACTAAGTGAAAAATGTTATAGCGAAGGAGTACACAAAATATTTATAAGTAATACTTGCAAGGGTTTAGACAACAGTTAGTGCAGACTGCAGTGTTAAGAATGCAGGATACTCCAGTTAGTATTAAATACTAATTACCTAAAAAGTACTTTTCTTTAGTCAGAATGTATTCAGTAGCTGCAGCACAGAGCATTTCCTGTTTTCCATGAAAAATGAAGCAGCAAGTTGTCATGTAGTACTTACAGTACTCAATACAATTTTCATAACATAACCACTGTAAACATTTGCTCTGTTGGGTACAACAGATACCAACTTGTGAAAGTTGCTGGTACCCTCTCTGAATGTAAAATCCAACAGATCCCAAATTGTAAAAGTTGCTGGTACCCTGTCTAAATATAAAACCCAACAGATCTCAGATTGTTAAAGTTGCTGGCAATAATAATAATAATAATAATAATCAACAAAAAACACAGATAAGCCCACGGGTAAATGAACTACCATTGAAGTACAAGTAAAATAACCACAAACAAATGAAAACGGCAGTAGGAAACACGGCAATCATATCATAAAGAAATTCCAATTTATTACAGGCAAGCGCTTTCACCACTGATGTGGCTTCTTCAGACCATCTAATACAAAAAGGAATATTTCATCACATCATTTATACAAAAATTTTAAATTAAGAACATCCAATAAAATCACTTACTTTGCAGTCCACCATATTCAATTACTTTCGTATCTAATATGTGTCTCCGTAATGACATCATCATCTAACCTAATCTTAAAGCAACAATACAAATATATTATATATTCATATACTAACTAAAATCATTTTACATAAATATCTAACTCTACATCTCATCTAGGTATCCCCCTCACTTTTAATATGGGTTTAAGGGAGATTACCTTGTTGGGCCCCAGTGGCTCTCAACCTTCCATTTCCAAAATGAGGAACACTAGCCCTCATAATGTGGAACAAATGGGCAAAATGTGGAACATGTACTAATGGCTTACTAACAACTTCAGCTACGAAGGTCATGGGATGGTTAAAATATGCTGATTTTACTTATAAAGAAGATCTTTTAATGAATTAATATGATTTATTTCTATTTACCATGGATTTCACTTAAAAAAATTCCCAACACTGAATGTGTTACAGACCCTTTCAATGTGGAACTTTGTGGAACTTCGAGGAACGTGAACTTTTTAAGACCCCAAATGAGGTACGTTCCTCATAATGAGGTACAGTTGAGAGGCCTCCCTTATTGGCCCTCAAGTGTAATATCCAGCGGAGCTCTGCTCCCTCAGTCTTGTTCGCTACGTTACCCAACCTAGCAGTCTCTCTTATAACCTCAATAGCTCTGATCTGAACTTAAAATTATGTTGTAGTGTAGTGCTATTAATATATTTAGCTATAGCACTATTAGTACTCCTATTCTGCACACTATATAGGTGTTCCCTAACCCGTTCCCTAAGCGAGCAGTCGGTCTTTCCAACATAAAACCGTTCACAACAGAGACATCTGGCCAAATAAACTATTTGTTTAGTGTCACAATCAGCCTTAACAATAAACCTGTATTTCCTACCTGTATCAGGGTGTATGAACTCATCAGTATTACTATTAATATGATCACAAAACCTACACTTCCCACAGTTGATGGATTAATGAGGAGGAAGGGCGAAACCATATTTTTCGGAACAAGTAATGGATGAAGATAGTAGTGTTCCTGAGACTAAAAGAAAAGATGTGAAGGATACTGGTGTTAAAATACCACTATATTACACTAGTAATATTAATAGTATTAAACAGGTGTTTGAGAGGAACTGGTCCATACTGCTTATGGATGATAAAATTGGTAAGGTTGTTGGACCAGTTCCGAGTTATTGTTACAAGAACTGTCTCTCTATGAAGAGGATGCTTTGCTATCCTGATCAACAGATATACAGAAAACTTGATATTAAAGGTACATTTCTCTGTGGGAAGTGCAGGTTTGGTAATCATATTGATAGTAATACTGATGAGTTCATACACCCTGATACAGGTAGGACATACAGGTTTACTGTTAAGGCTGATTGTGGCACTAAACACATAGTTTGTTTGGCCTGATGTCTCTGTTGTAAACAGTTTTATGTTGGAAAGACCAATCGCTCGCTTAGGGAATGGATTAGGGAACACCTATATAGCGTGTGGAATAGGAGTACTAATAGTGCTATAGCCAAACATATTAATAGCACTACACTACAACATAATTTTAAGTTTAGAGCTATTGAAGTTATAATTGAGACTGCTAGGTTGGGTAACGTAGAGAACAAGACTGAGGGAGCAGAGCTCCGCTGGATATTACACTTGAGAGCCGATAATGGAGTGGGCTCAATGAGGTAGTCTCCCTTAAACCCATATTAAAAGCGAGGGGGATACCTAGATGAGATGTACAGTTAGATATTTATGTAAAAATGTTTTTAGTTAGTATATGAATATTTATTTTTATTGTTGCTTTAAGATTAGGTTAGATAATGATGTCATTACGGAGACACGTATTAGATATGGAAGTAATTGAATATGGTGGACTGCAAAGTAAGTGATTTTATTGGATGTTCTTTAAAATGTTTGTATAAATCATGTGATTAAATATTCATTCTTTTATTAGATGGTCTGAAGAAGCCACATCAGTGTGGTGAAAGCACTTGCCTGTAATAAATTGGAGTTTTTTATTATACGGTTGCCGTGTTTCGTACTGCCGTTTTCATTTGTTTTTGGTTATAATAATAATAATAATAAGTGTTATTGTTATTATTATTACCCAGGTAGGAACACTGGACACATCATCCCTTTTCAGGGGTAACTAGGTAGCAATGTCTGGTTAATTGACTTGCTCAAGGTCTCACAGGAGGAAAATGAGAGCAAATGGAATCAAACCCTGTTCCATAGGAACTACAGATTTCAGCTTTAACCTGTGCACCATCTACCAGACAAAACTATCTGCAGTCTAGCTTTGAACCCTGCATTACCTCTGCAGTTTCTCCAAACTTACTGCATTAACACCTAGAGCCGCAGAACGGTATCCAATCAAAATGTAGAATTCAACAGATCCTAGGTTGTAAAACTTGGTGGTTCACTCTCTGAATGTAAATTGTTTAGTGGGTACCACAGTGATCACTCCTGGGCCCACTCATCTTTGGGATTCATTTTGCAGACATCCAAACCAGTGTTCCATAACTGTGATTCACTAACTTTGGTGATGACTACAAGATGAGCATTGTTATTTGCTCATTTAGTGATATAAGCTGCTCCGGCAATGGCTGTAATATGCACATATCTGGAGCAAATTCAAGAAAGTGCAGCATAGTATCATTCAGTGTAAAATGCATCCCCACCTCATGCATTACAAATAGTACTCCTGTTTATACAGATACAGTTATAAGAGACCTTTGTAGTTATGTCAACAATTCTCTCTCATTCAATAATTATGTTTCCTCCATAATTAGAAAATCCTATTATCAGGCCCAATTAATTTACAAGGAAGCATCCACTGTATTCTTCCCTTATCAGAATCATCAACAAGTAAAATTCCCCTCCCTTTTTTGGCATGTACAAATCCAAGCATACTGCTTAACTGGAAAGGTTCCAAAGATTTGTAACCAAAATACCTTAAATCCTTAAACTATCCAGGAAGATTAGCAGGCCTCGCCTTAATGTCAGTAGTCAATAGGCTGCTGCATGGTGAAACCTGTCTCACCTTACAGGCCATGAAAGACCACATCCTAGTTGCCCTCCCATTTGTTGTGCAAAACCAGTAGCTCTGCAAACGACTACACAGGAGACCTAAGTCTACACCAACAAACAAACCAGACTTTATGGAGGGCTAGGTTAGTAAATTAACATATTCCCAGCCTATGGGATAACTTACCACTAAAGTCCAAACAAAGTAATACTTTGTCTACCCTTAAGAATAATCTTGATGTCTGGATAAATCGACACACATGTATATGGGGCTAACATATACAGCTCTGCATAATCTGACAGGTAAACACTCTTATGTGTTTCAAATGGTGTCAAAAACTTTTAAGCATGTCTACTTAATGATGTCTATGGCTAGGCATCTTATGGCCCCCATGATTGCTTCCATAGTTCATAGGTTAGTACTAAGCTAACTGCCTTTGTGAGACATTTTAATAAGCCCAGTCAGTTATCCCTTGTGAGACTCAAACACTGCACCTTGTATTTGTAAGGCAAACACCTTAACCAGTATTGCTACTATGTTCCTTTTTTGAATGAGAAATATATAATCCATCTCTGACCTGTTGTGAGATAGGCCTGACATTCTGTCAAAGTAATACAAATTAAATTTTTTGGTAGTTTATCTAAGTTGTACTGACAATGAGGCAGCTACAAAAATATATATCCCATAAAATCACAGATATCTTCCAAATTCAATAGGAAATGGAAGACAAAAAGAACGGAGTGAAAGGAACATATCAAGAACATTCTAAATATCACAACAAAGAAAATGCAGCTTATTAATTTTAAAGTAAGAGAGTTTATAATGGAATCAAGCGTTGTTAATATAGTCAGCACTTTGTAAATGCATTTTTCTCTTGTTTATTTGTTTGTTTAATAACATCTGCAAAGGGTTTTTTTCTGAGAAAAATTATTGTATTTGTAATGTATTATTTTGTTTTGGTTCTTTACTAATTGGTATTATGTGTCCAAGTTTGTGAGTGTCAGTGTTTTCAGTATTTGTGACTCACTGATCTAGTTTTTTTTATATATATATATATATATATATATATATATATATATATATATATATATATATATGGATCCCCTTCAGTAGATCGACCTTCTGAAATGCCGAACATCATATGGTCGAGACCATATGACTAACATTTCAGAAACCTCAATGTACTATGATCTCGGATTTGGTATATTTAATTAGCAGGTATGTGTGGGGTGCAGGGGGGCTTGCCCCCCTCCAGAAAAAAACAAACAAAATTGCTTTTATTGTTTATTTTAGTTTTGACCTTCTGAAATGTTGGTCATATGGTCTTGGCCATATGAACTGAAGTAGAACTCTCTCTCTCTATATATATATATATATATATATGTGTGTGTGTGTGTGTGTGTGTGTGTGTGTGTGTGTGTGTGTGTGTGTGTGTGTGAGTCTGTGTGCATGAGCATGTGTGTGTTTGTGTGCATCTGTGAGAAAAAAAAAACTTTTTTTTTGCAGAGGCACCCCTGTTAATTATATATATAAACTATGAGATGTTACCACGGTGGCTTAAAGGCAGATTCCTTGCCTCTCTGCAATGCAGTCTCACACAGAAAGAAGCCATTAGAATAGAAAATTAATTTTCTGATTGTTCATGCTTATTCCCACCACAGAAAAAAAATAATTTGCTCTTCTGACCATTTGCTGTTATGAATGGTTTTGTGTGTGTGTGTGTGTGTGTGTGTGTGTGTGTGTGTCTATATCTATATTCCTTTTTTATTTATAAGGTATCTTATCAAAATCCAAGATGCAGAGCAACAGAGTGAATAACAAGCAGCATCACTATAATATAGGAATTGGCATGAAAATGCAAATAGTATCAGATGCACCATATCATAGGTTCATAGGTTCATACTAGGCTATCTGTCCTAGGGCATTTATAAGCCTAGCCAGAGTGTGTATGGCTTTCGCCACCCATTTTAAATTAATTTTGCTATGCCCTTTTTCGGACAGAAGCAACATGATGAAAATACTAAGTAAAGCAAAAATACATGGTTAAAAACTGGTATGCAATACTTAAGAGTCAAGTGGGCACTGCATAAAATATCTTTTACCATAGTTTTATAAACTGGTTTTGTGTTGAGTTGTGAACTGTGTTCCCTAGTTATGCAGTACAAGATATTTCAAGTATCACACAAACCAGAATCCCTTGAATTCCCAGTAACCACGTTTCGGGGTTTTTTTATGTTAATGTAGCATTTCTGGTTAACTTCAGTGGAGTGTGCTAATTGCCTAAGATTCTACTGATTATGGCTTTAGGTCTTTTGCATATTTTTTACGAATGAAGGGTCTTCTATATCTCTCTGCTGTAGTTTAATGTATTTTTGCAATGAAAGTTCATTTATTTGATGTGTCTTACTATATTTGTAGGCTGCTATGGTGCAGCGGTTAGGGTTGTCACCTCACAGCAGCAGGTTCTCCTGTTCGATTCTTGGCTGAAGCGCCTTCTGGGTGGGGACTGCATGTCCTCCCTGTGGTCGAGTGACATTAAAGACATGCAGGTAGGTGCGTGCGTGAATGGGGTGTACCTTCTTTGAAGGTTGGGTGTCAAGCTGGCACCTTGGCACTGTAAAAATCCACTGCCAATCCTGAGCAGACCAAAGTTCTGCTGTGGTGACCCCTATCTGGGAAAACCTGAAAGATATTACTAAGAAGTGTTATAGTTTAGTTATGTTTTAGACAGCTGGAATCAGTCCATTGTGCATGTAATGTTTTTTTTTTTTTGGCTGGCTGTTAGAAGGCTGTGTTTTTATATTCCTTTTTATTCTTTCTACTTTGTTTTATTTTATCATCACTCAATTTTACTTTAAGTGAGTTGGTTTAGGTGGACAGTGTTGTCTTTTGTGACTGTGTTTTAGAATTTTGTGTGTTCGGTGTGTGAATTTACTTTCTTCCATTGTAGTGAATGGGAAATACAGTCAGTGTTTTCGCTTCTACTTTAAATGTTTCCATTCTAATAAGAACTAATCTAATTTCTAGTGGGCTAATTTAGATAGGCAATCATATTTCTGGGAGACTTGTGTCTGTGGATTTTGAATGTAAAATATGTGAATTTCTTTTTATAGCGAGTTGAAATAGAAATTTAGTTTGAGTTTCAGCTGATTTTTTACTTGCTTGTTAAACTAAGTAGAAAGTTGGATTTAGGGGATTTTTTGAGGGCTAGAGCATATCTGTCAACCATCCATTTCCAAGCCATGGAATACTGCTTCTTGTAACATAGAACAGATGGACAGCATGTGGAATACTTACTAACATCTTCAACTAGGAAGCTCACAGCATGGTTTAAATTAATTGTGTTATACTTTAAAAGATTGTTTAGATAAAGTAATATGTTTCAGTAATATTTGTCATGAATATTAATTAAATTCCTAGCAATTAAAAAAAAAACAAAAAAAACTTTGCAATGACTAACAGACTCCTTCAAAGTGGAAGAGTTAAGAACCTAAGTTATTTAGTACTCAAAATATGGAATGTTTCTCATAATGAGACACACTTAAAAGGTATGGGCAATATTTTTTTGGGGGGGTGGGTGTCATAATCTTTTGTTTTCTTTTTATAGCATGGAAGGTTTTACTCCATTTATTAGATTGTATGAGATGAATTGTTATCATTTTGATAATGTGTCAAGGGTCAGATAAACTGCTGGTGATGCAGTAAGAGTTTTAAATAAATATTGGTGATGAGTGCAGGTAAAATATGTATATGTGGGGCGGTCCCCTTCCGATTGTCAAAACCCCATATAATCGAAGATCATATAGTTGAGACAACAATATCGAACCACCGCAACAACAAAGATCTTCTTAGGGTAACTAATCTGTTGTCCAGCAAGGTGAACTTTGTCTTTTTCCCAGCTGTAGTGTGATCTGAGAGTTGGTATATTTAGTAAGGAGGGATATGGGATGCATAGCCCCCCACCTGGGGGGGTTAGGGGTGGTGCTGTTTAGGTTTTGCTGTTTTTTCGGATGAGTGGTTACTTACCTGCGCGGTTCGCTGAAATGGTTTTCAGTATTGTCATTTCGGCGATGTGGTCTTCGATTATATGGGGTTTTGATGAAGTAGACCCATGCACACACACACACACACACACACACACACACACACATATATATATATATATATATATATATATATATATATATATATATATATATATGAATGAGTCTATGTCAGAAGATCAGGTTTTCAGAAACTTGAAATTCATTAGGCTGAGACCATATGACTGAGTTTCCGAAAACTCAAAAAAAAAATAACACAAAAAACACAAAAATCTACCTTTCTGCATGAATTTCAAGTTTGTGAAAACTCAAACATATATATATATATATATATATATATATATATATATATATATATATATATCGGTCTACTTTAAAACACCGACACGCAAAACACCCACGACAAGAACACCGAGACCGCAAGATCGTCATCTGAGATGACTGACAGTTTAAAATCCCGACACTGAGAACACCGACATGTTAAGGTAAGTGTGTGATAGTGACAGACTTTAGGGTTAGGGGCGGGTTAAGTGAGTTAGGGTTAGGGTGCGGGTAAGGTATGTGTGCGATAGTGACAGACTTTACGGTTAGGGCCGGGTTAAGTGAGTTAGGGTTAGGGTGCAGGTAAGGTAAGTGTGCGATAGTGACAGACTTTAGGGTTGGGGTGAATTAAGTGAGTTAGGGTTAGGGTGCAGGTTAGGTGAGTGTGCGATAGTGATGGACCTTAGGGTTAGGGTTTGGGTTAAGGTTAGTGCATAGATAGTTGTGTATGTAAGGTTTAGTGTAGGTTTGTAAGGTTTCTGTTGTGCTTGTGTTGTATGTGTGTTTTTCGGAAAAGGTATTTGTTTTGTTTTGTTGATTGGCAGGATTGTGGTTTGTCGGGCATGTGAAGTTTCGTGCTTTTAAACTGTTGGTCATCTCAGTTGTCGATCTTCCAGTCTCGGTGTTCTTGTCGTCGGTGTTTTGCATGTCGGTGTTTTAAAGTAGACTCATATATATATATATATATATATATATATATATATATATATATATATATATGTGCATACATATATATATATATATATATATATAGTTATATGTGTGTGTATATATATATATATATATATATATATATATATATATATATATATAAATATATATATATATATATATATATATATATATATATATATATATATATATATATATATATATATATATATATATATATATATATATATATATATATATATATATATATATATACGGATATAGATATATGTATAAAGGGGCATATTGCATGTGTTTTTATCTCTTCAATAATCTGGGGTCTACTGTTAGGATAAAGGAAAAATATATTTATTGTAATGTAGATTGATACAATGATGTAATAAAAATGTATGCTGCATAAATGGAATTTAGAGAAACCCTCAAGAATTAATGCAATCAGATTTTTCTTTCAGTTTACATAATTTCAAGAAATGTGGTTAGATTGCATCTCAAATATGTGTTTTTGCACTTGTGGAGGTATAAGTTGTGTAGCTAGCCCTTTAACCACATTCAGTGAAACAATAAAAATGAAATAAATACCTAGTCTTAATTAATGCTTCACATAATCTCTACTGTATTAGCATACTTCCCACTGAGTATAGATATTTTTATCAACACTCTTTGTGCATCATCAAGCATGCACATCCCTGCCATTTAACATGATAGCTAATAACAGTAACCTAGCTCTGTTCATGCTTAAAGAAAGAAGATACTTCACACACACAACACTCACGTAACACTACAGTCAGACAACACAAACAGCACCATGCCTACTTAAATCATAGTCCTATGAGTGGAATTTAACGAAAGTAGAATTAGTGCTTATTACTAATTTTAGGGATATTTTTTGACAGGGTTAGTCCCAGTAGACCAGTGGCCTATTTTCAGGGGAGACCTAAGGTGATGTCATACTGACTAGGGAAAATTTAGCCGCGGCACTTGGAAACTCTCATACTTTTTAATAAGCTTAATGAGATATTTTAAGTTTACCTGAGCTACCACCAGCTCAGACAGAATGGACCTCAATTTAATTGGCACACTCAAGAGTATAGCAACCCCCAATGCCCCACTGCAGTCCCAGTTATTCCCAGTTATGTAGAATGAAGTAAGATACCAGGAATGAAAATATAACCACAACTTTCTCTTTTTCCATCATCAAAAGCAGACACGTTACCTGTTGAGTCACTGAAAGTGACAATGAGAACAATTAAAGTAAAATAATAAAATGTAAAAGAAAATCAGAACAGCAACCAGCCAGTCTGAAAATTAAATTAAAGTAAAAAAATACAAACCTGGTTCTAAATAAATAAACTAAATAAGACAAAAAATAACAAAAGGTAATTAACTATAGCACTGACATATCTGAACATTAACCAAATTACATTATTAAATAATACAACAAAATTATCTGACCTTACAAATTCTTTCTTTATTTTATTTTTATTTAAAGTTTCTTTACCAGGGCAGTGCACTGATCATAAGTGACCAATTTTAGCTTGAACCTAGTAATGAAAAGAAAGTAAAAATTACTTTTACTGAGAGATAACAAGAGCATAATGAAAATGCACATCTGTAAAATACAATTATCAGCTAACGAAAATGTAAGAGTATATACAATTGCAATATACATTATTTATAATACTTTAAGACAAATCTCATTTAGAAAATGAGTTAAAATTATAGCTTTGTGCTGTCTATGTGTTAATAATAGGATAGCTGAGTGGAGTGAAGGATGTTATACATAGATTATGAATAGCTGAAAGGAGAGATCATGTTAAACAAAAGATTACGCAAGATGTGTAAACTGTTGTGGCAGAATGTGCTGCATGAGTAACTGTAAGCCTGATACTAACTGGAGAAAGAGAGACTGATGTAGTTCAGGTTAGGTGATGTAGTTGGATGACACCCAATGATATCTGGCCAAGACAGAAGGGGATATGGACCTTTAGTTGACTTCCTAGTTTAGAGTAATGGAGAATACTTTCCCAGTGTTTGGACATAGTATAGAGAAGCAGTGAAATGTACACTGAAATTTAATTTTGGGGATTGCAGTGTGAAGACAGAGGTTATAAGTGTAAGGTTGTCTAATTATCTAGCTGCTAAAAAAAAAAGGTTGACTAGGTGTTTGAATAGTTAGGATCCCAGGAGGTCTACTCTATGCTGAACATGGAGTCATAATGTTTTTTTCAGTATTTTATAATGATGTTAATTTTTAATGGACTAGTTAATAAATTTATGCATTTTATCAGTTATCGTTTGAATGTGTGTTCTTGGGGTGTGGGCTATGGGGTGAAGGTCATATTCAGCTTGGAAGAGTAGAATGCCTTTGTCTGTAGCTATTCTGGATGCTTTAGTAAGAAGGAGTAGATTTTATTGGCCCAAAATAATTTAACATAACTTTTTTCTTTGTGCAATTGAGGTGGGCAGAGACATTAAGGTAGAGGCGAAGCCAAATGTCAGCTTTGAAAAGAATGTTCTTTTCATTTCAAAGATAGATGAACTGTCGTCTTACAGATGAGCAGCCACTGAACAATGCATAAAAAGTCTATAGCTTTTTTTCGGGGGATGGTGGTTGGTTGCTTATCACAGTTATATTACGGTCAATTGCATGATAAATATAAAGAACACACTACCTAAGCAGTTGCAGAAGAGAACTTGCAACATATGACCAGTTGTCATAGACTATATGACAAACAGTAGCTTCTTTACTGCGCTCTGATTGGTTAAATTTGCACAGTATTCTTTATGCTACACTGCATCTCTCTCATTTTTCAAGTTAGCCATGACTACAAGAAATTAAGTTACATAAACAGAAACAAATTTGCCCAGTCATCAACATGGTGGAGGATAATGGCTAATATAACAATGCTACCAGGGAATTAGAGTTTTGAAACCAAGAAGTAATAATTATGGCCCTGTGAGGCCATTATTACCACACATTTCAACAATCATAATTCTCATGTAAACATTATCAAATTAGAACTGTTCTGAATTTTTAGTGTTATTTGAAACATTCCCAGATTTAAAATTCATTTCAAACATACCCCGCTTCATTTTCCTACATTTTTTCTCAGACGATATGTGGTATGAATTAGTTATTGTTATTATTTGCATTTCCAACACAAACATGTTCAAAACATAAAGAAATACACTAATCTGAGGTGCACCCTAGAACCCCAACATTTTGGCCACCTGTAGATATGGGTGATTTTGGACAGAGACAATTATGCAGTGAAATGAATATGAAACATATCTAATAGAGAAAGACATGAATGCATTCCTTTAAGGTTAGCCAATTTGCTCTTATCAGGTGTTACTTTCCTTGTTTAAAATATACTGATTGCTGTTTTTACATGCATTTACAAAAACAGGCCTGTATTTCTTACTACTCTTGCTAAACGAGGGCATAAAAAACTGCAAGCACATAACTGCTCTATTGAAAAATATTGTTTAATGTCATAAATTTAGCTTAGGAAGAAGTGCATTCTGCAAACTGCCTGACATCAAGGCAATAAAATGTTCCTAATAAATGTATACACAAAAGCAGAGGTTTACATTTATAGTAATTAAAAAAAAGTTCTTTATTCTTGTTAAATATCAGAGTAACAAGAGTTTTATGTTAGCTTAATCAGTAACATACTCATAGAACCAATTAATTACTTAATGACATCCCTGACCAAAAAGAAAGAATTCCACATCCACAAGGGTAAATATTTTATCTTTAGTCAGCAAGCAGATACAGGTATACATGCAATGCACTGCACTGGGCTTCAGATTTCCCAGAAAGCAAGAATAATTTTTGAGTAAAAAATACATAATAAAACAAAACTCACAAAGTCACAGCAAAGCTTTCGCAGTTGTAGCTGGAGTGATAAATACATGAGTGTGAGTCAGCAGACGGGAGTAGCATGCTAAAATTGGAACAGTGAGTCTGTAAAACAGTAAAAGGGTAAAACAGAAAAAGTTAAGTACACCTGTTTTTTATATTCTACCGAAGCATCCTCATGCAAATAAACTCCAGGAGTGATGAACTATATGAAAAATTAATTTAAAAAAGAGTAATTATAATCATGAACATTAAAAAAAGTTATTTCACTTATTTAAAAATGTACAGAAATTTCTTAAACAAAAACTATATTAGAAAATCTGTAGAAAAATTAGCAACAGCCTTGACTATTTAGAACAGCAATACTTTATAATATCAGCAGCTTTAGCAACTTACACGTTGTGTTTTCTAATTGTTACTGCTGCAGCAGTCCATCCAGACTGCAGTGCAGCATGATGATCAGGGTGAACACACTTGTAAGTGACAGTCACACCATACAAACTTCTTAATCCAACCTTTCCTGCCAAATTAAACAACAACGAGTACAATCATGACTTATTCACTAACCACACCACAAAATGGTGCCAGATTGTATTGTACTGCTACATTTGTTGAGATCTCTGATGCAATGACATATAGGATTCTCAGTCTTGGCTCCACACCCCTGATTGTTTCCAGGCTTACAGCTGTTAAGAAAATGATTATAATGTTGGAAAATAAGTATGAGGTGCCTTGCTTGATCCAGGTCTTGATTAACAGTTAGTATATCAGGGCTGTGCAGTTTAAGGAGAGCATCAGCCTGTTCTAGTTTGTTAAAAAGGCTTTTTGCATTTATTAATAGACGAGAGCTGGAATGGGCCAGGTATGGTTTCAATATTGCTTCTGATGAACAGAATGAAAAGTGTGGGTGTGTGTTTGTGCAGTTTTTGGGAAGTTTTTTTTTTTTACATTTTTGTCTGGTGAGAAGCTTGCATGGAGGTGGATACCATGGAGATAGTTTATGGTTAAGCTGGGTGTTGGTGTTGGATGGTTGGGTCATGCCAGTGGTTGGGAAGTTGTTGGTGGATATAGTACTTGAGAGATTGGTGAGATTGTTTGCATAGGAAATGAAGATTATAACTGGAGGGTTGTGGGGTTATGGTGGTTTGTATGTATGTGTGTTGTAATCTAATGTTCTGTTTGTTGAATTTAAGATTATTCAGGAGCAACATGGCTAGCTTGAGCAGTGTCATATTCATCATATGTGATATGGACTTTGGTAGCTGACCTGTCCTACGTTAGTTGTGGTGTGTGATGAGAGTATGATTTGGAGTGAGTATGTGTGTGTTTGGGGGGGGGGGTGCTAGTTATTATGTGTTGCAATATTTGTACGTTACTGGTTTGGATTGTGGCACATTTTTAAAGCTGGTTTGTAATGCATACAAAAAGGAGAAGACAATGTGGAGTATAAATGTAGTGATCTGTGGGTCAGTTGGGGAATTGGGAGTGAGAAGGGGAGTGAAGCAGGCAGAACACAGCAATTGGACTAGTGGGAACTAGTCTGTTTTAGCATGTCCAGAACTAAAAGAAGCCAGCAATATTGTGCAGAAGCAGGTGAATGCAGTACGTGTTTACAAGAAACTTGAGCAAAGTGTAAATAAATATATGCATGAGTTTATATTTTGGGCATGCAGTGCTGTACTATTCCAATATATATCACATAAACAGCTACAAGGGAACTTGTACCTCAGGAGTCAAACAAGCAATGGGGAATATATAATAATCAAGACTTTTCAGAGACAGAAATAGTATAAATTAATTATAAATACAAGTTCATAACAGTCCAGTAATTACATAAAAAGTGAAGTAGGTGCAATATAACAATCAGGGAGGAGGGTCTATCCTACACCAGCACAATTTTAATTCAGTCAAAGCTGCCTAGTAGTACAAATGGTTAGAGGCTGTGTTCCACTTGTGAGTGTGTAATAATAGGATATAAGTAAGCAGGGAGGCCTAAGAGAAAAGAAGAAAGGAAGGCCGAAGTTTAAATGATTATCAGTCTAAATGCTTTCCAAACCTTGCAAGATAGAAAAACAAAGCAAAGATATGACATTTTATATGCAATTCAGATCATGTATCCCAGGTCAAAAAAAGTAATTCTCCTTAGTTGCACTTATTTGCTCATGCATTATTCTTGACAGAGTAATCCTCAAGGGATTTTTAAAGTCTGGCAGCTCAATATACTCCAAGAACATATGCTCCCAGGTAGCTCTTTCTTCTCCATTGCATCTCTAACATTTGACTTCCACCTGAAGAAAAATTCTTTGGAGTCTGCTTGAGGTATAAAAGTATCTAAGCAAACACTTCCAGGCAAAAATCCTAAATTTTCTTGATTTTGTTGCATATTTGGGAACTATACATATGCCCAAAATTGTACAAGATTGGTCATTAATTAATTGGAGTATATCTTACTGGATGATGTAGTATATATAAATGTATTTTAGATAATTGTTTTTAAATTCTGATAAAGTCCACGGGTTAGTGGATCAAAGTGTGGAATTGACTGAATAAAATACTATTTTTTGGTGCTTTATATGACTATTTAACAGGTCTTTATTGTCCTAAGGATTATCCAGTGCTGTCTGAAGTATTTCTGTCATCTTGTTGTTGGGAAATTATCCCTTTTTAACCACAGTTTCTGTTCCAGATTCAATTAAAAACTCAACCACCGCAGGTCTTTCATTTTGGATTCTCCTATTTCTTTCTCTTTGTCTTTACTCTGATATCAACCCCTGACAGGGAAGGCAATCACTAGCCTGCAATCAAAATGTTTTTGTGGCCTCTTCCCATTCTATTACCATTCCCTCTCTAATTATTTTCTGCCAACAGCTTGGTTGCTTTGTCAGCTTCCTAAGGTAAATTCCAGCCCCTTTTTGCCTTTTCTCTGTACCCCTAATTATAGGTTATTGGTTATAGGTAGGTACTAGGCTATCTGCCCGAGGGCATTTATAAGCCTAGCCAGAGTGTGTCGGCTTTCACTGCCCTATTGATTAATTAACTGAGCCTCTGTCAAGCAGAGCCAATGAAGTGATCCCAGGGGTGTATTTTCTGTTACTCATCCACTCGTCAAGGCTTCTCTTGAAGAGTGTTAGTGAGGGGCTCTGCCTAATGTAGTTAGAAATTTTGTTCCAAAACATGGGGAGTTTCTGTGACAAGAATCTATCCCTCCAGCATGTTCTATTTATTGTTGTGGCAAGGTTTAGCTCACTAGAGTGCGTGGCTTGCAGTGACTTGGATTTCTTTAGGTGGAGCATGTCCATCAATTCTGAGTTGGACATGGCTTTGTAAGTCAGGCAGAGATCACCTCTGAGTAAGCACTATGCCACTGAGTACAGCTGGAGTTTTTTCAGTCAGGCTGCATAGGACATATGTTTGAGGCCAGTAATCCTCTTGGTGAGGTGCTTTTGTGGTCTTTCCAGCTGTTGGAAGTGTCTTGTGAGGTACATCCCAAATAGGGCATTGTACTCTATGATGGGTCTGATGAGTGATGAGTAGAGGGGCACTATAACCTCTTTATTTCTAGATGCGAACCCCTTAGTAATTAGATGGGCCACATAGAAGGATTTCCTAACTACTTTGGCAATATGATTGTCAAAAGAGAGATTACTATCTACCTGGGTCCCCAGATCTCTTATTACCTCTTCTGTATTAAGGGGGCTGCCACCTATGTGGTAGTTCGTGGGTGTTTTGTTTTACCAAAATGGGATGACTATGCATTTTTTGGCATTTAGCTTGAGGCCATGACTTTGACACCAGGTGTCTGTCTCAGTAAGGCTTTTTTGAAGGATGTCTGTGTCAGACAGAGAGTTAATTATGGCTCCCAGTTTGCAGTCATCAGCAAACTTGGTTAGCCATAGTCCTTCTGCGTTTGCCTGTACTTCTGAGAAATATATGCCGAACAGTAGGGGTCCCAGAACCGAGCCTTGTGGGACACCACTTGTGACTGGTTGACCTGGAGCCCACTATTCTTGCTGTGTGAGTTCTGTCTGTAAGCCAGTTGGCAACCCATCTTGTGACGTAGGGGTTTATAACTCAAAAGAAGCAGGATCCAAATGAAGTTCCACAGCAAACTTTATTGATTGTGAGCGCTTTCGTCGGCCTTAAGCCTCAGACTTCATCAGAAACACTTGAAATACATTGTAACACACTTAAATATCCTCATGGTATAGTCACATGATATTAAAACCACACCCCCTTAATTAACGCAATTAATTCATAAAGAAACACAGTTCAATAATAGAAACACAATTCATTCATAAAAAACAATGCCTAAAATCAAATGTGCAAAGCTCTTACAATTTGGGCTTTTTCATAAAGTGCATATGCAATACTTAAATTATTATTAAAATGTAAATATTATTGTAGTACTTAAAGTTTATAATGATTATTTTAGTACTTAAAATACATAGTACTGCTTACAATGTGTAAAACCTTTGTTCACATGTGAAATTCCGATTTGAGTTTTAAATAACTACTAATAGACAAGGTCTCATTAAGGCCTGGAGGACTGGTAGCATTGACACGGAGTTGCCATATCAACTCCCTATACTCTAACCATATATCTTTTGGCCCACCCCTCATGTCTTTGTCGGTAACTTGCTCCAAACCTGAAAACCTAAAGCAGTGCCCACTATATTCAAAAACATGTCTAGCTAAGGCAATGGACATATTAACTTTCCGTATGTCATAAATGTGTTGGTAAATCCATTTATTGAAGGCATTTTTAGTTTTTCCTATGTAGAACATACTGCAATGTTGGCAAATTGCAATGTATACTAAACACTTTGTCATGCAATTCATCTTATGCATAAGCTTTACAATTCCATATCCTTCAATGTGCACAAGATCTGTTTCAAGAACATAACATTGTGCACAATGTCCACATCTTCTCATACATCAACCCACACTTTTCTATACATTCCTTTCTAAAATGTTTTTAATGTTAGAACTTCTTTTATAAACAACTACTGACCTCGATCTCATTTCCACTTTGCTTTCTTTAATATCATTTAATATACTCCAATTGTTGTAAATGATTTCTTTTATCTCACTAAAAACAGGACTAAATGTCAAAATCAATGCCCTGTTAAAACCTCTGTCAGTGACCCCTATATTCAAGTTATCTATCCCACCATCCAAGGTGTGCATAGCATTTGTGTTTACCCGTTAGTTCTTTTGTTAGTAACTTCCTGCAAAATAGGGTCAATAAATACTTCGGGGTATCCTCTCTGAATTAACATATGCTTGAGAGTGTTTATTTCATCAATAAATTGTTTATAGTCACCGACCATTCTTGATATCCTCACCCCTTGTCCCTTAACTAATGATTTTTTCTGGTGTAAGGGGTGACAACTTCCAAAATGTAGCAAGGTGTTCGAAAAAGTGGGTTTTCTATATATTGTTGAGTTAAACCCTTTTTTGACCTGGTCCTTAGTAATTTTAATGTCTAAGAAATGTATTGTGTCCATGGTGGATTCCATAGTAAAGGACAAAAAAGTGGTACTATTATTTAAAAATTCAAAAAACTGTCCAATGCTTCCTCCGTACCATCCCAAAATATCAGGATATCATCAAGGAAATGCCCATAAAATTTTCAAAATTTAAATAACTCATGTTTAAACACAAACATCGTTTCCCATTGGGTAAGGACAATATTGGCAAATAGGGGAGCACATGCTGCCCCCATTGCTACACCAATCTTTTGTTTAAAGTACTGGTTTTCAAACACAATACAATTGTTCTCAAGAATTACTTCCATAAGTGTTCTAAACATCAAAATTCTATTGTGTCCAAAGGTGGTGGTGTTGCAAAGGAAATCATAAAACCACTGAATACCTAAAACGTGAGGAATGACAGTAAAAAGATCCTTAACGTCTATCGTGGCTAATATCAGGTGTTCACAAAATAAGTTGTCCTTAATCTTGCTCAAGCAGTCCCAGGAATACTTGAGGACGTGATGGTATTTTTCCAACACATTTTTAAGTTGAAAATCCACAAATTTTGCCAAGTTAAATGTTTTAGATGCCTTGGCATCAGCAATGGGTCTCATAGGGGGATCAGCAATATTTTTGTGAATTTATGGGATACCAAAAATAGTCCGTATCCGGGGTGATTTTTGTTGCAAAAAGTTAAATTCACTGATAGTGATCTGTCCATCGAATAACAAATCATTCAAAATAACATTGATGTGCCTGTAGGCTATGTTCAATTCATCCAGCGATGTTTGTTCATAACAGTCACTAAAAAGGTGCTCATACATTTTTTTCTAAATAGGACCTTTTTTCCATTACCACAATGCCCCCTCCCTTGTCAGGTTTCATTAACCTGATATTCATATTGTCACAAATATTTCTTAAAAGGTCACTTTCTTCATGGGAAAGATTAGTTGTACAATCATTTTTCTTGTATTTAATAAGATTCCTGACTTGATTACTACATAAATTTTCAAAGACCTGTAACAAGGGATGTAGTGGGGGATTAAATGTACTTGATTTTTTACATTGAAGTGCTTGTGTACTGTTGATCTCATTGTCAAAATAAATACACAAATTGATTTTCCTAACAAACATTTTAATCTCCAAAATAATTTTTTCCACCGCTGGAACCTTAGAAGGAACATAGTTGAGCCCTTTTTGAAATAATTCTGCCCACTCATTATCTACAGTTCCATTACTTAAATTAAATATTTAAAAATCACCCTAATTATTTGTAACTATGTTTTCATTTGGGTGGCAGAATCTATTACCACCTGTTGTTCCCCTTCCCTCGTCCCCTGTAGGGGCGACCCCTGTTAGAAAATGTATTCCCGAAGTTCCCATTGCTCTCTACATCCCTGCCCTGGGCAAATTGCCTCGTTCGATTCTGAAGGCATTCTGACCTCCTCAATGGCATGTCTAAAGAGACTGAATCATCACCATTCTCATTTACATCATCCCTCAAATCCTGGTCAGCATACTCATTTTGGTACATATTTTCTCTGTCGCTGACCTGCTGAATTCTGCTAAATCCACTTCGTGTGGGGTAAGCTTTACCAGCTTCATAGTCTTTTTTATCCCTTGCTAACTTCTTACTTTTTTGTTAACCAAGTCCTCCACATATTTATCAGTGTTAACAAACGTAGCCCTGTATTTATCAAACTTTTGCGGAAATCCTAAATCATTTTTAAGCATTGCATCACATTCATCTACAGTTTTTTTTGATAGAAACCATTTTCCTGTCATTTTCCCTCATAATGCATTCAACAAGCTCACAACCATGTCTATTAAACATTGAAACAAGTTCTTTGTAAAAATCAGTGCCTTGAATAGTACCTGAGGGAAATCTCCATGTCCTTAAACCTTTGGGCACTTGCTCCCTCTGCAAGCATTCACGTGAATAGTTATTTTCCACCTGCAATTTATGAAATTTAATAATTTCCTTTTCAAGGTGTTCAAGTTGTTCATCTATGATTCTGACATAATTGTTGACATTCCTATTGTCACTAAAGTCTTTGAAATCACTGGATAATGCTTTGTTCATCTACTCCAAAAGTGAAAAAGACGCTACACCATTCCCAACGTCAGTCACCACATTAGCACCTCCCGCTGCCTCTCCTCATCCAATTGCAGTCATTATAGGTGCAATAGAGGTGGAAACGGGACTGCCTTGTGCTGCAGGGATGGAACTTGTAATGCTATCTTGCGACCGGCCTCTCAAGCCGCTCACTTGACCAAAAGTAGTAGGTAGGGCAGATAAATTCCTTCCCAGACAGCACCTGAATTAAGGCTGCCAGGCTCCCAATAGAACTAGTAAGTTCACGAATGGGACCTGCTGGGATATCTCCATTATCAGGAACCGGCTCCATAACACGTAAACCAGGAAATCAAACACACGCCAAAAACCAATAACTCAAAAGAAGCAGGATCCAAACGAAGTTCCACAGCAAACCTTATTGATTTTGAGCACTTGCGTCGGCCTTAAGCCTCAGACTTCATCATAAACACTTGAAATACATTGTAACACACTTAAATATCCTCATGGTATAGTCACATGATATTAAAAACCACACCCCCCATTAATTAACACAATTAATTCATAAAGAAACACAGTTCATTGACAGAAACACAATTCATTCATAAAAAACAATGCCTAAAATCAAATGTGCAAAGCTCTTACAATTTGGGCTTTTTCATAAAGTGCATATGCAATACTTAAATTATTATTAAAATGTAAATATTATTGTAGTACTTAAAGTTTATAATGATTATTTTAGTACTTAAAATACATAGTACTGCTTACAATGTGTAAAACCTTTGTTCACATGTGAAATTCCGATTTGAGTTTTAAATAACTACTAATAGACAAGGTCTCATTAAGGCATGGAGGACTGGTAGGATTGACATGGAGTTGCCATATCAACTCCCTATACTCTAACCATATATCTTTTGTCCCACCCCTCATGTCTTTGTCGGTAACTTGCTCCAAACCTGAAAACCTAAAGCAGTGCCCACTATATTCAAAAACATGTCTAGCTAGGGCATTGGACATATTAACTTTCCGTATGTCATAAATGTGTTGGTAAATCCATTTATTGAAGGCATTTTTAGTTTTTCCTATGTGGAACATACTGCAATGTTGACAAATTGCAATGTATACTAGACCTTTGTCATGCAATTCATCTTATGCATAAGCTTTACAATTCCATATCCTTCAATGTGCACAAGATCTGTTTCAAGAACATAACATTGTGCACAATGTCCACATCTTCTCATACATCAACCCACACTTTTCTGTACATTCCTTTCTAAAATGTTTTTAATGTTAGAACTTCTTTTATAAACAACTACTGGCCTCTGTCCCATTTCCACTTTGCTTTCTTTAATATCAGTTAATATACTCCAATTGCTATAAATGATTTCTTTTATCTCACTAAAAACAGGACTAAATGTCAAAATCAATGCCCTGTTAAAACCTCTGTCAGTGACCCCTATATTCAAGTTATCTAACCCCCCATCCAAGGTGTGCATAGCATTTGTATTTGACACATTAATACCGAATAGGGTCAATAAATACCCGTTAGTTCTTTTGTTAGTAACCTCCTGCAAAATAGAGTCAATAAATACTTTGGGGTATCCTCTCTCACGCATATGTTAATTCGGAGAGGATTTTATATTTTGACCACCATACTAATTATATCCTTGAATTTCTGAGTCCCTTATTTTCTTTGCCAATGGCTCTAAAAATAATGCAAACAATAAAAGGGAAGGAGGACATCCCTGCCTTGTTTCTCTGTTCGGACAAAATGCATCAGAGAGGAACCCTCCCTCTTTGATTTTTGTCTCCTATCAAGAACATAACATTGTGCACAATGTCCACATCTTCTCATACATCAACCCACACTTTTCTGTACATTCCTTTCTAAAATGTTTTTAATGTTAGAACTTCTTTTATAAACAACTACTGGCCTCGGTCCCATTTCCACTTTGCTTTCTTTAATATCAGTTAATATACTCCAATTGCTATAAATGATTTCTTTTATCTCACTAAAAACAGGACTAAATGTCAAAATCAATGCCCTGTTAAAACCTCTGTCAGTGACCCCTATATTCAAGTTATCTAACCCCCCATCCAAGGTGTGCATAGCATTTGTATTTGACACATTAATACCGAATAGGGTCAATAAATACCCGTTAGTTCTTTTGTTAGTAACCTCCTGCAAAATAGAGTCAATAAATACTTTGGGGTATCCTCTCTCACGCATATGTTAATTCGGAGAGGATTTTATATTTTGACCACCATACTAATTATATCCTTGAATTTCTGAGTCCCTTATTTTCTTTGCCAATGGCTCTAAAAATAATGCAAACAATAAAAGGGAAGGAGGACATCCCTGCCTTGTTTCTCTGTTCGGACAAAATGCATCAGAGAGGAACCCTCCCTCTTTGATTTTTGTCTCCTATCCCGCATACATCCTTCTAATTAGCCTTATTATTGTATCAGTAAATGCAAATGTTTAAACTGCCCTACTCAAAAAAAGCCCATCTTACTCTGTCAAATGCTTAAAGACCAACCAATAACAGCAGTATTTTCTTGCATTCTGCTTTCCTCTGGATCAGCATCATTATATTAATGTTGTCAAATGTTTGCCTCTCCTCAGAAAAAACAGATTGATCCATATCTATTGATTTTGGCATCACCTTTGTCATTCTTTTAATCATTATAGACACAGATTATAATCATGGTTTAAAATGTTGAAACAGATCTATATGAAGCTGGATCAGCTCGGTCTTTACCATATTTAGGTATTATAGCCACCAAAGTTTTTTTCTAGGATGTTGATACCTTCCCTCCTTTTGAAATTTTGTTAAACAAAACTTTCAAGAGATTTATCACTTTCCTCCTTCCTAGCTTCCAAACTTCCACCAGAATACCATCCATTCCTGGTGACTTTCCTGCAGATTAGTTAAACATCACCATTTTTTATCTCATCTCCTCCTTTCTTAACTGCTTGTTGTTGAGCCTCATCTACTTCATTTTGGCATACTTAAGTCTTCTGTAAATATTTCCATTTGTGCTTTTTCTTGATTTCTTCACTTGTCTGCTTTATATAAATTTTCACAAAATTTCCAAAATATCTTTAATACCTCTATAGTATCTCTGGTTATTTTTCTTGTGATAAGGTCCATAAGTTTGGCAACAACCATCTTCTGTT
>NC_056726.1:908615272-908732772 GCF_019279795.1 Protopterus annectens
TCCTCTTACCTATATAAATTATAGTTGAACTGCCATCATGCCCTTTCATAGGAATATAAGAACATACTAGGCAAGTGATCATGGGGACCATAAGATGAATAACCATATACACATTTAAGCAAACTTAAAAGTTTCTGCCACCTTTGTCAAGCAATTAATAGTCCTCGCCTCCCAAATCGGGTCTATACCACATAGTTGAAGTCTTATAACTTCGAACGCGTAATGTTCAAACCATTATGTTCGAAGTTACAAAACTTTGACTATGGATAAAAAAAACAAAAAAAACAACAGAAAATAAATAAACTGTTTTAAGCAGGGAGGGGGTCAAGCCTCCCTGCACCCCCCCACCCCTCGCTACTTACATATACCAACTCTGAGATCTCACCCCATTGAACAAAAGGAAACCTCCACTTATTAAAATTTCCATTGAAACGCTCGAACATTTACAAATTCAAACTTATGGTCTTGACCATATGATGTTCAAACTTGTAAAAGTTTGACTACGTGATAGGAACCCTCCCAAATCGAGTAGCGTGTCACCTCAGAAATCAAGCAGGGTTTTTATAATTTTTTTACTTCTCATTCTTTGTTGGAACTTGGCTTTTTGATCCAAAACCACTGACAGCTATAAATCCATCAGTGTGGTATTTCTGTTCCTTCAAGGTACGTTTATACTTTTAAACAAACTGTGTTACCTTTTTCTAGGTCACCAGTATGCCCCATCCTTGAAGAAAGCTAGTAAGGCTACACACACACACACACACACACACACACACACACACACACACACACACACACACACACACACACACACACACATGTGCGCACACACACACACACACACACACACACACACACACACACACACACACACACACACACACACACACACACACACACAGGCACACACATACAGACAAACACATATGCACCTACACAACGTAGAGACAAGTACAGACATATACATATGCATACACACACACACACACACACACACACACACACACACACACACACACACACACACACACACACATGTACAAACACATATGCACCCACACAACTTAGAGACAAGTACAGACGCATACATACAGATACACACACACACACACACACACACACACACACACACACACACACACACACACACACACACACACACACACACACACACACTAACAGGAAGAAAGACATGGATATATACATAGAAATTGATACACATACAAACACAGACAGCCACAGATGTACTAATAAACACACAAATTCACACACAAACATGCACACACACATAAACGCACATTAGCAAGTACAGAAATAAATAGCACAGACATATAGATCATAGGCACATGTACACATACAAACAGTTCATAGATGCACACAAGCGCACACACACACACACACACACACACACACACACACACACACACACACACACACACACACACACACACACACACACACACACACACACACACATTCATTTATTTTATCTATGCACATGAATACACACATGCAAGTTTGCATTCAGATACACACATTCATTTATTTTATCTATTAAGTTTTTAAAGTACAATATGTGCAATATTTGACTGTAAAAAAACAAACAAGGAAATTAACTACTTTTTTAAAATTCATCAAGGAACAAGAAAAACATCCTTTAAAATTACAAAACCACACAGTAAAAATTGACAAAGGGCAAACCCAAATGCTGGGTGCTAGTGCAATAATGCCCTCTATGGTGGGCATTATAGGGAAATAGTGAACCTTTCCTGTTGTTTATAAAACATCTTTATTTTATGCATTCTTATATTTCTACCTGGGTAAATATTATAGTACATGATCCTTTTCAGCTACAACCTGAGCTATAAAGGAATTATGACAAATTACACAAATAAGAGCATACAGAAAGATAATTGACTGAGCAGCATAGCTAAGGAAACAGTCACAGAGCAGAATCAATTCGTATTGAAAATAATAAAGAATAAGCAAGAAAATATATACAGACCTGCAGATTTGGACAAGTCAAGGAAAAATGACCAATCAGATTACTACTTACCTTTGCATCAGATATTCTCCGTACTTCATAGAAAACCATGTAGACCTCACATTCAGTCACACATTCCTTTCTTTCTTTCTTACAGCCTTCAGAATCCCACTGGTAGCAACTTTTTTTCTTATCACTATCTCTGACCTGCAATTTAACAAAAATATGTAGACAACTTCCACAAATCTTTAACAAAAAATCTAAACTGTGTCCAAAAACAGAAAAAAAAGAAAAACATCAAGAAATAAAAAAATATGACATAAATTGTAATCTTGATTAGATTAGAATGCAAATGAAACATGGCAAAAGAAATTTTTGACATTATTTTCAAAAAATGCCAGAACTTTCAATGGATTCCATTGGCTTGGTTGACAGGGGGTTTGGTCAACAGTTGACTGCATTTGTTTGATTATACAGACAGTCTTAAAGTGTGCAAGATTGTTAATCCCTGGGTAGGGGATTATTCTCTTTCCCTGGGGATTGTGTGATCTGAGACTTAGTATATATAATTAGTGGGGGGGGGGGTGCAGGGTGGTTTGCCCCACTTCAAAAAATAGTGTTTGTAAAGTTATATGTGCCAAGGTTCTTCTTCAGATAGGTTGTCGGAGTTTCAGTTATTGACATACAGTGGCTTACCTTTAGGATGTTGATGTACATGTCCAACTGAAGGAAAATCCTTTCAACATACTATCTGTTGACCACCACAAACTGAACTACAACACTGAAGCTGTGCAACTAAAATACAAACTGCAATTGACAAAAATGTTGGGGAAAAAAGTAATTTGCATATGGAATTGAGCAGTGATACACAACAGTTGAAAGTTCCCTAAAATGTCTACCCTGAAAATTTAATTCCAAATTTCCACTTAGTTAAAAGTTATAACCCTGCATAACAGTCAATCAATTATGATGAATAATACAATTGTTAAGCACTGTTTTCAATAAATGCACTTAACTACACCAAAATTTCAAATTTTGAGCTCAGATGTTCAGCATACTATCTATAGACCACCACCACTTGCACTGTCTCCCTGAATCTGGACAACTTAGATCCAAAATGCAGTTTTTGAAAATAAGTTTGTAACATCATTTTAATAGCAGGTCCCTAAAATGTGTGCATGAAAAAGTCAGTGCTACCACTTCACCACATGTGAGGTACTAGTGGCATAACTGCCACTCAAAATGAAGAGTGAGGTGGCACCTCTGTCTCCACAAAGGGTGAAGTGATGACAGGATGGTGCACAGAAGTCTGCACAATGCTCAGTTAGAGAGACATGCAACTCTCTCCATGAAGCAATGTCTCCTAGCACCCTTCCATCTGTGTTAACTGCCTTTCACACTCCCCCAACACACACACACACACACACACACACACACACACACACACACACACACACACACACACACACACACACACACACACACACACACACACACACACACACTTGTGCATGCACACAATTTCCAATGAATGCTGACAGAATTCTGTAATGCTCCAGAGGTTTCTCTCTGGTTATGGTAGTACTGCTAACACCCCGAGGAAAGTCAAGTGCTTCCAGTTACCTGTCTTCTCCTATTTCACCAATAAATATTTCATTCTCTGGTAGTCAGCTGAAGCAGTCTTAAAGATGTGTGCCCTACACTTTGTTACCTCACATTGTAGATAATAACTAGCCTCTTCTCAGTTAAACAGCAGTGCATAAATACACTTGTAATGAAAAAATACTAGCCCATGAGTTTAAAGTCAAATACGTGTTAATTGTGCAAATGCAGAATAAAATATTTTAGTACACAAGGCATATTAAAAGAAAATGAAGAAAACATAGACAGAATGCATACAGAAAAATCTAACATCAGATGTGTACATCCTCTCTGACTACCTTACAACAGGAAGAAAGCATCTTAACATAAAGAAAAAGTTTTCACAATTAAGATAATTCAACAGGTAAATCAGTAGCTACATTTCTTTTCTAGCAATAGTGCAGTAAAATACAATTATGTAGCAAAAGTCCTTTGCCAGTTTCCGTTCCAGTGTCTTCTGACCTCATCATTGCTGTAGAGACAGGTCATAAACCAGCTTCCCCAAAGCAACACAGCAGTCATTATAGTTTGCAAAAACACCTCTGTATCTGTTTCTTCTTGATCTAAATCCCAGTCATGTCTCAAAAAAGTTCCAATAACCATTACATTCCAGTACTGTTTTATCCTTGCTTTCTATATTAGAAGAAAATGCAATTCTGTCCTGAGAACCAACCAATCTCCCTATACTTTGCCTTCTGGACAAACAAAAGTGTCTCCCTTTTTGCCATGAAAACACATAAACATGAGAACAACAGTTAAAACACATTAAAAGGAATGCATTTTGCTTTATTCAGCCTGTCTTCAGCTCATTTCATAGACATTCATGTTAGTCTGACATTACCCCTTGCTTCACAGATTCCCCAGAAAATTTCATGCTGAAATATTCCTTTAAAATTACAAAGGCTTATAAAGGCATGAAGTAAAATAGGCCGTTTGGTAAATGAAATAATTTCTTCCATTCTGGATTGGCCATGAGACTTAGAAATAATGAACCTTAATTTTCCCTGTTATGCAATAAAAATGACGATATGTGTTGTTGTTGTTGTTGTTGTGTCTTTTGGCTTTTCCCGGTTAGGGGTTGCCACAGTGGAACTCCGGTCCGCTAATGATTGGCAGTAGACTTTTATGTGCCGAATTGCCAGCTCTGATGCACAACCTTCAACAAAGGTATGCCTATTCATGCATGTCTCCACACAGAAGATGCTTTAGCTGAGAATCGAACAGGACAACGTCTTACTGTGAGGTGACAATGCTACCGTAGCACCACCATGATATGTGTGCTGATAGAAAATGGGATCAAAATCATGTCACATAATGTTGTGCTGGCTGAATGAATCTTTTCTATGTTTTTGAATCTAACTTTAAGTAGCACATAGTGTTCATCTAACTTTTACACTTTCAAAAGAAAACTAAAAAAAGCATGACCAGCAATAATTTAGTTAAAATAGGTGGAGAAACTCATTTCTATTAAAATGTACCATAAAACATACAATCATAAAACTTGAACTACAAAGCAATAAATTCAACCTGGAAAATCAGACAACCAGTTTGTAAGTGCAGTAAGGTACATGATGGTGTACATTTGTAGACCTATTACCACACGTTGAAGCATTTTAATGTACTCACCCTTCGTGCCCACTGAGTGGCGCAGAGCTACAGTTATCCCATTCCACAAGGGGGGATGCACCTTGGATCCCAGAAACTACCATCCCATCAGTCTGATGAGCCTTATCTGCAAGGCCATGGAGCGTATTATCATGGAACTTATAAACAAAGACATTGGCAACCTTCAAACACTGGACCCAACCCAGTTTGGGTCCATGAAGGGCCGATCTTGTCTCCTGAACCTGATTGACTTCTTTGAATCAGTCTCCAGAGCCATGGACAAGGGTAAGGTGGTCGACACAGCCTATCTAGACCTTGCCAAGGCCTTTGACACCATCCCCCACTCTGGAATCATAGATAAATTTACTAAGCTGGGCATTAATCCCTACGTCACCCAATTGGTTGCTCACTGGCTTACTGATAGAACCCACACTGTAAAAGTAGCTGACTCCAAATCCAGCTCCAGACGAGTGACAAGTGGAGTACCTCAGGGTTCAGTCCTGGGACCGCTCTTGTTTGGCATCTACATCTCTGAAGTACAGGTCAATACTAAGGGACTCTGGCTAACAAAGTTCGCAGATGACTGCAAACTGGGAGCCATTATTGAATCCACAAATGATGTTGATACTCTTCAAAAGGGCCTTACAGAAACAAATGCTTGGTGCCAGAGCCATGGGCTCAAGCTCAATGCCAAGATATGTATAGTTATCCCCTTTAGGAAAAAACATGTACCCGTGAATTACCATATAGGTGGCAGTACACTAAACACCGAAAGTGTGATAAGAGACTTAGGTACACAGGTGGACAGTGGCCTCACCTTCGATAACCACATCGCCACAACAGTCAGGAAATCCTTCTATGTGGCACACCTCATCACTAAGGGCTTTTCATCCAGAAAAAAGGAGGTAATTGTCCCAATGTACTCATCCCTCATTAGACCCATTATAGAATACAATGCCCCATTTGGTATGTACCTCTCAAGACATCTGCAACAACTGGAAAGGCCGCAGAAATACCTCACTAAAAGAATCACAGGCCTAAAGCAGATGCTCTACGCTGACTGTCTTAAAAATCTCCAGCTATAATCTGTCACATACCGTTTACTCAGAGGCGATCTCTGCTTAACATAAAAGGTCATGTCAAACCCAGTGCTTTTGGACATGCTACACTTAAAGAAATCCCAATCCCTCAGAGCCACACGCTCCAGGGATCTAAACCTTGTCATCACAATAAACAAAACATGCTGGAGGGATAGGTTCCTGACCCAGAGAATCCCCAGACTCTGGAATAGATTGCCCATACATGTCAAGCAGAGTGCCTCTTTGGTCCTCTTCAAAAGGAACCTTGATGATTGGATGGGAGAAAGGAAATTCACCCCGGGGATCACGACAGTCACCTTGCTAAACAGGGGTCCAGGGAAGGAAATAGTGTGGGAAGAAATAGCCAGGGAATTGTTATGGCTAGGCTTGTATAGGCCCTAGGGCTGATAGCCTAGTACCAACTTATGAACCTATGAACCTATGGCTTGTGCCTCACAGCACCTAGTTGTGTGACAATATCTGAACAATGCACATATCCCTTTGTCCTTTTGTCTTATTGCTCACATAAGCCCACCCAGTAAGAAATTCCATCTCAGATCTAGAAAACTAAAATTAATTTAAATGATTCTACTCAGTTTCTGCAGCACACATAACAAATGGATAATTCTCTAAGCTTGGCTGCCCCAAGAAATTCAGATATACTGACTCGCAGTTGAAAGACAGTTTGTATATTACAGTATTTATGCATTCATTCTAATAACTGGCTTCATTTTACTGGTAAACAGGACAGGATAGGCTATTGTTTTTCTAGTAAAACAAATCCCTGACATTAACTGGTTAATTGTAGGGTAAAAATGTCTATACATGAGCTTATTTTAATATATAAAATTATGTAAATAAGCTCATGTATAGATGTTTTTACCCTGCAATTGCAAATGTACATCATGTCATTTGTAACTTAAATGTGAAGATTTTCTCCTCAGGCCTCCATTGAAAATGGGTTTTGCCCAGTTGGACTTTTCCCGGTCAACAAAGACAAATAATAATAATAGCATGAAATGAATACTCAGAAATGATTCTATTCATGAGGATACCACAGACTAGTTTATCAGTAAAGTAACAGTAGGAACCCACACCAATTTTCCTTAAGGTCAGTGTATTTACCTCACCCATCCACAGCAAGCCTGTTTTATTATATCATGCTAGAGATTGCTTGTCACATTGTGTGATGTGGTGGGATGCACACTGTGGGGCAGATAAAGAAATCATGACATCAGAGCAGAAGCCATAGTAGCTCCAGTTGGAGAGAAGGTCAAAGAGAGCAGATTACATTGATTCAGATATATTTGCAGGAAAACAGAAGTCACATGCCTCTCAACCTCTTGGTACAAAAAATCTGGACAAATCCAAAAATAATGGGGGGAGGGGACAAAGACCCAAAAATACGGACAGCTTTTAATTATTGCTCTTACAGACTTAAAAAGTTGCAAGAATCACAGGTTTTCCATTAGCATGCCTTTTCTGAAAGATATGAAGTCTGAAATTAAAATATTTGTCATCATTAAATGACTTCAATTCTCTGTGATTTGCCAGAAAGCCACAGATTTTATGATGGACAGACTAAAAATATGATGCAGAAATCTGGAAATCCTGTGAAAATCCTGACAGTTGAGAGGTATCACAGAAGTTAATCTGGTGAAGATGATTTGGTAGAGTCAGGAAGAAAGTGTCCAGCAAAGTGATGATGGATTTTGTGAGACAAGGCCTGCGACAGTCAGACATGACAATCAAAGAAGGTAAGAGAGTGGCACTGAACTAAGAGACATGATGATGTGACACCCTGACCCCACACAGTAAATCAAGAAAAGGGAGCTATTGATGAAGATGATGATGGTGATGATGATGGAGATTACTTCTCATTGCTGCTCTAAGAAAGCTATAATCCTAGCTGATTATGACCATAGAGTTTTTGACTGGCAATGTAAACATTTTCTTTTTTTTTAAATTCTTTTTATTGATTTTTAACAAATCATATCCAACAACAAGACAAAAAGATATGTACAAACAGAAATTCCTGTACATACACTAACTATATACAAAGCCCATCTAAGCAGAGCCCCCAAGCAGGAGGTTTGAATGCTGTGTGATTATGTTAGTATAAATTCATACACCATTTTCCATGCATCCCTCTGTGACGGATTTAGCCTCATGGAATACCACAAATATTTGTGAGCAGAAAAATGCTTCCCAGCTATCTGTTTGAGTCCTTCCCAAGAAAGAGCCAATCTATCTTTCCAATTTAGGGTGATATAGTATTTTATCAGCATAAAAGACGTTATTAGAAAATGAATATTCTTAATGTCTATGCCTACCGGGGTATGAAGGAGTGCCATGAAAGCGTAGATTTTTCATAACCCATTTTTTCTAATTTGACTCTGAGGGCACACCGAAGCCTATATGAGCATTTGCAACTCCAAAAGATGTGAATGATATCTGATTCCATCATAGGGCAAAATTGGCAAAAGGGTGAGACTTCATTGTACATCTTGTTTAGTAAAGCAGGGGTGTAGTATGCGTTATTTACTATCATAAGTTGGGTATACCTGAACTTTAGCAGAGGAATAGCTTTAGAAAATTTTTGAGTGGCTTGGGCAATGGACTTAGAGGAAATCGAGGGGTCTTGTTTTGTCCAAAAATCAGAATGGATAGCTTCTTTCGAGCATCTAATTGCTGAGATTAATTTATAGGAGTGAGAGACCATTTTTTTTTACGAGTCAGTAGATTTCATAATACCTTACACATCTCTATTTGGGGTTCAAGAATATCAGTATCCCTCCAGAATTTGTTGCAAATGTCATTTAGTTGTCTAATCATGATGGTGTACTTGATCGGAAGCTTAAACTTGTTTCTGATGGAAGAAATATGCTCCATCCTGCATGAGAAGAAGTCCAGAACCGTTTTATTTTTGATCAGTGGGAATGTATTCAAATTAACCAAATTCTCGTTTAGTTTAATGTTAGGATTAAGGTGTAAAGGTTGGAGAAGGTGAAAAGCAATATGTAGATCTAGAGATTTAAACAAGTTTTGTGTACATTTAATTTGGGACCATAAATCATTTTGAATTTTGTACTTTCTTTTGGCAGATATGTCTAAGAATGGTAGGGCCATGGGATTAATGGAAAGAGTTTTGATATAATTGTGATAGAGTTTGACCCAAGATGGACACCAGGCATTTAATTCCTCTCTGAAAGTTGCAACATTAATTATTCTACTGCTTCTATTTATTTCATACATTAGTCTAAAATCTGGAAGGCCTAGACCCCCCTTATCTTTAGGGTAAACAAGTTTTTTATAGCTTATCCTGATGGGTCTTGGGTACCATATAAACTTCGAGAGAGATGAGTGTATATTATTAAAGACTTTATTATGAATCAGGGTGTTGGTAGCATTTAGAACATACCGTAGTCTTGGTAGAATATTCATTTTAATAATGGCTACTCTCGAGAGAACCGGGAGTTTTAGTTGAGTCCATCTTTCCATATCCTTTTGTATCAAGCCCCAACATCTAGATAAGTCCCCTTGGTGTTGTATATTTCTATCTGTTTGGAAGGATACTCCTAGGTATTGGAGATGGTCATTAACTTTTATGCTAGGTAAAGATGTTTCACTAGGTAATTGCGAGTAAATGTTAATTGGGAAGATCGTTGTCTTATCTATATTCACCTTATAATTCGAGAATTTGGAGAAAGTTTGTAAAGCATTATTAATTTTGTTAATATCAGAGTTGGGAAGGGAGTAGTAAATATTCAAATCATCTGCATAAGCTGATAGGGGTATTTTGGTATTAAATAATCTTGGAATATGATGAAATGTTCTCTGTTTAATTAGTAAAAGTAAAGGTTCGATATAAAGGTTAAATAAAAGTGGTGATAAAGGGCATCCCTGCCTGATACCATTATTAATCATTATCCTTTTGGAGCTATGCTTGTTTATTTGTAAAGTAGTATAAGCATTTTTATAAAGGGTATTAAGAATGCGTATAAACTGTGCAGGGAAATTAAATTTTTGTAGAACCGAGATCAAGAATTCTTTGTTTATTCTGTCAAATGCTTTGGATGCGTCAATTGCAAGGGCGTAGATAGGGGTATGTTTGATCAATGATAAAGAGGTCATAGCATTTAGGGTAAGAGTCTGGTCGAAGGTTTGTCTCTGGTTTATAAACCCTGAGTGTTCAGGAGAGATGATTTTATTAATCACAGATTTCAATCTACATGCTAAAATTGCTGCCAACATTTTAATGTCTATATTAATGATAGAGATGGGTCTATAATTATTAGGATTGGTACTGTCTTTATTTGGTTTGGGGATTAGAATAGTTCGGGATGCATTTAGGTGAAGGTCGCAGACATCCTTCTGAATAATGAAGTAAATAGGTGACATAGAATGGTTGTTAGTTTATGACTAAAGGCTTTATAAAATTCCGCAGTGAACCCATCTGGTCCTGGCGCTTTATTATTTTTAAGGTTATTGATCGCAGATATAGTATCTCTTTGAGTGATATCGGCTGCTAATAAAGATTGATGATGTTCATCTATATTTGGTGTTGTTAGATTGTCAAGGAATATGTTTAGTTCATGCATGTCTATAGTACTAGAGATAGGATTGTATACTTCTTCATATATTTCTTCAAATATCTTTATTATGTCTTGTGTGTTACATATATAATTTTGATGGACCTTAATTCTTGAAATAGGGGGAGTATTACTATGTTGATTAATTAATCTCGCCAGAAACCTAGAGGGGAGTTGATCCCAGTGTGAATAATTAGCCAAGGTTTTTATCTCATAGAATGATAGGTTATCAGCCTGTAGTGAAGTTAATTTTAACTGTAGTTGGTTAATCTCTTTTTCTAAATCTGATGAGTAGTTTTGTTGAATACGTTTTTCCAGGGATTTTAATTCTTCCTGTATACTCCTCTCTTTAGAGATATACTCATTCCTATAATAGGCGGCTTTATTGATTAATAACCCTCTGATCAAAACCTTAGTGGTAGCCCATGATATATCAAAAGGGGTATTGGAATCTTTAATGGCAAGTATACATTGGTCCAATAAGGTATTAATTTCTTTCTTAATATCGGACTTTCCTAGTAAACTAGGGTTAAGTTTCCAGCCTCTCAACATATTATTTGGAGGTCTATAGTTAATGTAATCTTTGAGTGATCAGAAATTGATCTCGGTTCGGTGCAGATAGTAGTTGAAAAAAGTCCAGCCTGGACCAGGACTTATGACACTGAGAGAAAAAGGTATAACCTCTGTTCTTCAGGTTGTCAGAATTAATACAATAGGGGTCGAATAGATTAAAGTCACTTTTAAGATCTGAAATAGCGGAGGAGGCCTGTGAATTAATTGCGGACAACTTATTAGACCTGTCTACAATTGGATCCTGGATAGAATTCCAATCTCCCCCTACTATAAAGTAGTGACCTGGGAATTTGTGAAGGATGTTATACAAGTTCATTATGAAATTGTGTTGGAGGCATATATGTTTAAAATCAGAATAGGTTTATCCAAGTTGTCTATTTTAGCTACAAAGTAACACCATCTACCCTCAGAGTCAAAGTCTTGTTTTACGATAGTGTGATTAAAGGAGTTTTTAATAATGATAGCTACCCCCACTTTATTAGTTCTATTCCCCGCTGCTATAATTTCCTTAATCCGTCTTTTATTATTTATGGAGCTCCATTGTTTTTTTAATAAGTGTGTTTCTTGTAACAAGATGCAGTCTAGATTGGTTTTGAACAACAGATGAAGGATACGTTTTCTTTTGCTTTCAGATTGTAAGCCTTTGACATTCCATGAGGCTATCTTCCACATAACAATCCTAACATTTGTAGGTAACAAAAAAGGTTAATCCTTTCTAGGGTATAAAAGTTTAAAACAGAGGGCCTAAAAAAGTACAATACATCATAAAGCCATAGATGGGCGACTCCTCCAGCATACCTCCAGTGCATAACCACTTACTCCTTTAGCCTGGAAGAGGCTGGAATACATATATTATTTGAACACGTTGCAAACAATTGAAACACAGTATTTTCTACCTACTAAGCTAAAACACAAGTACAGACTAAGAAAAATGTATCCCAGATTACAGACCTCAATTATACAACAGCTAGAGAGCTACGCTGTCTCAAAATACAACACTGCCTAACTCAATCAGAGCAGAACTTAAGTGTAAAAAAAAACACAATACAGATACATATTTATAATGGTTAGTAAGACTTCATAGTTATATTTAGCATGACCAGAAATCTGTTAGTAATAATTTAAGTTCTATTTCCCCTAGGGGAAGGTGTTTTTGAACACACCAATCTTGTCAACATAGGTCTATGTAAAGTGTATTTCACTGTAGACCTCTATTCTAGTTCATAGGTTCATAGGTTTATACTAGGCTATCTGCCCTAAGGCATTTATAAGCCTAGCCCAAAGTTATGTGGCTTACGCCACCCCTTATTTAGATCTTAGTTTAAATCCCCTAGTTTAAATCTTCATTCCTTTTAGTGTGTATTCGACATATAATATTCATATAACTCCATTCCATTCCAGATATGATATATGTAATGGGAATCTTGCACACAACTGGTGTTACATTCTGTGTCAATATGTTATTAAAGGGAACACATGTTTTCCAGAACCCAGAAGCATAGTGGGCTTTAAGAAAACACTCATAGCCCTCTTCATTAACTTTTTCATTTAACATGCAATGGGTTAGCTCTACTAAGTTATGTTCAGTTTTACTATTTTACATAAAAATCTCACATAATAACCAATAAAAACTGTACCAGGGTTACACAACATAAATATTATAGATAGTCTGTATCCTAGAGCTTCCAATAAATGATCCTCTTCAGTTGATTACAGACTGCTTACTTCAAAAGAACAGTTTTTTTTTTTTTTTTTTTTTTTTACCCACATTACATACCACGTTCTCTTACAGTAACAGAAAGATAGTAAATGAAAGGAAAATACTAAATTATTCTGTCATGTTAGCAGTCATATTGTAAATATCACACTGCATCTTTTCACTGCTGCAATGCTGACTGTAATATGATATTGTAAAATTGCTCACCTTCTGTATCATTTAGGTATTATGCTGACTAGAAACAGCCTATTTCCAACAGAACAATCAATGTATCACTTAAACTATATGATCCCAAAGTTTACATGAAGTATCCTTTCTTTTAAGAATGATGTATTAAGTGCAGTAATCAGTTAAGGTAATCAAGTGCCACTCATCTGCAATGATCTGGGCATCGTATCAGGTTATCTGTTGCCTTGCCACTATCTTGATAGTACAAGTGTTTTCTAAGTGTACATTTTCTAAAAATCATTACTGCAATTAACCCAACACAAGCTGTGACAGATCCTACTAGGCCACATTCTAATAACAACCTAAACTCCCTGCTATATGCAGTCATTACCAGCTTCCACCATAAATGTTAAAAGGTCATCATGCTGCAGTACTTAAACTAATGTATAGATTACTGCATTTCATGCTAAATGCATCAGTAAGAGTTTCTTACTTCCAGTAAAGGCAAGTTACCAACTAGGTCTTGCAGGTGAAAGACCTTACACTGAAAATTCTCAAATATGATAATGTAGTAGTTAAAAATACAATGTAATAAGACGATGCACTTCTAAAGAAGTAAGTTGTTTTAGCTGATCCAGAATGCTTTGCAGGCATATATAAATCATTGCCTTAAACTTACCGTGACATAATTTTTTGGTGTGGTTACAGAAGAAAAACTGAGTAAACAGTGAAATTGAAAAATGAAGCAGCACACTATAATCTTCATTCTTTGCAAAATCACTTACAACTTAAACATGATGATAACTAGGAATAAAATAAGTTATAAAACAAGTAGAAATTATGAAAACCTAGTATCTGTCCTTTCCTTGATTTATCAAAGGCCTTTGACATGGTCTTTCACTCTGTTCTTCTACACAAACTTTATAAGCTAGAACTCGGCACCACTACTGTATCATGGTTTTGTAACTACCTCCAAAATAAAGCTTGATCTATCACGTGGCAAAAAGACATCTCATACTTCCTCCCCATCCTAGTGGGTGTAGCATAAGGATCAATCTCGCAACCCATTCTCTCTAACATCTTCATCAATGACCTACATAAAGCCTGTAAAACTGCATCCCTAGTGCGGTATGCAGATTTTGCCATCGTTATCTGTATGCAAAAAACATCAGCAAACTACAAGAACTTAACCCAGGAGTCCTTTGCCTCTATTGAAACCTGGCTGACATCTGCTCAGCTATTCCTAATCCCAAGTAAACTCAGACTAATCCTATTAACTCCCAAACAACCATTAATCAACACCTAATTCTCAGTTGCCTCATCTAGCAAAACAAAAATTGAACCTGTCACACATAGTAACATTGCTAGGCATCTGTGCAGATGAGAACCTAAAATTTGGCACACACACATCCAAACAACAGTGAACAAAATGTCACTAAAAATGACATTCTCTCTATACAGCCAAACCCTTCATCTCAGTAATATAAAACACATTGCCTTTTCTCTCATTTTACATGCTCATAAGTATTCTGCAGCCATCCTTAACAACATCCACGTTGAGCAATGTTACTGCAAAATAGCATGAATCGCTGCCAAGTTTCCATATAGAACCCACCACTGTGCTGCCCTAAGGGAATTATAGTGGCTTGGATTCCCACATTATTTAACCTACTCACAGTATTCACAAATCCATAACATTGTGTGTAAACCTAAGAACTGTCTACCTATTTCTAACCTTATACAAATATATAACCCCTCCAGGCTACTACATTCATCAGACAAATATCTATTACATGTATCCAAACACAAAAATTCTGCTGGCAAATCACTACTCTCCCACCACCTCAATGAATCCTGGAGCTCCATGCCACTAGCAATACTACAAGGACTCTCCCTAAAATCATTTAAAATTCAACTAAAGTTCTACTTCTCAGTTGCCAGCTCTGTACACGTGATGTTCCTGAATAACCTCCAAACCCTTACCACTGTCACCACTCTTTTATGCAACTGGCCATTATGCAGTGACCTCTTCACAATCTCTAACTATTGGACTATCATTAACCCTTCTCCACTACTCTCTCTCTATCTCCCCATTAACTGAACCTCCTAATACTCCTTCAAAATTTGTAACCATCTTCATCCTATAATTACTTCACTGACTCCTACTCAATATCCATTTACAGCTTATTCCATATGAAATTAACTAGACTCTTATAAACTTGATAATAGCTAATATTTTACTGTATTCTTATTTTAACTGTGTTGTCTTCATTAATTGTCATATTTATGTGTGTTCATTTGCTATTCTACATTTGAACCTTTACTACTCTATGTATGCACATGCATTATTTATTTGATTAACTGTCATATCATCGCTAATTTATGTGTATGTATGCCATTTATTATGTAAATCTTATATAACTGCCTTCTACTCATTCTGTAAAACAGAACATTTCTCCACTGGGCCTTCACTGAAAATGGGACTTGTGCCCAGTCAGACTTTCCCTGTAAATAAAACCAATACATAAATAAACTAAATAAATAAAGTAAGTAACTAACTAAATAAATAAAATGAATAAAGATGCTTCAGAACATGACTAGACTGTAAATTGCAATATCTCAGTGGCAACAAGTGCCCTGGGCTCAGTTCAGAACTAAGCTACTGAAAATGGTCTAAGCCCATAAATTATGGTAACCATAGCCCCCAGATCCTCAAAAATATGGCCAATACACAGGGATGAAAGGACTAGCTATGGCAGCCATAAACTGTGTTAAATCAGCTTTCCAGGTAACATCCTCAAATACTCTTGGAAATCCATTAAATACATGGTTGAACCACAAATTCCTAAGAATCATTCACCGGATTCACCCAATAGCCCTTTCCTAAATGAAACAAAATACGATATCATAGAAACAGGAAATCAAGCCATTAAGTCACGTAATCTTATGTTTCAAACTCCAATCTTCCAATCTTATAATAAGAGGCTTAATTTATCCTTTCACTTCAGACCTCTGCAAAACAGACAAAAGCTTAAAGAAACTAGAAGAAAAAACAATAAAGAGAGTAACCCTAGGACTGCTTCTGTACAAACGTATTTCCTTAAAAATGACAGTACCAATCATTGCCTGATATATAACAAATACCTTACATATGGATAAGATTGTGCATTGTTGCTCTGTCCTTTAAACACCCATGTATTTATCACTCTTCCAAAAGTAGTCTCAACTAATTCAACTAAGGATTTCAGACCAATAGACAACCTCTGTCTAGCAACTAAAATTTTTGAATGAATTGTCTGCAATTGTGTTTTTGGATCAGATTAATAAGTGCAGCACACTTTCATCAGTGTGGAATGTATTTTGGAATGGAGTTAATGCTTAAAAATGTGGTATTTTTAACAAATGTAATACTAAGCTATGTGGATGAGGGCATTCTAACAGGAGCCATATTTTCTAACATGGGAAGGGCCTTCAAAGCAACCAATCAGCAAATGCTTTTAAGTAAAATAATGCAACTCAGTTTTCAGAAAGGTCCCATTTCATGGCTTCTAAACTATTAGAGCCTTTCTTACAATGTCTGGTAATTTTTTTGCAGGCGTAGCGAACCAGTTGTGTTATCTCACAAGCTTCTGAATTCAGACTCATTCTGTTTTCAGTTTTAATAAATGATCTGCTATCATACCTACTTGATGCCAGATTCACTGTGTACAGTGATGGCATTCTGCTTCTTAAAGTAGGCAGATGTACCCCTGGATTCTCAAAAGCTTGTACAGAGTGCAAGATTGGTGCAGGAACTCAAGCAGGCAATATGTCTGCCGTGCAATCCAGGAACAGCCTGCAGGGGCGTACATGAGCACTCCTGCACTAATCCTGCACGAACTAAGCCCTGGTATGCAAATCACCCCATGAAATCCATGCAAATGAGGTGATAGTGGAATCCAGGAAGCTTGCAACAGTCTGTGCAAGACTAGTGCTATCCGCAGAAATGTACTTGGTTAGTAACCGAGCACATTTCTGCAAAATCCAAAACAGAGCTATGACAGCTCCAAATAAAGGCTGCATATCATGTAGTAAGCATGCCAATGGCCAAGTATAAGGCCATTAGCATTGCAAACATAAAAAAAAATACAAAAATCAACTTTTTTTAGCCAATCTTGGCTGTCTATGCATGGGGCAGTGGCGAGCAAATGGGATTGGGGGGGGGGGCATAATAAAATAAATCCAAAATAAGCAGTCTAACAAAAATCAATATCCTGCCATGCAAGTCAATGGTAGGCAGAAGACAACTTGGCCAGTGAGTAGTGGTTGCTAAGGGGGGAGGCTCAGTGTGAGACATGTGACTATGCATTAACAGGCAATTCTATGCAAATGAGGAGAAAGATAGTGAATCCCAGTTTTCCCCAACATGTGAGTCAGGTCCAAACAGTGTAAGAGTAGGAATAGCTTGGTGCAAGCCTAGAAGTTAGGTGACATCATGGGTGTGTGTGTCAGGTATACTGTAAGTGGATTGGAGCCCTGTGGCTCGGGTTTGCTCCTAGCTTAGCACAGCTAAGCTAGAAGTGTGTGTCTAAACTTGCTTAGCACACTTTACAAAGCCTAAGCAGGTGTGCGCACTGTGCACCGGATTTTACAGGAAGAAAACAGAGCTTAAACCAGGAAATAGCAGCAGTGTGCACATTTGAGCTCTCTGTTTGCGTGGTGTGCACAAAGGCTTCAACACGAAGGCAATGGGAAGGGTAAACAGCAGTATGAAGGTAACCAAGGAGAACTAGCTTGCTGGCAGGTGAAATGTATCAGAATCAGCCAATTACACAGGCAGCAGACCAGCCCTGCCCAGAACACTACTATAAACTAGGCAAACACCTTCCCCTATGGTTTTTCCCACACTCTACACCACCGATGTAAACAAGCGGGGAACATTTTAACACTCACAACAGCAAAATGATAGGGGCTGCAATAGCTATCATACAACTTGTGGAAGAGGCTGATGGAGGTGAGGATGTGAATGCTGTCAATCAACCCACAGTGAGGAGATGGAGAAGAGTGTAAAGACCCAGGGTAACCTACCAGGGGCTACATGAGCTGGAGATAGTGGAGCACTATAGGGTGGACAGGGACCTCCTACAGCAAGTTGTTGAGCTGTGCCGGCCATGCCTGACACACAAAACTAACAGAGGGGAACCCATCCCAGTGGATACCAAGGTATGTGTAGGCCTAAAAATACTAGTTACATATACCTTCCAAAGGCCAACTGGGGATATAATGGGGATTTCACAGGCATCAGCATCCAGGCTACTCCACCAGTTCCTGGATGCCATGTCAGCACATGTCAGTGAACACGTATATTTTCCCAACACCCATGAGGCATTGGCCAGCAATATGCAACTGTTCCACCAAATAGAAGAATACCCTGAGGTAGTGGGTGCTATAGACTGCATGCAAATACACATCAAACCACCATCCGGTGACCAGGGTAGGGTCTACATCAACCGCAAGGGTTTCCCCTCCATCAACTGCGAGGTTGTGTGCGATGCCCAGGGCATAATAATGAATGTGTGTGCTGGTTGCCCTAGAAGATATCACGATTCCCGCATCTGGCATCTGATGCAGCTGTACCAGAGATTTGCCAATGGGGACATCCCTCACGGTCATCTAGTGGGGGATGCTGGATATGCACTGGAGCTGTGGCTGATGACACCCATCAGAAATGCGCACACACCCAAACAAGAACTCCATAATGAGGCACATGCACAGATCAGAATTATAGTAGAACGTTTGTTTGGGATGCTCAAATCATGGTTCCGGTGCCTGGACACATCCGGTGGAGTCTTGCAGTACTCACCAGCTACATGTACCCAAATTGTCGTTGCATGTGCCATGCCACACAATATGATTCTGTGGAAACAGCTGCAGCAGGAACAGCACTGGGCAGGGCCACACAGTCCCCCACCATTGCCCAGGCCTGCACAGGTACAGAGTGACTCAGAGGAGGAACAACCTGAGTCTGCCCCAGTAGGAAGAAGGAGGTGTGCCCAGCATGCCCTGGCCTTGGCAAAGAGGCAATGCATAGCACATACACTGACACAGGAGACACCCAGGGAATAACACCTTTCTCCGACTCTCACATACAGTAAAAGGGATGTCAAATGGTACACTACCTGTGCCTAACCATGTGTAGGGAGTGTAGTATGTGCATCCGACATAGGCAGCCCTGCAGCACCACCCTCATTACTTGGACACCCACAAGGTAAGTGACTCACACATGCCAGTCAGGGAGATCACATACCCAACAACTGTCACAGCCAGCAGGACAAGTGTAGACAAAAAAAACAAAATCTGTGCTATGGCCTCTGAATGAGGCCTATGGGTACCCCCCCCAGGCCTACACAGACAGACTACAACAGGTTAAGCAGTGGGATGTCAGTTCTGAAGGGTAGGAAGTCAGAAACCAATATGTAGATAATTAAAAGCTAAGATCTGTAGTACACTGGTATGCCTCTAGCCAGCATGATAGGTAAGACTACAGACTGAAATGGCGTACCCGACATACTAGTACAGTCCTAGCAAATGTGTACAAGTGTCAGCTGTGCCTCCCCCATCCGACACAGAAATGTAGTCACAGTCAGGTGTGACCCCCCCAATCCTGTGTAGAAATGTAGAAATAGTCAGGTGTGCCCCCCCATCCTACATAGAAATATAGTAACAGTCAGGTGTACCCCCCACAATCCTGTGTAGAAATGTAGAAATAGTCAGGTGTGCCCCCCATCCTATGCAGAAATGTAGTAACAGTTCACGCCAAATGATCAATGGATACCCTGCAGAGACAGCATGCTACCTGTAGGTGTACAACACAAAGGTCAGCACTGCAGTACAAACTACCTTGACTCGATCCACACATTCAAGACAGTCGGCCATACTGGGCATGCCCATGAAGGCCTTGTCTGCAAACACCAGTGGACCAGTCATATGTGGTAGCTGCAGATGTTAGTGCAGACACTCCTCAGTATGCACTGCACATGCTTTGCACACACAGTGGATAGGAATACAGGCATATATGTAAGGACAACACACTGTAATAAGCCAAAGGTAGACATACATAGATGTGTGGAAGAGGGTGACTGTGGCAAGGAGTCATTCAGGTCTCTCCCACCCAGCACACAGCCAAAGGGCCACAACCACATGAGGGTCTGATGTCACACACTGTAGATACTAGCCACTGATATCTGTCAGCATTACAGAGTATGTGGTGCACGTGCCCACTGTGCAACATGACTGTTCAAGGAAGTAGTCATCTAGCAGCTGTATACACATACCTGTGGGATATGACCCAGGTTGTGCCCACATGTGGCGTGTCAACCCCTAGATGAATGGGTTATGGCCCATGCACACACACTGCCCTCCCCATAGACCAAGTATGACAAGCCTGCTGAAGTCATCTACTGTGAAATACACCTTTGGGAGAACTGTATCCCAGGAATGTCTGTGGTGCATCCCATAATTGTGCACTGCTGTAGTGTGTTAAACTAGCTAGGTAGGAGTTTAATTCCCAGGCATGGCAACTGTGTGTCTGCCTGTGTGGAGGGCAATGCTTTTTAGGGTAGTCACACTCCCTACAATTCAAATGTTTATCTTTGGCAAGGCTGCTGATGTCATCCACCTAGAAATATACCTCTGGGTAGCTGTAGCCCAGTAATCTCCATCGCGTGTCCTGTAACTGTGACTTGCTGTAGTGTTATAAATTAGTTAGGTAGCTGTTCTAATCTCAGACACGGCAGGTTTGTGTGTCTGTCTGGGTAGAGAGCAATGCTTTTTAGGGTAGTCACACTCCATGCAATTCAAATGCTTATCTTTAGCAAGGCTGCTGATGTCATCCACCTAGAAATATACCTCTGGGAAGCTGGAACCCACTAATCTCCATAGTGTGTCTTGTAACTGAGTACTGCTAAAGTGTGATAAGTTAGGTCAGTAGCTGTTCTAATCCCAGACGTGGCAAGTGTTTGTGTGTGTGTCTGTCTGACTCTCTCTCTGTGTAGAGAGCAATGCTTTTTAGGGTAGTCACACTCCATACAATTCAAATGCTCATCTTTAGCAAGGCTGCTGATGTCATCCACCTAGAAATACATCTCTGGGAAACAGTAGCCAAGTAATCTCCATAGCATGTCCTGTAAGTGCATACTGCTGTAATGTGTTCATAGTTCATAAATTAGATAAGTAGCTGTTCTATTCCCTGACATGGCAAGTTGGTGTGTGTGTCTGTCTGGTTAGAGAGCAATGCTTTTTAGGGTAGTCACACTCCCTACAATTCAAATGCTCATCTTTGGCAAGGCTGCTGATGTCATCCACCTAGAATACACCTCTGGGAATCTATAGCCCAGTCATCTCCATAGCACATCCTGTAACTGCGTACTGATGTAATTTGATAGATAGCTGTTCTAATCACAGATATAGCAAGTGTTCATGTGTGTGTCTGTCTGATGCTGTCTGTTTAGAGAGCAATGCTTTTTAGGGTAGTCACACTCCCTACAATTCAAATGCTCATATTTGGCAAGGCTGCTGATGTCATCCACCTAGAAATACACCTCTGGGTAGCTGTAGCCTAGTAATCTCCATAGTGCATCTTGTAACTGTGACCTTCTGTACTGTGATAAATTAATTTGATAGTTGTTCTAATCCCAGACATGGCAGGTGTTTGTTTGCCTGACTCTTTCTGTATAGAGAGCAATGCTTTTTAGGGTAGTCACACTCCATACAATTTGTATGCTCTACTTTGGCAAGGCTGCTGATGTCAACCACCTAGAAATACACCTCTGGGAAAGATATAGTCCAGTAGTCTCTGTAGTGCATGCCATAACTGCGTCGTGTGATATAGATCTTTGTTAGGGGTTCTATACCCATGCATGTGTTTCAATGTCTGTGTAGGCAGCAATGCATTTTAGGCTAGTCACACTCAGTACATGTCCAATGGCCTACTTTGGCAGTCCTGCTGATGTTATCCAATGTGAAATACACCTTTGGGGAAAGAGGTCTTCAGTAATCTTTGTGGTGTGTCCTATAACAGATCTATGCTGTAGTGTGATATAGACCTCTGTTAGGGGTTTTATCCCCACATGTGTTGGTTGTGGATGTTTTGTGTGTGTTTCAATGTCTGTGTTGGGAGCAATACATTTTAGGCTAGTCACACTCAGTACATGTCCAATAGCCTACTTTGGCAGTCCTGCTGATGTCATCCAATGTGAAATACACCTTTGGGGAAGGCATACTCCAATAATCTCCATGGTGCGTACTATGACTGTGTAGTGCTGTAGTGTAAAAAAACAGCTAGGAAAGAGTTCAACTACCAGACATGATAGGTATGTAACTTGTATCCTGTGGGTGTGAGTGTGTGACACCTGCTCTCAATGTGTGGTGGGTTTTGCAAATGTCTTTTATGGTGGCCCTATATCACAATGTCCACTGTACAGGGATAACAGATGTGAAATAGCCGAGAGGCTGGGGTACAAATCCATACCCATACATGCGACATCACGGCCAGGCAGTCACAGATAGCAACCCCAGTATTACCCAGAGCACACTCTCAACCCATGTCACATACACATACACATATGCTAAGGCAACAGCCAATATGTGTGTAGTACACTGCATATTGGTGACTGATAGTAACTATGGAGTGATTTCAGTGACCTACAGAGGGCATGGCTCCCTGTCCATCTGTCCAATAGGCACATACATGCAGACAGTGCACCTTCCCCATGTTCCCCACTGGACACCTGCAACACCTGTGGTGCCAGCACATGTGACCCACAAAGGACATACTGTGCCTGAAAATATGCCCTGTATGGACAGATGCCTCTGATGTCAAGGAATGCCATTATGCATGCTATCAATGTAGGTGCAGGGTTAACCTGCTGTCCATTACCATTTCCTGCCACAGGTGGCCAAGACTGGCACATATGATGATAATATGTGTACACAACATGGGCCCAACACCCCAGGTACAGTTCCACATGTCACTGTACATACATGTGGGAGGTGTGCACATCCCAGACACTGTCCATGTCATGGACTAGGGAACACATACATGGCAAGTGATGCACAGCATTGGCCACACGCAATAGCCACCCAGGTGACTGGATGGTGGATACAATACCCACTTGTGTGGGCAAATGCAGAAACCACAGGCCTGAGCCACAGTGCAGACCATTGTCATGTGACCTGATGCCAAGGTATACCCATCACCTAGCCTTGAATAGCTGTCTGGCACAGTCGACCACCACATACCCGTGCAGAAATGCACCCATGCATGTCAGTACTGGCACCGTGTGTTCGTGTATATGTTGTATGCTGTGTATGATCACATCCACACTCACTATAACCCCCAGTGGCATACTGAAGCATGCTGTCTGATGTCAGATACCTACCCATACCCTTTGCCCATATAGCCTCCGTATGACCCATGTAGTGCATGTGATACCTGCACAATAATGTGTTGTGGCAATCTCACTAGGAAGGAGCTGTATCCCTGGTCCTGCCAAGTGTATCAATGTGTGTACATCCCTGTGAGAGTGTGGCTGTGTTGACACTGGCACCTGTTCATGCAGACAGGTACGTGTACATCACCTACCATATAGCTACCATATCCCTGTTGCAGATGTCACTCACCATCACATATATATTCTGCAGACTCCACAGCAAGTAACCTATGTGGCACATCCAACAACTGCATAGGACTGTGATAGCACTACATAGTCATCAGGGGTTTGATACCCTGTGCTGGTACGTGTATGACACAAACATGCTTAGGTTTTACTCTCCCACCCCTCGCTGACTTATCGATGCCTCTGTCTGCCTGTCTCACTCCCTCACTGGTGGATGTGGAGACTTATACCTACTTTTCTTAGGCAGTAGCATGTGTATTTTAGGTAATGCTCATGATCAGCTGATGGCCTCTGCACAAATTGCAGCCCTCCCCTAGCTGATTGCTTGTGGAACAGCTGTGGTAACATTCCCATAGCCAATTGCATGGAAACACACTCTAGTATCTAGGAACATCATGTTTGTGTTGGTCCTTTTCATTCACTGTGAGCAGGAACTCGTTCTGTTGCTTGGCAAACAGCATCTCAGATGGAGTGGGGATTTACCTTTGACAAAATCACTGTGGAAACAGGCCAACACACAGGAGGGGGAAGTGCCTGATCTGATTACAGACTGTAAGTGCTGCTATACTGCATTCAGAGTAATGTTGGTTTAACAGGGTGTATGCGGATATGGCTGTCCTACATGTATGAATACCTGCCATGTCAGTTGTATATTTATGAGGACTTCCCATCTGTAGGGTCATCTGCAGACTGGGCAGTATGTGGTGCCTTTGGTGTTATGTGTTACCCACAGAACATGTATCTGTGAACTGCAGAAGGTAGTGTGAGGATTGCAGTCAGTAGATGGTGAAAGCCATGACAGTTACTGACTTCATATCCCTCATAGGACATATGTTGCAACAAACCCTGTTACAACAGTAAATGTATGATGTTATCACAGCAACATTTCAATATTCCAAACCACAAAATAAATATAACTTGTGAAAACAAACCACGAACTGAAGCTGAAAGGAACGCCTTTTAATAAAATTAAATTTTAAACGTTAAATAATACACATACGTTTTTTGTTCTTTGCATTCAAAGAACTTCTTCAGAAATGACAACCATTAAAACTTCTAAGTGTCTCATTTATACTAAATAAGTTTAAAAATTGCGCCAAAATATTTAAGGAGACAGCTACTAAAAGATTATTTTTTTGATTTCATGATATTATAAAAATTAGTGATCAATAAGTACATGAATAAGTAGATAACGGATGATAAAAATGACCGCAATAATGCAATCTTAATATTCATAATAACAAACAAATCGCAGCTATACATAACTGGATATATGTATATACTTATAAAACTATATTATGCATAAAACATTACTTTGAATTCATGCATAAATATTATATGCAACAATATATACATATCTAAACTAAAAAATGTATAAAAAATTATGTATAAAAAATTCAAAAATATCAAAAATATCAAAATCTGGACATATTATATATATCTATGACATTTGTACATATTCATATGCATCAAAAATATGTAAAACATGCCTATGAATAATACCTGTGCAAGTCATTTGTATACATGTATGATCATGAGCCCATGAACCGATACCACACCTATAAGGGCATGCATGCCTACAATATGAAAACTGTCCCATACATTCAGAATGTTTAAAAATAAAATGTTTTAAAATGAATATTTTATTTAAATGTTTTCATAATCGTTCAGTAAGCACTGTACAAACTGAATATTATAAATTTACTATCTAAATTTATTACTAATTTATATTTTACTATACAAATTTCTAATAACGAATACTCGAAATAAATTTGATCTTTTAACATTTGTTATTCAAATAAATAAAATTAAAATATTTACTAAATCATGTTGATTTACATTATATTGAATCATTTAGAATTTATATATTATATTTTATTATTATTTTTCACTATTATTATTATATTATTAGATTCTTTTATCTTGTATTCCTTACTCAGTATCTTTTATCTTTCAAGGCTTTTCAATTTCAATAAGCACATAATAGAACATTTATCATTTAATCCTGGTTTTGTGAATGCATTGAGTCTTAATTGTCACATTAATTCCATCTTCTCTAATTCTAGATTCTGTGGTCCCTCTCTTCCATCTTGTAAAACTTGTTGAATCACATTGAATTTAAACCTATGCTGTGGGAACATCCCTATGTGTATTGCCAAAGCATTGTCCTCTCTTTTGTTTTTAATACTTCTGAGATGCTCTACTATTCTATCTCTTAATCTCCTCTCAGTTTTTCCTATATAAAAAGAGTGGCATGCTTGACATTTCGCCACATAAACTACTCCCCGAGTATTGCAGTTAAACCTACCCTTTATTGTTATAGGTATGTTATTTAATGTTATCTTACTACCTTCTTGAATTATGTAGCAATGTGAACATGAGCCACATTGTCTCATCCCTGGATTCCAATATGCAATTGTGTTTCTATGGTTGAACAAGTCTTTATAGCTCCTACCCTTCCTCCATATTATTGTAGGTCCAATGGGACTACTCAAATCCACACCCATTTCATCACACAATAGTGACCAATTCTTATAAATGATATCCTTTATGCCTACATGATGGGATGAGAAACTCATGATACATGCCATTTCTAGATGATTAGGCAACATTTTTGTTGTATTTTGGTTCAAATTAAGAACCACTGTATCTTCACCATTAATTGGTTTAAAACCTAAAATAGGTTTATATATACCATTTCTTCTCTTTATAGAAACCTCTTGTATTAATTCTTCTATCATCGTTGTCGGGTATGTTCTATTTAAAAACATCCCTTTTAATACTAAACATTCATCATTGAATTTTTCATCTATAGAAATCATTCTTGCTGCCCTAACTAACTGGCCTTTTAGGACCGATCGTTTTTGATGCAAAGGGTGGGCGCTTGAGAAGTGTAAAAATTTGTTAGAATAAGTAGGTTTTCTATAAAGGGAAGCTTCATATCGCCATTTTTCCACATTTTTTGTTATTAGTACATCCAGAAATACCATAAAATTTACATCAAAAGAGTAAGTTAACTGCAAAAAACTAGTTGTTTTATTCATATTGTCAACCATATCTCTTGCCATGTTGGATGATCCGTCGATGATCATAAAAATGTCATCAATAAATCTCCCATAATATTTAACAACATTTTTGAATTGGTCATCTATAAAAATATATGTACTTTCCCAATGGGATAAAACCAGATTGGCATCACAGGGTGATCCCATGGCTACTCCCTCATTTTGTTTGTAATATTGATTATTAAACAAAATAAAATTATATGACAAAATTATGTCTAACATTTCTTGTACTAATGTTATCTCTGCTGTGGATGCATGTAAGTTTCTCATTCTGGCTATTACCCATTCTATTCCTGTTTGTTGAGGAATACAAGTATATAAGTCTTTGATGTCTACGGTAACAAAATTAAATTGTTCCTCATAAGTTAAGGAATTTAATCTAGAAAGAAATGCCCATGAATCCTTCAGGATCCAATTCTCTTGCGATACATATTTCTTTAAAATAGAATCAACAAATTTTGCACATGCATAAATGGACGAATTTCTTCCATCCACTATTGGTCTTAATGGTGGATCCTGAAGGTTCTTATGTGCTTGGCGCTCCGAACATATATGGTGTTCGAGGGGCTGGTATAATTAAAAAATTATATGTGTGCAGATCAATCCTTGATTCTATAAATAACTCATTCAAGAAACTTTTTATGAAATTATTGGCCATATTATATTCATTTAAAGATGCTAAAGTATATGCCTGTCCGTTTAAAATAGTACTTATACGGTTTTCATAATCAGGCACATCCATGAAGACCAAACCTCCTCCCTTATCGGGATTCATGATTCTTATATTAACAGACAACAAAGATTCCAAATCTTCTTTTTCTTCAGGATCTAAATTCTGCATATAATTAATTGTTGTTTTACTTAATCTTCTAAGATCCAATTCACAAAACTTTTCGAACATGGCCAGAGAATTATGTAAAGGGGGATTATAACAGCTAGAAACTCTAAACTCTGTATGATGCGATGGTTGGTTCCCCAGTAAAAACTTCAAATTGAGTTTCCTAGTTTACATTTTCAAATCACATATGGTTTTAGCAATGTCCATCTTACATGCTGGTACAAAAGTTAAACCTTTCGACAAAGTGTCAGCCATATGTTGAGAAACTTGGAAGGAGGAGAAATTATAAATGGTAAAATCACCCTTCCTATTTTTAATCAATCTCAGACCGATCGTATTGTTTGGGTTAGTGTTCATCTCCTGTTGTTCTGATTTTTCTTCTTGTTGTTCCATTGGCCCCTCTGATTCCTCTTGGGTAAAATCTGATTTATGGTATTCGATCCTTCATTACTAAAGGACCCTCCATTGGATACATTATTCCTTTCTTTTATTCTCTCGCTTCTTCTCACCTGATTATTATCAGCTGTATCGTATGGATCACTTACAGAAGAAATCGAAACTGACTCATGATTGATTATCTTGTTGTGCTATTTCATATCGATTATGATTACTTTGGTAGTTACTTCCATTATTTACATCCTGCACATTCATATTTGATTGCGATCGAGGAGGTAATGGAAATGCTATACCTTCTTTATAATGCTTTCTATCCCTATCCAATTTCTTCAATTTAATTGATCTCATTTTATCGATATGTCTCTCTATGCTCTGAAAGCATCTCAAATAATCAAATGTATATCTAGAATAATCCTTATGTTGTTTAATAGTTTCATCAAGTTTTTCTATATTATCCTTCAAATCTTTGGCCAAAATAGAATAATGCTTGATCATTACTTGCATCAGCTGGAGCCCCTGTTGGTTAAAAAGCTTAACCAAATCTTTATGAAAATCAGAGTTAGCTGCTAAACCCGTAGGATAACGCCAAGTTCTCAAGCCCTTAGGTACAATTTCTGCCCCAATACATTCTTCAAAATATTCAATTTCAAGATTTAATTTTTTATACTTCAACATTTTACTGTCAAGTTCATTTAGTAATTGGGACAATTCCAGCGTATTATCATGTTCACTTGGTGTATCCGTATGTGATGGTTCAGATCTTTTTAAACCCGTGGGCATTGTTAACCAGTTTTTTAAATCTGGAATCTGATCTTGTAACCTTAACATGGAAGTCGGATCAGTGGTGGAAGGTGGCAACCCGTTAACATTATTGACATTGTTAACGTTATTCACAATGTCCCTTGCTCTGCATTCTGTGATTAAAACATCACTGTTCTGATTCGATCCTATTGTGCGAACTGTACTAGTGACACCATTAATACGAGTAAAACATTCCTGCTGCTTAGAATTAAAAGCCGAAACAGCTTGCACAGTACCTGTAAGAGCATCCTGTTCACGAACTGCCGCATCTGATTGATGCGGCTGGTGCATCATTCGATTCGGTTCCTGGGCGTTCAAAATGACTATGCGGTCTTGCGGCTTCGTTTGTGGACTCTGTCCCTGCCCTTGTCGGCGGTTATTCTCTACCTGCCGTATTTCTTGTCCAGGTTGTAAAGAAACAGTGGCTACCACATTACTCTGCAGCTGTGTCTGTGCTTCAAAAAGTAAATCCAGTCGAGTATTCATTGTCTCAACCTTTTGAGACAAAAGAGCTATAAGCTGCGTTAAATTGTGTGAACTATCATCCGTTGAATTAGTCTCCTGTAAAACTTCAGGCGTTCCGATAAACGAATCTTCAGCTATGGTAAACACCAAAACTCCAAACCACAAAATAAATATAACTTGTGAAAACAAACCACGAACTGAAGCTGAAAGGAACGCCTTTTAATAAAATAAAATTTTAAACGTTAAATAATACACATACGTTTTTCGTTCTTTGCATTCAAAGAATTTCTTCAGAAATGACAACCATTAAAACTTCTAAGTGTCTCATTTATACTAAATAAGTTTAAAAATTGCGCCAAAATATTTAAGGAGACAGCTACTAAAAGATTATTTTTGGTGTTATGTGTTACCCACAGAACATGTATCTGTGAACTGCAGAAGGTAGTGTGAGGATTGCAGTCAGTAGATGGTGAAAGCCATGACAGTTACTGACTTCATATCCCTCATAGGACATATGTTGCAACAAACCCTGTTACAACAGTAAATGTATGATGTTATCACAGCAACATTTCAATATTGTCCCTGTGTATGTGCTTCCAGCCAGAACTCAGTCAACCTTTGGACATATGTTCATAGGTTCATAGGTAGGTACTAGGCTATCTGCCCGAAGGCATTTATAAGCCTAGCCAGAGTGTGTCGGCTTTCGCCACCCCATTGATTAATTAACTGATCCTCTGTCAAGCAGAGCCAATGAAGTGATCCCAGGGGTGTATTTTCTGTTTCTCATCCACTCATCAAGGTTTCTCTTGAAGAGTGTTAGTGAGGGGCTCTGCCTGATGTAATTTGGAATTTTGTTCCAAAGCATGGGGAGTCTCTGTGACAGGAATCTATCCCTTCAGCATGTTATATTTATTGTTGTGGCGAGGTTTAGCTCACTAGAGCACGTGGCTCGCAGTGACTTGGATTTCTTTAGGTGGAGCATGTCCATCAATTCTGAGTTGGACATGGATTTGTAAGTCAGGCAGAGATCACCTCTGAGTAAGCAATATGTCATGCATTGAGGTGCATATATGCTGTACACCATAATTAGTGTCATCATATCTGATAATAAGCCAGTGAGATATCAGACTGCTACACATGTTATGTACAGTAGGGGTTGTATTTGATGACATAACCTGGACGTACTGTGGTTGTTTGTACAGTACTGAAGTCTGTGTATAACCTGGACGTACTGTGGTAGTTTGTACAGTACTGAAGTCTGTGTACTTATGGTGAATGTCGACAGTGTGTGTATTGTTAATATGTACCTTGGCCTGTGTACAGACTGTGGTAGTTGTCATTGTCCTAAGTCCTGTCCTATCTGATGTTACATGCTGCTGTACTGTATGTTACCATATTGGCTTACATGTTCGTAAGGCCATACACACACATGTCCCATACCACAGTCAGCCATCAGACCAAACTGTGTAGTGGGCCAGTATATGTTGGGTTAGTGTGTGAGTGGCACATATGAGGATGGTGTCAAACAGATAGTCCATATACTGTAATATCATGCTAGCTTGCCATTTGTGGCTGTGGCTGTGTTCTCATTGGTTGTGGTTATGCACTTTCACACAGGTGTATCTTACCATGTGCTGTGACATGTCTGTACAGCTTGCTATATATGCAGGTACATGTACATTCCCCCAAAGGAGATGTAGCCCAGTGCTGAGCCAGTCTGCCTGTAGCCTACACAGTGCATTGTTGCATGCTTAGCAGCTTAGTGTACTTACCCAGTGAGATGTCATGTGCAGATACTTGCCAGATGTACTGCTGCCGGGCCTCCCTTAACAGTCATGTATGTCAGACAGAGCAGTGGGATGCTGTACAGATGTATGTCAATATCTAGTGGGTAGTATGTGACCATGGCAGCCCTGTACCAGCAGTTATTACATGTCAGGCCAGACAGGGGTGTGTGAAGGATAACCTATGGTGGCATATGTATACCAGTTGTTATGTGCTATACCCATCTACATGGCTGTTAACATCCATATTGTCAGGCATGGTAGACATGTTTTGCACTAAGGGGTTCTGTGTATACCTCTGGACTGTACAGAGTGTGTCAGAATGTCCATACATATTGGGCAATATCTCTGCTGCAGTCAACAGAGGCAGTACGTGCTAGCAGTGGTACTTTACTATGATGTCCTCAGGATGTCTGTCAGTAGCAAATGGCACACATGTGGAAAGCAGATGTGACCTCCCACACACATGTCTGTGAAGACAATCCCAATTACAGTAGCAATAGTATATAGAACTGTAATAGTACACAAATAAAGGTTTACCATTTCTGAAAACTGATGTGTGTTTTTTTTGTCCAATGACCTCTCAGTGGGTATAAATATATATATATATATATATATATATATATATATATATATATATATATATATATATATATATCTGTATATCTGTATCTGCATATATGTGTCTGTGTATATGTATCCTGTAAAGCTTCCACATTTTACATTTCTATGGGAGCCAGACTGTACTGCATGATATGTTACCAATACCAGCCTGACATCATACAGGTGGGATGTAGTACTGTTAACATATTGTGCCCATGTCATGTCAGGTCCTGGTTATGGGATCTGCAAAACTTTGTAGTGTATTGCAGGGCAGACGTGTTTGGTTGTGGAGGGGTATGCCTATTTGTACAAGGCGTATATTGTTTTCGGCCTCTTAAACCCATTAATGGTGCATGTGGACATATTTGTTAATCTACCATTGCTATCTACAGAATTATGGCCACATATACATATATATATGTATATATATATATATATATATATATATATATATATATATATATATATATATATATATCTGCATACATATATATGACTGTGTCCGTATATACCCACATAGATATATATCTGTATACATATATGTACCTTGCTGTGTATCATCATCTTCTTTCAGCTGTTCCCATTAGGGGTCGCCACAGCAGATCATCTGTTTCCATTTCTTTCTGTCCTCTGCATCTTGCTCTGTCACACCAACCACCTGCATGTCCTCTCTCACCATATCCATAAACCTTACCTTAAGCCTTCCTCTTTTTCTGTTACCTGGTAGCTTCATCCTTATCATCTTTTTCCCAATATACTCAGCATCCCTCCTCAGAACATGTCCAAACCAACGTAATCTTTCCTCTTTGGCTTTGTCTCCAAGCTTTCCAACCTGGGCTGACCCTCTAATATATTTATTCCTAATCCTGTCCACCCTCTTCACACCTAGTGCAAATCTTAACATCTTTAACTCTGCCACATCCAGCTCTAACTCCTACCTTTTTCTCAATGCCACTGTCTCCAAACCATATAACATAGCTGGTCTCAATACCCTCTTGTAGACCTTTCCTTTCACTCTTACTGGTACTCGTCTGTCACAAATCACTCCTGACACTCTTCTCCACTCACTCCATCCTGCCTGTACACTCTTCTTAACCTCCCTTCTACACTCACCATTACTCTAAACTATTGATCCCAAGTATTTAAACTCATACACCTTTGCCACCTCTACTCCTTGCATCCTCACCATTCCTCTATCCTCCTCATTCACACACATATATTCTGTCTTAGTCCTGCTGACCTTCATTCCTCTTCTCTCTAGAGCATATCTCCATCTCTCCAGGGTCCCCTCCACCTGTTCCCTACTCTCACTACAGATCACAATGACATCTGTAAACATCATAGTCCACGGGGACTACTGTCTGATCTCGTCTGTCAACCTGTCCATCACCATTACAAATAAGAAAAGTCTCAGAGCTGATCCTTGATGTAATCCCACCTCCACCTTAAATGCATCCATCACTCCCACCGCAGACATCACCGCTGTCACACTACCCTTATACATATCCTGTACCACTCTTACATACTTCTCTGACACTCCCGACTTCCTCATACAATACCACAACTCCTCTCTAGGCACCATGTCATATGCTTTCTCTAAGTCTACAAAAACACAATATAACTCCTTCTGACCTTCTCTGTACTTCTCCATCAACAATCACAGAGCAAACATTGCATCTATAGTGCTCTTTCCTGGCATGAAACCATACTGCTGATCACTAATTATCACGTCCCTTCTTAACCTTGGCTTCCACTCCTCTTTCCCATAACTTCATGCTGTGACTGATCAATTTAATCCCTCTGTAGTTACTACAGCTCTGCACATCACCCTTATTCTTAAAGATCGGTACCAAAACACTTTTTCTCCATTCCTCAGGCATCCTCTCACTTTCCAAAATTTCATTAAACAATCTGGTTAAAAACACAACTGCCATTTCACCTAAACACCTCTATGCTTACACAAGTATGTCATCTGGACCAGCAGCCTATCCATTCTTCATCCTATTCATAGCTATCCTTACTTTCTCCTTGCTAATCCATTGCACTTCATTATTCACTATCCCCACATCATCCAACCTTCTTTCCCTCTCATTCTCTTCATTCATCAACCCCTCAAAGTGCTCTTTCCATCTGCTCAACACACTCTCCTTGCTTGTAAGTATGTTTCCCTCATTATCCTTTATCACCTTTACCTGCTGCACATCTTTCCTAGCTTGGTGTCTCTGTCTAGCCAATCAGTACAGGTCCTTTTCTCTCTCCTTAGTGTCCCAACATTTCATACAACTCTTCATATGCCTTATCCTTAGCCTTCGCCACCTCTCTCTTTGCCATGCACCTCATCTCCTTATACTCCTGTCTACTTTCTTCATCTCTCTGACAATCCCACTTCTTCTTTGCCAACCACTTTCTTTGTATACTCTCTTGTATTCCTCATTCCACCACCATATCTCCTTGTTGTCTTTCCTCTGTCCAGATGTCATACCAAGCATCTTTCTAGCCACCTCCCTTACTAGCTCTGCTGGAGTTACCCAGCTTTTTGGAAACTCTTCACTGCCACCCGGTGCCTGTCCTAACTCTTACCTGAACTCCACCTCACAATTACCCTTTTTCAATATCCACCATTTGATCCTTGGTGCTGCCCTCACACTCCTCCTCCTCCTCTTCTTGATCACCAACATCATCTTACAAACCACCATCCTATGCTGCCTAACTACACTTTCCCCGGTCACCACTTTAAAGTCTCCAATCTCCTTCAAACTGGCCCTCCTACATAGATATACTCCACCTGTGTGCATCTTCCTCCACTCCTGTATGTCACCCTATGCTCCTCACTCTTGTTAAAATACGTATTCACCACAGCCATGTCCATCCTTTTCACAAAATCCACTACCATCTGACCTTCTGCATTCCTTTGTTTAACACCATACCTACCCATCACTTCCTCATCCCCTCTGTTCCTTTCACCAACATGCCCATTGAAATCCACTCCAATCACCACTCTCTCACCCTTGGGTACAGGCATCATGACTTCATCGAACTCACTCCAACATTTTTCATTCTCGTCCATTGCACACCCAACTTGTGGAGCATATGCAGTAACAACATTCACCATTACACCATCAATTTCCAGCTTCATAAGCATCACTCTATCTGACACTCTTTTCACCTCCAAAACACTCTTAGCATACTGTTTCTTCAGGATAACTCCTACACCATTTCTCCTCCCATCCACACCATGATAAAACAATTTGAACCCACCTCCGATATACCTAGCCTTACTCACCTTCCATCTGGTCTCTTGCGCACACAATAAACCAGCCTTCCTTCTGTCCATCATATCGGCTAGCTCTCTCCCTATACCAGTCATACTACCAACATTCAAAGTTCCGACCCTCACTCCCACAGTCCTAGCCTTTCTCCTCTCTTACTGCCTTCGGCCATGCCTTCCACCTCCTCTCCTTCTTCGTCCAACAGTAGCCCAATTTCTGCCAGCACCCTGTTGGCTAACAGTACTGGTGGCGGTCGTTATTAACCCGGGCCTTGACCGATCCAGTATGTAAATATTTACTGGTGTCTGAATGAAAAATTTGGCCAAGTTTTACATCGGATGCCCTTCCTGACACAACCCTCCCCATTTATCCAGGCTTGGGACCAGCACAAAGCTAGGCACTGGCTTGTGCATCCTCAGTGGCTGGGTTATGTACCTTGCTGTATATATGTAGACATATAGGTGTAGACATATATATGTGTCAATGTAGGCATTTGCATGTATATATGTTCATAGATATTTATATATATGTATATATTTCTAAATATACACACACACACACACACACACACACATATATATATATATATATATATATATATATATCGACATGTATAGATATGTTGAATCTGTTTAGATATTAATATATTTACACAAACATACATCTAGATGTTGGTATACATTCTCTGTACTGTTGCATGACTGGGCTGGATGATATGTTTCTGAAAACATCAGGTATCTGGCATGGTTTAGTAATAAATCATGTTGTCTATGGTGTGCATGGTCCTGGGTTCGAGCCTTGCAGAGGTTATTTATTTTGTTGCTGGGCAGAGCACAGGCCATTGGATACAGAGTGAGTAAGGAACTTTAAAACAGTTGTAAGTGGGTTTGCGTGGATTTACACAGAGCTTAGCACTGCTAACTACCTGTTATAGTTTCTTATACTCTGTTAGCATCTGACTTGCTTAATCTGTGTAGGCAGTGCTTACTCCCATGCAAACAGGCTTAAGTCTGCTTACTGCTGCTTAAAAGTGCTTACTCTTGCTTAGCCCTGTGCTAATTTCTTTAAAAGAAAAGAAAAAGGGGTTGATAGGAAAGTAGTGAAAAAAGGGGCACACAGAGGAAAAGACAGTAGGGAAAATAGCCAGGAATGTTCAGGAAGGGCTTAGGGAAGGTCCATAGCTGCCCATTTCTTCTACAGCATCAGCTGTGTTTATGCACTGAATTTGGAGGTAGATTTGGACACTCAAACCCCTGGGTGAGGGTGAGGACAACAATAATTTATTGTGATGCCAATTAGACCGGATTACTTGTGTCCAGTGGACATGTGTGCAAAATGGACAGCTATGTATGGGGCGATATTTCTTGTGGGAACAGATTGCCCTTTTTTTTCAGGTGAGTGTGGGATGTTGGGGAGGGGTAGTAGGTATATTTGTGGAGCTATTTTGGATAGGTAGAGACAAAACAAACAAGACGCATACAAAGGTGGTATATGACACATGTGGGGGTAAACACCTTGGACAGGGAGGGGTGTTTGGTAGTCAAAAGTACATGAGTCCCCAAATGGAAACAGTGGGACTCAGGTCCCCACCCATGGGCAGTCACCACTGCACCTTCATGGCCCCAAAGGTGGCTGTGCTGGGTAGGAGGGGCAGGGTCACCCTCTAATTGTGCCACGTGGCCCTCAAGCTGGCCTCAAATCTCCCTGTCGAGCTCCCTATGCACCATGGCCTGGACCTGATGGCAGCTGACAAGTACCTCTCCAGCCCAGCTCCCGGGGGGGGGCGAGCCCCATCCCCTGAGGCTATTTCACCCAAAGGTTGTGCAGGGCCAACAGAGGAGGAGGTCCTAGGCTGGGCCCCAGACATGCTGGGGCCCAGGTCCATGGCCAGCTGAAGTGGGGCAGGTGGGTCTGCTGGGGCCTGCCTTCCCATACGAGCTATGATGTTGCTGTTTTAGGACAGATATCAGTTAGTAATTGTCAACAGCATTCAGGATTAGTTCTAACAGCATGCATAGGTATTCCCATTAACCCAAGACACCAGATTTACAACAGTTTCAGGGTGAGCAGAATGCATGCATATATGGGACAACAGTGGCCATTACAACAGCATGCAGGTTTCATTGATGGTAACAGGCCACCAATATGGGAGTATATTAACATGGCATATGCACAGAACCAAATGTGAATATTTATAAACCAATAGGACATATGTCCCAACAAAAGATTGGAGTGTACATGTACCCATTTAGGTGTGTAATTAGGTTATTGTTGCACATATGGTGGGAATGAGAGAGAGAGTTCAATTAACAACTAATATGTCCCTGTAGTTTTCACAACTTTCTTAATCACTGCAGTGATCTGTCCCTTACATGTATTATTACACTACCCAATGGCCTTACTTGTACAATGGTATGTTTGTAGATTAGCATATATGTGGACTGTGTCTTACGTATCATCTACACCTCTTACCTGTTATAGCTGTTGAGAAAATATTTTAACACTACCTAACAAATTCTACACATACTCCCAGATTCCATGCTTGTAGGCAAGTATATGAGTGAACTGTGTTGTAACTACAGTCTACACCTCTTATCTGTTATAGCTGTGGAGGGAACTTTGTTAACATGACCTGACATATTCTACACATACTCCCAGATTCCATGCTTGTAGACAAGTATATGAGTGAACTGTGTTGTAACTACAGTCTACACCTCTTACCTATTATAGCTGTGGAGGGAACATTGTTAACACTACCTGACAAATTCTACACATATTCCCAGATTCCATGCTTGTAGACAAGAATATAAGTGGACTGTGTTGCACCTACAGTCTACACCTCTTACCTGTTATAGCTGTGGAGAAATATTTGTTAACACTACTTGACGAATACTACACATACTCCCAGATTCCATGTTGATGTTATACACATACCTAACAATCCATTATTCCACACAGGCTGGTCAAGGCTTGACAGGATGCAGATGTTAATGTGACATATTTTGGAATAGCTGTCATACACTTTGGGTGAGATGCTATAATGACAGGTTTGCTTTCATATGCATTCTCTTTTTATGTTCAGGTCTCACTATCCATTATATGTCAGTATAAGCTGCCTACATTTCCTGAATCATCTCACTGATTTGTCAGGGGAGCAGGTTACCGGGCAGCAGATATGGGCCATTTGCTGGACATGCTGGACAGATCAGAACAGGTGAGGGGTATGACTATGCATACAGCTTACTACCTGAACATTCTGCCACAGTCTGTACAGTTGATGGTTATGATTATGCTTACAGCGTACTGTCTGAACATTCTAGCAAATTATGTACAGTTGTTGGGTCTAATTATGCATACAGCTTTCTATCTAAACATTCTCACAATCTCTGTACAGTTGTGGGTTATGATTATGCATACAACTTACTAACACTCCCAGGATTCAAACCCTGCTGTGTGTGGTAAAAGTATTACAGTTGATAGCACAGTACACTGTGCTATCAGGGAAATGGTGTGAAGTATTCCAATGGTTTCTAAGTCTCCTCAGTTGTTCTATACGACTGACCTCTTGGGACTTCCAACATTGTTATACTGAACTTCCTACACATTTTAACTGCATTCAGCAGTGTGGGTAACACTGCTTAATACAACAGTACTATTTATAAAATGCAACACTACAACAACATATGAAAGCAGAATGTACACAAGCACTCGAGGGGTTATACTTTTATTCACAAGATATTACACCTTTATTTCCACACAACATATATGACAGTCTTCTTGCCATATTCTCTGGTTTATTCAGTACTTCCCATACACAATACATTTTTATACTGGTACAACACTTTCTAGAATTGTTGTATTTTTTTCTTATGACAGTACATGCAAGATTATTACTAATCTGCCTCGCTATGCAGGCTTTGCAGCCTAGCAACATGGGCTTGCTGGTTCACAGCCCATTCATCTGCAGCTGTCAGGAAATACAGTATTTAGCCATTACCTATCCATAGTATACACAAGCTAGGCAATCATTATCTACGTAGTAGAATGGTTACTTAGTGCTGGGGCATCAGCCATATGCCTTGATTCTTGGATCCACTGCACCAAGAGATCACCCCTCCACCGCTTCAGGTCAGTGTGGTGATGCCTGACCTGCTCACTAGTCCGGGGGATACTAGTGGCACTGGTGAGGTCATGTGCAAGACTGTCCCAGGCCTCCACTTTATACTGAGAGCCCTGGTACTGGCCCTGCAGTAGTCTTTTCTCATGGTGTTTTACCAGGAGCCATACCATGAATCTGGACTCCTGGGTGTCCCAGCACTGTGCTCTAAATTGAGTGCCTTCCCCAACTCCAGGCATTCTGCCTACAGTAGGGAGCTGCAACCAGTTATGGGAATTATTGGTGCCTGTGGGGTTTAAATACACCCAATTTCCCACACTTTCCTGTGATTGGACAGTTTTGAAAAGGCTAAGCTATGGGCACACCTGCTTACATAATGTTGGCATTGCTTAAAGGGGTATACCACTGGGCAGATTGAGTTATCCGGCCTACACATTGCTTACACCATGTAAGCTGACCTGTGCAATGCTTAGCATTTTAATATCTAATTAGCATTATATTTTCCTTTTGACACTGACTTATTATTTGTTATATGTTATATCTGTGTCTGGTATCTGTGATTCATGTGTACGTACACTGTATGGGGTCCTGGGGACTTCAACACTTTATTACAATAACACCTCACATCTGGCCTTACTGCAGTACTCCAGTTCACATATTTATGTTATGTAGCAGGTTATACAACATCACACTGTACATGGATTAATTTCACATGTTCAGTTTGATTTTCCTATGGTGAGGATTTATTTGTTGAAACCTCAGTTTTAGGTACTGTTATGGTGGCTTAGTAGTTAATTACTGTGACTGTAGTATGCAGGGTTCTGGGTTTGAGCCTTGCAGAGACTGTTTATTTTGTTTCTGGGCAGAACACAGGCCATTGGATAGAGGGTGATTAAGACACTTTTAAGCAGTTGTAAGCGGGTTTGCATGGGTTTGCACAGAGCTAAGCACTGCTAACTTCTGGTTACAGTTTCTTACACTCAGTTATCTTCTAAATTTCTTAGTCTTACCCCCATGCAAAAGCACTTAAACACACTTACTTTTGCTTACATATGCTTATTATGGCTTATTTGTGCTTAAACCTGCTTACTAGTGCCTTATTCATTATGACACTGACACTTCACATGTGCATTTCCTGCAGTACTCCAGTTCATAAATATATGTTATTTAGTGGGTTTTGCAACAAAAATATTGGTTGTAATGCACTTTGCCATGTAAAATATACTGTGCTGCTGTGGGACTTGAACTGGGAATGCCTGTTCATTAGGTGAGTATTCTGCCCACTACACTATTGCTGTGCTGTTTCATTTGCATATAGGTTCATAGATTAGTATTAGGCTAACTGCCCTTGTGAGCCATTTTAAGCCTAGCCAATTATCCCCTGTGAGATTCAAACCCTGTACCTTGTGTTTGTAAGGCAAACACCTTAACCATTAGTAGGCCACCCTCCCAATCCCAGAATACAGCTTTCTTGTTATCCTCTTCAGCCTTTTAAGCTGCTTTTTACCATAGCTAAGTGATGGGCACACCCACGCACCTATGGTTAGCTGTATTCGGATTTAAAAAAAAATAAAGGGGTTCCTTCATTTGATTTTTATGTACTGTTGCTGTTGTACACTTGGGGACCCGTTGGTGGGGATATGCGGTCACCTATGAGCGATCTCACTCATTTCTTACCACTTTCTGCTGCTCTACATTGCAGGGGTGTGTTTATACTGAGAGCTCTGCTCTCAGACATGCCCCCTGCACTCATACACACTCTGTGTAAGCCTAGGAGCTCGGACAGCATGGCTTCATTAATATGCATGGCGTGCTGCCGTCCTGCTCCTGAATGGGCACCTCCGTGCAGGACTAAGCTAGTCCTGCATGGAAGATTAGTGAATCCAGGGGGTAGTCTTGCATATGCTACAAATAGTTAAGTTTACATTTACAATCTGTTGCATTTAATAAAAGGATATTATCATGTGCATTGGAGCTAAACGAAGAAAATCCCCTAAAACTGTGTATTAGATCAACATCACAGTTTATTAGATCAACATACACAGACAACACCCGCCTCCTACCACCAAACACTAATACATATGAGAGATGCAGTTATACAGCCAAACTAGAGGCTATAAGCTCTCTCAACCCAAGACTGGATCAGACAGTCAAGAGGAGAAGGGAAATACTTGCATCACACCACCAGTCTTACATAGACTCATTAAACCAGCACCGGCAAAAAACACACATAAATACATGAAAACATACTCGAAGGCTCTAAATAAAAATCTGCAAAATCAACAGAGATCTCTAAAGCAAACATCCAAGCAACCTCCACCCCAATACAAACCATAAAACACATACTTCACAAAACCTGTGTGCCATGCAATCACAGCACTTAAGGCAAAATAACATACCCAACATACTAGTAATAGGTGACTCTAAAGTCAGGCACACTGACGTTCCACTCACTAGGCTGAATAAGGAGAGGGTTACTGTTAGCTGCCTGTCATGTTTCAGGATCTGTCACATAACACAAGCACTCAGGTCACTCCAGAACAAGTACAAATATGACTTTGATATTGTCCATGTTGGTGTGAATGACCTGAGCCGTACCTCCCTGGACTACATGAAGAGAGACATGGAAGAGCTCTCTGATCATGTAGCCCAGGCCGGTATGACTCTAACCCTGAGTAGCATCCTGCCCTTTACCAAAAATGATACTACGGTATAAAGAAAAAAATCTCAATTTCAACAATTGGCTAAGTTTCTGGTGTCATTCAAAGGGGATCCAGTGTCTGTTCACCTGGGATGACATGCTCGACAAGCCACGCTGCTTCACTAGATATGGCTTGCACCTGCCACTCTTAGGCTTTTGAATACTGGCCAAGGCTCTTGCCACCCCCATAGTGCCTTTTTTAGGCAAGGATCAAAAGAGAAATCCACCACCGTAAATAGCACAAGTAACAAAAAACTGAGGGTAATGCTGCTTAATGCCAGAAGTCTAAACCTCAAAATGCACACACTCGAGGAACTCCTCAGTATGGAGAAAATCTATATATGTGCAGTGACAGAAACCTGGTTTAAGGCTCCAGAGAGCACCCCAGCTCTATCAGGCTACAACGCATACCATACATTTCGGCCACAGAACCCAAACCAAAATACAAAAGTTGGGGGCGTATCCATATTCATCAAGGATACCCACACCTCCTGGTTAGTGGCAGAGCATGATGCTTCAGAGATCATCCACGTGCAACTAACAATGGGCAAAACTGCAATTCAAATTGTAGCTTGCTACAGATCACCCACCATGTCCCAGGACCCCAATTCTGCATTTCTGGAAACACTGGGAAACATAAAGGCCCTACCAAACACCCTAATATTGGGTGATTTAAATTACCCAAACATTAACTGGGAGAACTACTCAAGTACTAAGTTCCTTGCCCAACGTTTCCTAAAATTTATAAACTCAAACACCCTGGTTCAACTGGTCAACACTCCCACCAGAGGTGGCAACATATTGGACCTGGTCATCACCAACATGGGCGACCGGTGTTCTACACCAGAGATCAACCCCTCGCTGGTTAGATATGACCATAAACAAATCACTTTGGATATCCATATTCTGCTCTGACTCCCGGACAAAAAAATCACAGTGAAAAACTTTTCAAAAGCAAACTTCACACTACTTAAGACCGAGGTGGAAAGTTTCAAAGCCTCCATGCTGAAGGATAATACTGTCCAAGCTGCAAAATCCTTTACTAATGCATTCTATGGGCAGCTACAAGAATGCATGGATCGTGCCATCCCAAGCAAAACCAAGACTCACTCCTCCAAGAAAAGGAAACCAGTTTGGTGGACTCCTGCCATAAACAAGTTATACAATAGAAGGAGGAAACTAGTTCAGAAAAGAGTAAAATCCCAAGAAGGGAAGACATCCCTGATCAGTATCAGTAAGAAACTACGATCCCTCATAAAGTCATCCAAGGCAAGCTTTGAAAGAAAAATTGCCAAGGACTCCAAAGATAACCACAAGGCATTCATTAGCTATGTCAAGAATCTAAGTGGCAATGCTCAGCTCTGCTCGAAGTTAGTGCAGAATGGCACAAAATACACTGAACCGACCGATATCACCAACATCCTGGCAGACAGGTTCAGTGCAAACTTCACGCCCCTCTCACCCCAAAAGTGCCCATAACCATACCAGAAGAATGTAGAGTCCCTGAAATCACAGACACACAGTTTTAAAACAGCCCTCTCCAAAGCCAAAAACACAGCATCAGTGGGACTGGACAGTGTCCCAGGCTGCGTCCTTCACGAGCTCAAAGATGAACTAACCCTTCACCTACACACATTGTTCAAGCTCAGCCTCTCCACAGGCTACATACCCATAAAGTGGTGCACAGCAACAGTTATTCTGCTCCACAAAGGTGGAGCCACAACGGACCCCGGGAACTATCGCCCTATAAGCCTGACTAGCTTGGTCTGCAAGGCTATGGAGTGCATCATCATGGAACTCATTAACAGAGACATTGGGAACCTCCAAGCACTGGACCCTACCTAGTTTGGCTTTGTTAAGGGCAGATCATGCCTCCTAAACCAGGTGGACTTCTTTGAGACAGTTACTAAGGCTATAGATGAGGGAAAGGTGGTACACACAGCCTACCTAGACCTCACTAAGGCCTTCAACACCATTCCCCATTCTGGTATTATAGACAAGCTCACCAGCCTGAACATAAACCCTACATCACAAGATGGGTTGCAAACTGGCTCACGGACAGAACCCACATAGTGAGAGTTGCAGGAGCTAGGTCCGACTCTAAACCTGTTACAGGTGGTGTTTCCCAGGGCTCAGTCCTACCACCCCTCCTGTTCGGCATATACCTCTCAGAGGTACAGGCAAGCACAGGAGGACTATGGTTGATCAGGTTCGCAGACGATTGCAAACTAGGGGCTATAATTGACTCTCTGGCTGACACAGACATCCTCCAAAAGGATCTCACTGAGACGGATACCTGGTGTCAAAATCATGGCCTCAAGCTAAATGCCAAAAAGTGCATAGTCATCCCCTTTGTAAAAAAACAAAGTATCCACAAACTACCACATAGGTGGTAGTCCCCTAAATACGGAAGGCATAATAAGGGATCTGGGGACGCAAGTAGATAGTAATATCACCTTTGATAATCACATTGCCAAAGTTGTTAGAAAATCCTTCTACGTGGCCCACCTAATCACAAAAGGGTTCACATCCAGATCAAAAGGGGTCATTGTGCCCCTCTACTCATCACTCATCAGACCCATCATAGAATACAACGCCCCATTTGGAATGTACCTTTCAAGACACCTGCAACAGCTGGAAAGACCACAGAAGTACCTCACCAAGAGGATCACTGGCCTCAAACAGATGCCCTATGCAGCTCGACTGAAGAAACTCCAGTTGTACTCAGTTGCAAACTGCCTACTCAGAGGTGATCTCTTGCTGACATACAAGGCCACGTCCAACCCAGAATTGATGGACATGCTCCACCTAAAGAAAACCTTATTTCCTCGAGCCACACGCTCTAGGGATCTAAACCTCACCACAACAATAAATAGGATGTGCTGGAGGGATAGATTCCTATCCCAGAGACTTCCCATGCTTTGGAACAAGATCCCAATCTACATTAGGCAGAGCTCCTTGCTAACACTCTTCAAAAGAAACCTTGATGAGTGGATGGGAAACAGAAAGTTTACCTTGGGGATCACTTCAGTGGCTCTGCTGGACAGAGGCACAGGGAACTAATCTAAGGGGGCAGTGAAAGACAACACATTCTGGCTAAGTTTATAAATGCCTTCGGACAGATAGCCTAGTACCAACCTATGAACCTATGAGCCTATCAAGGAATCTGGTCAACAATTAAACACTACTCTCCCACTTGGATCCCAAATATCACAGACAAAGTAATGAAACAAGTAAAATGTTCTAACAACCTTACTAGTTTTCTAACCTTTAATCATAGAAAGGTCATTGCATAAACACACTGTTCAAGCTCAGCCTCTCCACAGGCTACATACCCATAAAGTGGTGCACAGCAACAGTTATTCTGCTCCACAAAGGTAGAGCCACAACAGACCCCGGGAACTATCGCCCTATAAGCCTGACTAGCTTGGTCTGCAAGGCTATGGAGCGCATCATCATGGAACACGTTAACAGAGACATTGGGAACCTCCAAACACTGGACCCTACCCAGTTTGGCTTTGTTAAGGGCAGATCATGCCTTCTAAAACAGGTGGACTTCTTTGAGACAGTTACCAAGGCTATAGATGAGGGAAAGGTGGTACACGCAGCCTACCTAGACCTCGCTAATTTCACAATTAGAGTATGTGCTTCATCTTGCAGGCATACACTAACAGAATAACACCCATTTCCTGCAGACCACAGTTAATACAACCTACTGCTTTATTTCCTTGAACTCCATAAGTGAGTACCACATTTTCTAACAGTGCAAAATTTTGAATTGCTTGGTCTTCATTGGTTTTTAATTTCAAACAATCAACTTTTTCACATGGATCATTATCCAAAAAATGACAAGTAATTAGAAATTACAAATGTTCCTTAGACTTTAAAAGAACATTGCTAATGGGGCATTCTCTCTCATTGGTCTTTTCTTTGTTGTGTCATCATCACAAAAGGCCTTTTCCAAAATTGTGGCCTGGAATTTATTCCATAAGAAAATAAATCTTATTCAGTTGCTTACTGGCAAAACAATTTAAAGGCTTCAAGGATATTATGTAGTAAGTCCACAAAGTAACACAAAAAAACTCTGACAGGGAGAACTTAGCATATTCCACTTTCCACTGTAACTGGGATAATAAGAAGATAATCTGCTGTGCACTAGATTGGTATGGATTACTTATTGCCTAGGAAATAAATTGCTCATTAAATGTAAATTACTTATTCCCCCGGATTCTCTAAAGCTTGCACGGCATGCAAGATCAGTGCAGGAGCTCCAGCAGGAAATATGTCTGTCGTGCGAGCCAGGAACAGCCTGCAGGATGTGCATGAGCACTCCTGCACCAATCCTGCATGGACTAAGCCCTTGTATGCAAATCATCCCATTTGCAGGAGAAATCTATGCAAATGAGGTGAATTTGCAGTCCAGGAAGCTTGCAAATCCATGCAGGACTAGTGCTCTCTGCAGAAATGTACTCGGTTAGTAACCGAGTACATTTCTGCAAAATCCAAAATGGAGCTGTGACAGCTCCAAATAAAGGCTGCATATCATGTAGTAAGTGTGCCACTGGCCAAGTATAAGACATTGGCATGGCAAACAGTAAAATAAATAAAAAAATCAACTTTTATTTTTTTAGCCAGTCTCGGCTGTTTAAGCGTAGGGCAGCGGTATGCAAATGGGATCAGGGGAAAATAACAAAATGAACCTAAATTAAGCATTCTAAATAAAATCAGTATTCTGCCATGCAAGTCAATGGCAGGCAGAAGACAACATGACAAGTGAGTAGTGGTTTCTAAGCGGGAAGGCTCAGTGCGAGACATGTAACTATGCAGTAGCAGGCAATCCTATGCAAATGAGGGGAAGTATAGTGAATCCCAGTTATCCCCAGCATGTTAGTCAGGTCCCAACAGTGTAAGAGTAGGAATAGCTTGGTGCAAGCCTAGGAGTTAGGTGACATCATGGGAGGTGCGTCAGGCATACTGTAAGCGGATTGGAGCCCTGTGGCTCAGGTTTGCTCTTAGCTAAGCTAGGGAGTGTGTCTAAACCTGCCTAGCACTCTTTACAATGCCTAAGTGGGTGTGCGCACCGCATACCGGGTTTTAAAGGCAGAAAACAAAAGTTAAACCAGGAAACAGCAGCACTGTGCACATTTGAGCACTTTGTTTGTGTGGTGTGCACAAGGGCTTAAACAGGAAGGTAGTTAGGGTTGCCACCTTTTCATAGGTTCATAGGTTCATACTAGGCTATCTGCCCGAGGGCATTTATAAGCCTAGCCCATAGTTTTGTGGCTTACGCCACCCCTTTAGTTTGGAGAAACTATGCCCATTATTTTGCTGTGCCTCTGTCGAGCAGTGACACTGAGGTAACTGGGTGTATCTGGGCTCTCCCATCCGTTGGTCAAGATTCCTCTTGAACAAGGCCAGCGAGGTGCTCTGCCTCACATAAACCGTGATTTTGTTCCACAGCATAGGGAGTCTTTGGGTGATGAATCTATCCCTCCAGCACGTCCTATTAATAACCGTGTCGGTTTAAGTCTCCGCCCTTGTGGCTCTGAGGATCTAGATTTTTGAGATGAATCAAGTTCATCAAATCTGGGTTTGACATGGCCTTGTATGTCAGGCATAGGTCACCTCTGAGCAAGCGGTAAGCAACTGAATATAACTGGAGTTCTTTCAGTCGGGCAGCATAAGACAGATTTTTGAGACCCTTTATCCTTTTGGTGAGGAACTTTGTGGCCTCTCCAGCTGCTGCAAGTGTCGGGTCAGATACATCCGAATGGGGCATTGTACTCGATCATTGGTCTGATGAGTGATGAGTATAGGGAGACTATGACTTCCCTTGATCTAGATGTGAATCCCTTCATGATAAGGTGGGCAATGTAGAAGGTCTTCCTAACTAATTTAGCAATATGAGTGTCGAATGAAAGGCTACTGTCAACCTGGGTTCCCAGGTCCCTAATAACTTCTTCTGTGTTCAGGGGATTGCCACCTATATGGTAGCTAGGGGTAACCTTATTTTTCCCGAAGGGTATGACTATGCATTTCTTGGCATTTAACTTTAGGCCATGGCTCTGGCATCAGTTATCCGTTTCTGTGAGACCCTTCTGAAGGATATCTGTATTGGATGTGTTTTCAACTACGGCGCCCAGATTGCAGTCATCTGCAAACTTTGTCAGCCATAACCCTCCTGTGTTTGCTTGTACTTCAGAAAAGTAGATGCCAAACAAGAGTGGGCCCAGGACTGAGCCCTGTGGGACACCACTTGTGACAGGCTTTGAGTCTGACATGGCGCCAGCAACTCTGACCCTGTGGGTTCTGTCACTCAGCCAGTTTGCAACCCATCTTGTAATGTATGGGTTTACATTTAAGTTGATAAGTTTTTCAATGATACCCGAGTGAGGTATTGTATCAAAAGCCTTCGCCAGGTCTAGGTAGGCTGTATGGACTGCCTTTCCTCGTCAGTGGCCTTGGTGACTGTTTGAAAAAGTCAACCAAGTTTAAAGGCATGATCTGCCTTTGACAAAGCCAAACTGGGTTGGATCCAAAGTCTGCAAGTTCCCTATGTCTTTATTTATGAGATCCATTATGATCCTCTCCATGGCTTTGCAGATAAGGCTTGTCAAGCTAATGGGACGGTAATTTCCAGGGTCGGTGGAGGCACCGCCTTTGTGGAGTGGGACCACAGTCGCTGTCGCCACTCCTGGGTATGTATCCGGAGGTGAGACTAAGATTAAACAGCTGTCCTAACTGTGGGTTTAATTGTTGAGTTCATGGAGCACACAGCCGGGACACCATCAGGTCCCATGGATGCTGTGTTCTTTGCCTTGGAGAGAGCAGTTCTCACCTGGGCGTTAGAGATGTTTGGGGGGCTACAATCATTTGGTATAGATATCTCTCCTTTAGGGGGGAGGGGGGGGGGAGAAGTTTGCACTGGACCTGTCAGCCAGTATGTTGGCAATGTCTGTAGGATCAGTAATCTTCACATCATTTTGAACTAATTCTGAGCATATCTGGGAGTTTCCTCCTAGGTTTCTGACATAGCTAAAGAATGCCTTATGGTTGTCTTTAGAGTCCTTAGCTATTTTTTTCTCAAAATTAGCTTTTTAATGATTTTATGAGAGCTCTTAGCTTTTTACTTATAGTGATCAGTGGTGTCTTACCTTTCAAGGATTTTGCTCTATCTTGTAGTAGCTTTCTCCTTTTGTTGTAGAGTTTGTTTATGGCTGGGGTCCGCCAGACTGGACGCTTGCCTTTGGTACAAAGAGTCTTTGTTTTGCTTGGGATTGCCTGATCCATGCAGCCCTGCAGGTGCTGGTAGAAGGCATTTGTAAGTGATTCAGCGGTTTGAGTAATGTTAACCGCCAGCTCAGGGGCCTTAAAGGAGACCACACTAGTCTTTAGAAGTGTGAAGTCGGCTTTCGAGAAGTTCTTTACTGTGGTCTTTTTCATTTCGGTGGGGCGGGATGAGGACCTCCAGCGAGATTAGTTTGTGATCAGATCTCACCAGTGAGGGGTATACTTCCGGCGTTGAACATTGTGCTCCCATGTTCGTGATGATGAGATCAAGTATGTTTTCTCCTCTTGTGGGATGGTGACTAGTTGTTCCATGGCATTTGAGTTTATGAATTCCAGGAACTTTTGGGCTAGAGTGTTTGGGCTTGAGTAGTGTTCCCAGTCTATATTAGGGTAGTTGAAGTCACCTAGTATGATGGTGTTTGGAGATACATTTATCCCCTCCAGTGTTTTCAGGAAGGCCATATGAGGTTCCTGAGTTTGCGAGGGTGGCCTGTAACATGCTACAAATTGCAGAGCAATCTTGCCTATGGTTAATTGCACCTGGATGGTTTCCGATGCATCATGTGATGCCACCAATCTTGAGGTGTGGGTGTCCTTGATGAATATGGATACCCCTTCTCCTTTCTTGGTATTGTCCGGGTTTTGGGGCCGGAACGCATGATATGAGGTAAAACCTGATAGTGCTGGGGTGCTCTCAGGAGCCTTGAACCAGGTTTCTGTCACAGCACAGACATCGATGTTCTCCATACTGAGAAGGGCCTCGAGTGCGTGCATCTTGAGGTTGAGACTTCTGGCATTGAGCAGCATTACCCTTAGTTTTTTTTGTTTTGTTCTAGGGTGGTAGGTTTAGAATTTGAGCCTTGCCTAAAAAGGCACTATGGGGTGGCAAGAGCCTTTGCCAAAATCCGAATCCCAGGGTGACAAGTGCAAGCCATCCCAGCGTGGCTTGTCCAGCATGTCATCCCAGGCAGACAGACATTGGATCCCCTTTGAATGACACCAGAGTTTAAGCCAATTGTTAAAGCTGATCATCTTATCTCTGTATTGTGGCATCATTCTTGGTGAAGGTAGGATACTGCTCAAGGTCAGGGTCATACCTGCTTGGGCTACATAATCAGAGAGCTCCTCTATGTCTCTTTTCATGTAGTCCAAGGAGGCCCTCAGGTCGTTAACACCAGCGTGGACAATGATTGAGTACTTGTACCTGCTGTTGAGAGACCTGAGTGCATGCGTTATGTGGCGGATTCTAGCACCGACAGGCAGCTTACTGTGACCTTCTCCTTACTCAGTCTGGTGAGCGGACGTCAGTGTGTCTGACTATGGAGTCACCAATGACTAGTGTGTCTGGCATTGTGTTTGGCATTAAGGGCTGTGACTGCTTGACACTCTGACTGTGTGGTCTATGTGTTGCAGGTGTTGTGTTCTGAGGTGGTAGTTGTTTGGGTGTCTGCTTTGGTGGCCTCTGCTGTTTTGGTAGATTTTTGATCAGAGCCTCCAAGTATGTCTTTGTGTGTTTATGTGTATGATTTGAGGTTGTGATGGTATTATGTGAGACTGGGTCTATAGTGTGTGTGGTTACCTTCTCCTCCTGTCTGGTCATGCCAGTCCTATGTTGAGAGAGCTCAGCCTCCAGTTTGGCCGTATAGTTGCATCTCTCGCATGTATTTGTGTTTTGTGGGAGGAGGAGAGGGTTGTCTGTGTACATGAGGCAATTGTAACATTGCCTCAATATAGGTTCACCAGCTGAGCAGGAGAGGACATTAGCAACTGATCCCTCGACATGCTAGAAGGAATAGACAGAAAAACTTAAGAAAAGGTTCTGGGGGATGTGGGTGACCGAGAAATGGGGTTTGCTTTTTTGGGGTACTTTCTATAACAAGAGTGCTGTATCGAGGTGATAAGTACTGTAGGAGCAAGTGCTTCGCTATACAGATAGAGAATAGTCTACTTGGGAGTCAAGTAGAGATAATTTATATGACAAAAATAACAAGATTTGCACTGGGGCACCACGTTCCAAAAACAGCAAATAAAGATAATGTAAGTCCCATAAAATGGAACGTGGAGGCTTGAACAAAAAGGCATACACTTTGAAGCACCAAAACACCTGCAGCCTATATGGCAAGTCTTGATTCCATACCAAAAGTAAAATTCACCACAAAAGATCGATATCACACAACTCCAGAGTGCCAGGAACGTTCTTTATTCAAATGCAGTAAATGCAGTAAGCGCTTTCACCAAACACGGCTTCTTCAGACTGATATCGATCTTTTGTGGTGAATTTTACTTTTGGTATGGACTCAAGACTTGCCGTATAGGCTGCAGGTGTTTTGGTGCTTCAGAGATAATTTATAGTTGTAGGATACACTAAATAGAACAGTAGTATACTTTGAGGAAGGTAGTTTTAAGGGAAAATTTGAAGAGTGGACTTTAGGTAGCCCTAATAGTTTAAATCTGATTAACCGGCGCTGCCCTAGTGTGCAATGGTAGCAGCTCCGCTCTAAATCAAGCTTAACGTGCTTTATAGCAGGGGGCTGGAAAAAACAGGAAATGACCCAAAATGGCCGACAAATTACTAGTTGAGGAACACAGAAACCAAATACAAAGCCCAGGGATCAGCAAAATCTGATCACTGGAACAACTAGCTAGGAAAGTTTAGGAAAGGAGAAATATTTTTTTTGTTTTTTTTGCAAACAGACAGAAAAAATGCAGTAAATGCTTTGTTTTCGACTAAAATGCTATCAAAGGCTGGTACACTTGAGTGTATTAGCCTGTTTGTTACTACAATACTTTTGCCCACAAGTGCAATCAACAATATAAGCTCACAAAAACAGGAAAATAAGGTAATAAAACAAAGTGGGACAATTGTGGTACAAACACCAGATTTTGCAGGCCAAAACATACTTGTGGCCAGTACAAGGGACAGAACTTCACTTTTTATGCCTAAATAAAGACTTATTATTGTAGCATTTTAGTTGCTTATTCTGTTTTTTTATAACATTCAGGTGTTTCACATACAGAATAACTGTTTTATGCAACTATTACATAAAATTTAGGAAATAATTTTGCCCTAATATCTCAGGACATTTGCCATTTTTACAATTTTTTTGCAGGACACAACTGCCCAAAGAGGGACTGTCCCTCACACAGTGGGACAGGTGATAACCTTAAAGGCAATGGGAAGGGAAAACAGCAGTAGGAAGCTAATCAAGGAGAATTAGCATAGCTGGAAGGAGAAATGTATCAGAATCAGCCAATTACACAGGCAGCAGACCAGCCCAGCCCAGAACACTACTATAAACTATGCAAACACCTTCCCCTCTGGTTTTTCCCACACTCTACACCACTGGTGTAAACAAGCAGGGAACTTTTAACACTCACAACAGCAAAATGATAGGGGCTGCAATAGCTATCATACAACGACTTGTGGAAGAGGCTGAGGGTGGTGAGGATGTGAATGCTGCTGACCAACCCACAGTGAGGAGACGAAGAAGAGTGTACAGACCCAGGGTAGCCTACCAGGGGCTACATAAGCTGGAGATAGTGGAGTGCTACAGGGTGGACAGCGACCTCCTACAGCAGATTGTTGAGCTGTGCCGGCCATGCCTCACACACAGAACTAACAGAGGGGAACCCATCCCAGTGGATACCAAGGTATGCGTATGCCTAAGAATACTAGCTACAGGTACCTTCCAAAGGCCAACTGGGGATATGATGGGGATCTCACAGGCATCAGCATCCAGGGTATTCCACCAGTTCCTGGATGCCATATCAGCACATGTCGCTGAGCACGTATATTTCCCCAACACCCGTTCCACCAAATAGCAGAATACCCTGAGGTAGTGGGTGCTATAGACTGCACGCACATATACATCAAAGCACTACCAGGTGAGCGGGGTAGGGTCTACATCAACCACAAGGGCTTCCCCTCTATCAGCTGCCAGGTCGTGTGCGATGCCCAGGGCATAATAATGAATGTGTGTGCTGGCTGCCCTGGAAGCTATCACGATTCCCACATCTCCCATCTGACACAGCTGTACCAGAGATTTGCCAATGGGGACATCCCTGATGGTCACCTAGTAGGGGATGCTGGATATGCACTGGAGCCGTGGCTGATGACACCTATCAGGAATGCACACACACCCAAACAAGAACTCCATAATGAGGCACATGCACATACCAAAATTATAGTAGAGCATGTGTTTGGGATGCTCAAGTCATGGTTCCGGTGCCTGGACACATCCAGTGGAACCTTGCTGTACTCACCAGCTACATGTACCCAAATTGTCCTCGTATGTGCCATGCTACACAATATGATCCTGCAGAAACAGCTGCAGCAGGAACAGCATGTGGCAGGGCCACACAGCTCCCCACCATTGCCAAGGCCTGCACAGGCACAGAGTGACTCGGAGGAGGAGCAACCTGAGCCTGCCCCAGTAGGCAGAAGAAGGTGTGTCCAGTATGCCCTGGCCTTGGCAAAGTGGCAATGCATAGCACATATACTGACACAGGAGGGACCCAGGGAATGTCAGCTCTCTCTGACTCTCACATACAGTAAAAGAGATGCCAAACATTACACTACCTGTGCTCAACCATGTAAAGGGAGTGTACTTTGTGTATCCGACATACGAAGCACTGCAGGACCACCCTCAATACTGGGCCACCACAAGGTAAGTGACTCACACATGCCAGTCAGGGGGGGGTTCACATACCCAACAACAGTCACAGCCAGCAGGACAGGTGTAGACAAACACAAACAAAGGCTGTACTATGGCCTCTGAATGATGCCTATGGGTAACCTCCCCCCTAGGCCTACACAGACAGATGACAGCAGGTCAGGAGGTGGGATGTCAGTTCTGAAGGGTAGGAAGTCTGAAACTAATATGTAGGTAAATAAAAGCTAAGATCTGTAGTACACTGATATGCCTCTAGGCAGCATGTTAGGTAAGACTACAGAATGAAATGGAGTACCTGACATACCAGTATAGTCATAACCAATGTGTACAAGTGTCAGGTGTGCCCCCCATCCTACATAGATATGTAGTCACAGGCAGGTGTGCCCCCCTAATCCTGGGTAGACATGTAGAAATAGTCAGGTGTGCCCCCATCCTATGTAAAAATGTAATAACAGTCAGGTGTTCCCCCCCAAAGCCTGTGTAGAAATGTAGAAATAGGTGTGCCCCACCCCATCCTAAGTAGAAATGTAATAACAGTCAATGCCATGTGATCGATGGACACCCTGCAGAAATGGTATGCTACCTGTAGGTGTAGAATACATAGGTCAGCACTGCAGTACAGACCACCTGAACTTGAGCCACACATTCAATACAGACGGGCATACTGGGCATGCTCACACACTTAGAGAAATGAAGGCAATGTCAGTCAACACACTGAAAGGTCATACTGGGCATGCTCACACACTTAAACACATGAAGACCCTGTCTGCAAACACCAGTGGACCAGACATAATTGTCAGTCGCAGATGTTAGTGCAGACACTCCTCAGTATGTACAACACATGCTTTGCACACACAGTGGACAGGAATACAGGCATATATCTAAGGACAACACACTATAATAAGCCAAAGGTAGACATACATAGATGTGTAGAAGAGGGTGACTGTGACAAGGAGCCATCCAGGCCTGACCCATTCAGCACACAGCCAAAGGGCCACAACCACATGAGGTTCAGATGTCATGCACTGTAGATACTAGCCACCGGTATCTGTCAGCATTACAGACTATGTGGTGCACGTGCTTGCTGTGCAACATGACTGTACAAGAAAGGTGTCATTTAGCATCTGTATACGTGTACCTTGTGAAATATGACCCTGTGTGTGCCTGAATGTGGTGCATCAACCTCTAGATGAATGGGTTATGGCCCATGCACACACACTGCCCTCCTCATAGCTCTACTATGACAAGCCTGCTAAGGTCATCCACTGTGAAATGCACCTTTGGAAGAGTTGTAGCTCAATAATCTCCATGACGCATCCCATAACTGCATACTGCCATAGTGTAATAAACTAGTTAGGTAGGAGTTCTAATCCCAGACCTGACAAGTGTGTGTGTGTCTGCTGTGTAGAGAGCAATACTTTTTAGGGTAGTCACAATCCCCACAATTCAAATGCTCAACTTCGGCAAGGCTGCTGATGTCACCCACCTAGAAATACACCTCTGTGAAGGCTGCCGCCCAATAATCTCTGTAGCGCGTCCTGTAACTGCATATTGGTGTAGTGTGATAAACTAGTTAGGTAGGTGTTCTAATCCCAGACCTGGCAAGTTTTGGTGTGTGTCTGTCTGACTTTCTCTGTGTAGAGAGCAATGCTTTTTAAGGTAGTCACACTCCCTACAATTCAAATGCTCAACTTTGGCAAGGCTGCTGATGTCATCCACCTAGAAGTACACCTCTGTGAAGGTGGCAGCCCAGTAAAATTTGAGCGCATGCCATAACTCTGTGCTGCTGTAGTGTGATATAGAACTCTGGTAGGGTTCTATTCCCACCCATTGTAGTTCTGGATGCTTTGTGTGTGTTTCAATGCCTGTGTAGAGAGCAGTGTATTTTAGGCCAGTCACACCCAGTACATTTCAAATGCCTTACTTTGGCAATCCAGCTGATGTCATTCATTGTAAAATACACCTTTGGGGAAATAGTTCTCCAGTAATCCCTGTGGTGCTCCCTATAACAGCTCCATGCTGCAGTGTAATATAGACAACTGTGAGGGGTTCTATACCCATACATGTTGGTTGTGGATGCTTTGTGTGTGTGTCACTATCTGTGTAGGGAGCAATGTATTTTAGCCTAGCCACATGCACTACAATTCATATGCCCTTATTTGGCAATCCTGCTGTCATCTAATGTGATATACACCTTTGGGGAAGGAATACTCCAGTAATCTCTGTGGCGTGCGCTATAGCTGCATAGTGCTGTAGTGTAATAAACTAGTTAGGTAGGAGTTCTACTCCCAGACATGACATGTGTGTGTGTGTTTGCAACTTGTGTCCTGTGTGGAGGTGAGTGTATGACACCTGGGCCCAATGTGGAGTGGATTTTGCAAATTCCTTATATGGTGGCCCTAGCATATATCCCTGTACGGGGATAACAGATGTGGAATAGCCGAGAGGCTGGGGTCCAAATCCATACCCATACACGTGGCATCAAGGCCAGGCAATCACAGTTAGCAACTCCAGTATTACCCAGAGCACACTCTCAACCCATGTATCATATACATACACATTCCTAGGCAACAGCCAATATGTGGTTAGTACACTGAATATTGACCACTGATGGTAACTATGGAGTGATTATACTGGGCTACAGAGGGCATGGAGGGCATGGCACCCTGCCCATCAGTGCAGAAAGTGTACCTTCCCCATGTTCCGCACTGAACACCTGTGGTGCCATCACATGTGACCCACAAAGGGCATACCATGCCTGAAAACATGGCTTGTATCACATGTGACCCACAAAGGACATACCATGCTTGAAAACATGCCCTGTATGAACAGATGCCACTAACACCAGGGAATGCCATTAGCGTGCTATCAATAACCAATTCCCGCCACAGGTGACCAAGACTGGCACATCTGATGCTAATCTGTGTACACAACATGGGCCAGACACCCCAAGTACAGTTCCACATGTCACTGTACATGCATGTGGGAGGTGTGCACATCCCAGACACTGTCCATGTCATAGACTAAGGAACACATACATGGCAAGCGATGCTCAGCATTGGCCACACACAATAGTCACCCAGATGACTGGATGGGGGATACAATACCCACCTGTGTGGGCAAATGTAGAAACTACAGCCCTAAGCCACAATGCAGACCATTGTCATGTGGCCTGATGCCAAGGTATACCCATCACCTAGCCTTTTATAGCCGTCTGGCACAGTCGACCACCACACACCAGTGCAGAAATGTACCCATGCATGTCAGTATTGGCACCCTGTTTATTTGTCTGTGTGTTGCATGATGCATATGATCACATCCACACTCACTACAACCTCCATTGGCATACTGAAGCATGCTGTCTCATGTCAGACACCTCCCCATACCCTTTGCTCATATAACCTCCATATGTCCCATGTGGTGTATGTCATACCTGCACAGTAATGTGCTGTGGCAATCTCACTAGTGATGAGATGTAATCCTGGCCCTGCCAAGTGTGTCAATGTGTGTGCATCCCTGTCAGAGTGTGGCTGTGTTGACGCTGGCACCTGTTCATGCAGACAGGCACATGTACTTCACCTACTATATAGCTACCATATCCCTGTTGCAGATGTCACTCACCATCACATATCTGTTCTGAGTGCTCCACAGCAGGTAACCTATGTGGCATATCCAATAACTGCATAGAACTGTAATAGCACTACATAGTCATCAGGGGTTTGAGATCTGGTGCTGGTAGATGTGTCACACAAGCATGCTTAAGTTTTACTTTCCCACCCCTCCCTGACTTGTTTAGGAACATCATGTTAGTGTTGGGCCTTTTTATTCACTGTGAGCATGTTGTTCGGCAAACAGCATCTCAAATGGATTGGGGATTTACCTCTGACAACATACACTGTGGAAACAAGCCAACACACAGGAGGGGGATGTGCCTGACCTGACTACAAACTGTAAGTGCTGCTATACTGCATTCAGAGTAATGTTGGTTTAACAGGGTGTGTGTGGATATGACTCTCCTACATGTATTAATAGCTGCCATGTCAGCTCTATGTTTATGAGGGGTCACCACAGCAGATCACCATCCACTCATAATTGGCAGTGTAGTTTTACTGTGTCGAGTTGCCAGCCTGGTGCCTAACCTTCAATAGAAGGCACACACATGCACGCACTCACGCCTATGGCCAATTTAGTGTATCCAATCCACCTACAGCATGTCTTTGGGTTGTGGGAGGAAATCGGAGCACCCGGAGGAAACCCACGCGACCACAGGGAGGACATGCAGACTCCACACAGAAGGCACCCCAGCCGAGGACTGAATCATAGAACTTCTTGCTGTGAGACAACAATGCTAACCGCTGCACTACCGTGGCTGCCCTGCATGATGTTATCACAGCAACATGTCAATATTGGCCCTGTGTATGTGCTTCTAGCCACAACTCTGTCAACCTTTGTACATATGTCATGCATTAAGAGGTGCATATGTGCTGTACACCTTAATTAGTGACATCATATCTGATAACAAGCCAGTGAGATATCAGACAGCTACACATGTTATGTACAGTAGGGGTTATATTTGATGACATAACCTGGACATTCTGTGGTTGTTTGTACAGTACTGAGGTCTGTGTACTTTTGGTGAATGTTGACGGTGTGTGTATTGTTAATATGTACCTTGGCCTGTGTACAGACTGTGGTAGATGTCATAGTTCTAGGTTCTGTACTATCTGATGTTACATGCTGCTCCACTGCATGTTACCATATTGGCTTACATGTTTGTAGGGTCATGCGCACACATGTCCCATACCACAGAAAGGCATTAGGCCACATTGTGTAGTGGCCCAGTATATGTAGGGTCAGTGTGTGAGTGGCACATATGAGAATAGTGTTGGACAGATAGTCCATATATATATGTAATATTATGCTAGCTTAACATATATGGCTGTGGCTGTGTTTACATTGGTTGTGGTTATGCACTTTCACACAGGTGTATCTTACCATGTGCTGTGACATGCCTGTAGAGTTTGCCATATATGCAGGTACATGTGCATTCCCCCATAGGAGATGTAGGCCAGTGTTGAGACAGTCTGCCTGTAGCCTGCACAGTGCTTTGTTACATGCCTAGCAGCTTAGTGTACTTACCCAGTGAGATGTCATGTCCAGATACTTGCCAGATGTACTGCTGCCAGGCCTGGCTTAACAGCCATGCATGTCAGGCAGAGCGGTGGGATGCTGTACAGATGTATGTCAATATCTAGTGGGTAGTATGTGGCCATGGCACCTCTGTACTAGCAGTTATTATGTGTCAGGACAGACAGGGGTGTGTGAATGCATAAACTCTGGGAGTAAATGTATACCAGTCACTATGTGTTATACCAATCTACATGGCTGTTAACATCCATATTGTCAGGCTTGGTCCACATGTTCTGCAATAAGGGGTTCTGTGTATACCTCTGGACTGTACAGAGTATGTCAGAATGTCCACATCTATTGGCCAATATCTCTGCTGTAGTCCACAGGAGCATAACGTGCTTGCAGCGGTACTGTACTATGATGTTCTTTGGATGTCTGTCAGTAGCCAATGGCGCACATGTGAAAAGCAGATGTGACCTCCCACACACACCATGTCTGTGAAGACAATCCCTGTTACAGTAGCAATAGTCTACTAATATACCTGCTATACATACCTGACATCCCCTTGCACTACGAAGTTTAGACTATAGGGGCTGAGGTAAGGCTACACCCCATGTTCAGGACATATGGTGAATATATATGTACACATGATTATCCAGATATCTATACAGATTACACATGTACATATCGACATATATAGATGGGTGTGTATATGTACATAGATATACATATACATATACACACCCAAATATATACATATACAGAGCATTATATGTCTACACATATACAGATAGTGATACATATGCACATCTACGTATACCACACTGCCATTCCTGCCAGCAGTCCACTGCTGTTGTATCCCCCACACATACGGTGGGGCTGGATCCATAAATGTGTGGGCTTCACCTACACAATACATGCCATATGCACTCCAGAGGCCAGTGTATGTAACAGTGGTATATGGCCCTGTATTATTGAGTCAGGGGGGGGTGCACCGTACATAACTTAGGCTGTTACAAAATGTGGGGCTATCAGGGATGAGCTGCCTTAAGGTATCTGGATGTACAGTACCATAAATTTCACCTATCTTGACATTACTTACATAAAGTGGGTTACTGCAGGCCTACTGCTTCCTGCCATACAGACTGTTCTGTTTGCTAGTGTGCCTGTGATGGTGTCATTTATGCCTTGTTATGTAACAGTTACATCCCATTTGGTCAACTGAAATGTTTACCACCTAGTGATTGTGTACAGAGTGTAGATAGTGGCTGCTGGACTATACATCTGCAACACTTACTGTTGATTGTGTGGTATCCTGTGACCCAGTTTGTCTTCACTATTGTACAGTTTGGAGAGCTTGGCCTGGACAGCAACAGTTGTGGACCTTTCTAGATTACTGTATTAGTATAACTGTTTCACAGTTGCATTACTCTGTTGATATGGATGTCAATGCCTGAACAGCTATGTGACATGGCATATACATGTGTAATAGTACACAAATAAAGGTATTCCATTTTTGCAAACCTGTGTGTGGTGCCTTATCCTATGGCCTCTCTGTAGGTATATGTTGGAGGCACCAAATGTCATTTGTATGGGTGGGTCATCCAGTGTCCAGTTGTTAGGGTGTAAACTGTAGGCATAGTGGCTGTTCCATATTTTGTGCGCCTACTACATAAGTATCTTACTGTGCATATCTCTGTGACTGTATGTGTAGTCACATGTATATCTATATATTTGTGTGTATATATATATATATATATATATATATATATATATATATATATATATGTATATCTGTATCTGCATATATGTGTCTGTGTATATGTATCCTGGGGATTTTGATAGCTTCCACATTTTACATTTCCTATGGGAGCCAGATTGTACTGCATGATATGTTACCAATACCAGCCTGACATCATACAGGTTGGATGTAGTACTGTTAACATATTGTGCCCATGTCATGTCAGGACCTGGTTATGGGATCTGCAACACATGGTAGTGTATTGCAGGGCGACGTGTTTGGTTGTGGGGGGTGGGTATACCTATTCGTACAAGAAGTATATCATTTGGGGCCTCTCAACCCCATTAACGGTGCATGTGAACATATATGATTTAATCTCCCATTGATATTTACACATGTATGCCCATATATACCTATATGGATATATATATCTGCTTACATATTTATAACTATGTCCGTATATACCTACATAGATATATATCTGCTTACATATATGTAAATTGCTGTGTATATGTAGACATATAGGTGAAGACATATATATGTGTTGATGTAGGCATTCGCATGAATATATGTTCATATATATATATATATATATATATATATATATATATATATATATATATATATATGTATATGTATTTATATATGTGTGTGTGTGTGTATATATTTATATATATATATATATATATATATATATATATATATATATATATATATATATATATATACATATATAGATATGTTGTATCTGTTTAGATGTTAATATATTTACACACACACATCTACATGTTGGACTACATTCTCTGTACTGTTTAATGACTGGGCTGGATGATATGTTTTTGAAATCATCAGGGTTATGTATATCTGGCATGGCTTAGTGGTAAATCAGTTTGTCTATGGTGTGCAGGGTCCTGGGCTCGATCCTTGGAGAGGCTGTTTATTTTGTTGCTGGGCAGAACACAGGTCGTTGGATACAGAGTGATTAAGGCACTTTAAACCATTTGTAAGTGGGTTTGCGTGGAGGTAAGCACTGCTAACATCTGGTTACAGTTTCTTATACTCAGCTTCTAAATTGCTTAACCAGTGTAGGCATTGCTTACCCCCCCCGCAAACTGGCTTAGACCCACTTACTGCTGCTTAAAAGTGATTACTCCCACTTACTCCCGTGCTAATTTCTTTAAAAGAAAAGAAAAAAGGGTTGATAGGAAAGTGGTGAAAAAGGGGCACAAAGAGGGAAAGACAGTAGGGAAACTAGCTAGGGATGTGCAGGAGGGGTGTAGGGAAGGTCCATAGCTGCCCATTTCTTCTACAGCAACAGCTGTATGTCTACACTGACTTTGGAGGTAGATTTGGACACTCAAACCCCTGGGAGAGGGGAGAGGACAACAATAATAAGTTGTGATGCCAATTAGACCAGATTACATGTGTCCAGTGGACATGTGTGTGAAATGGACAGCTATGTATGGGGCAAGATTTTTTTGTGGGAACAGATCGTCCTTTTTTTCTTTTTTTCAGGTGAGAGTGGGATGTTGGGGAGGGGTAGTAGGTATATTTGGGGAGGTAAGTTGGGTAGGTTAACAGACAATACACACGACACTCATACAGGGGTGGTATATGACACATGTGGGGAGTAAACACCATAATGGGGAGGGGTGTTGGGATATCGGAAGCCCACAAGCCCCCTTGTGGTAACAGTGGGACTGAGATCCCCACCCATGGGCAGTCACCACTGCACCTTCACAGCCCCAAAGGTGGCTGTGCTGGGGGCTGAGCCGCAGAGCCAGGCTGACTCTGTATCATGACATGTGGCCCTCGAGCTGGAGTAGAAGATCACTGAACTGCTCGTTGATAGCTCTACAAACCACGACCCTGACCTGGTGACGGGTGACAGGTGCCTGTCCACGCCCCTATCCCGGAGGGACCAGCCCCATCCCCTGAGTCATTTCCTCCTGAAGGTGGTGCAGGACCAACAGACAGGGAGGTCCGTGGCTGGGCCCTAGACATGCTGGTGCCTGGTGCCACGTCCAGCTGAGGTGGGACAGGTGGGTCTACTGGGACCGGCCTTCCCAAGCATGCTATAGTGTTTAGATTTCATCATTATATAGGGGTTAGTAATAGTCAACACATTCCAGGGTTAGGTATAACAGCATGCATAGATATTCCCAATAACCCAGACACCAGATATGGAACAGTTGCATAGCAAACAAAACACATGCATATATGGGACCACAGTGGTAATAAGAATAGCATGCAGGTACGTTAATGGCACCATGCCAACAATGTTGGAATAATTCAATATGGCACATGCATGGGAACCATTAGAATATTTATCAAACAATTGGACATTATCCAATTATCATTACATACCAGTTGGGGTGGGTATGTTAATTATTGTTGGAGGTAAGGTGGAGAGGAGAGAAAGATGTCAATTAACAAGTCATATATTCCTGTAGTCCACATTACTTTCTGAGTCAGTGCTGTTATCTGGACCTTACAAGTCTTAATACACTACTCTATACCCTTATTTTGCACAGTGATATGGCTGTCACCATCATTACACATGAACCGGTTTTACCTGCTTCACCTCTTACCTGGAATACCAGTGGCGGGAATGTTTGTTAACACTGACTAACTGTTTGTACACATATCTCCGGATTCCAGGTTGATGTTTTGCACTATGCTATCCAACTCTTTCTGCACAGCTTCTGGCCATGTGTCAACCACATGCTGGTGTGCCTGGACATATCTAGAATATTGCCCTTTTCCACCTTTAGTGACCTGAGACACACATATACATGCTTTCCTACACAGTTATATTATGCAGCACAGTGTGGGTGACAATGACCAGTGATACTTTATTATTCAGAGAAACTGAAACACCCACAATCGCCTACAATACCGAGGTGGACAGTACCAGTACAAGTTATATTGGTCTATATTTCTCAGCACAGTGTTCGTATCCAACATACCTGTGGTAGCAATGTTTGTTAACACTACCTGGACCCCTACTCTTCTCTGTTTTCACCAATAATCTAGCCTCTACCACCAAACATGGCATACTCATACAATACGCAGATGACTCAGCCATCATCTGCTCAGACCAGTCCCTACCCAAACTGCAAAATGTCACACAGGAAGCCTTTTCCTCTGTTGAAACTTGGTTATCCGATGCCCAATTAATACTCAACCCAAACAAAACTAAACTACTCATCTTCCAACCCACCAAACATACTCAAAACAACTCTCACTTTAACATCACAGCAAAAGACAACACCATTATATACCCAACTGAACACACCAAATTGCTAGGAGTGGAAATAGACAATAAACTAAAATTTGACATTCACATATCTATGACCATAAAAAAGTCCACAAAAAACTAGGAGCGTTATACAGAAATAAGCAACTTCTCACCAAAGCAGCAAAGATTTCAATAGCAAATTCCCACCTTATCTCCACCCTATTTTAAGCCTCTCCAATATATACCAACCTAAGGCAATGCGATCTAAACAAGCTCGAGACCTGCTACAACAAAATCGCCAAATTCGCCACAGGGGCATCCTACCGTAGTCACCACTGTCTCTCACTTGCTGAACTGGGCTGGCTTGAACTCCCTCACCTCCTTCACTGGTATCAACTCTCACTTGCCCACAAACTAGTAAACTACCCACTAAATGTCCCATCCCTCCAGAATCTACTCCAACCCTATCGCACCACCAGACCACTAAGATCCAGCAGCAAAAATCATTTGCAGATCATTAAAGCCAATAACTCTGCTTGTGAAGCACTATTCTCTTGCACCATAGCCAAATTATGGAACTCCCTCCCACCCACACTTACCTCCCTACCATCATGCACCCACTTCAAAACTTTACTAAAAGCGCACCTAAAAATATGCTGGCTATGCCCTTGCAACTCCCACTCTAATATCACCCACCCCATCCAACCACTACCTTTCTTTCCACTCAACTAACTACCTTGATTATAGCAAGCTCAGATGCTCATAAGCCTAGTACTTATTATACAGCAGGAACTTCTTATTGTAACATTTGTTAATGTCTATTATGTACTTCACAGATAAAGATTCTAGTTGTCTACTGAAGTACTATGTTCTTCATCTGTAAATATGTTGTAAGTAATTGCTACATTAAATTGTTAATCGCTATGTAATCCAATGTAACTACTGTCTGCTTATTTTAGCTGTGGAGCTTTTCTCCCCGGGCCTCCGCTGAAAATGGACCTACATCCTTTCGGACACTCCCGGTCAATAAATGTAAATAAATAAATAAATAAATAAATAATAAACACTACCTGACTGTTACCACACAAAGTTCCAGATTACACATTAGTATTATGCACATACATCTCACTCTGTTACTGTACACACTCTGGTCACAGCTTGACAATATGGGGTGTGGATAGGACATACTTGGAATATTACTCTCCTAATAGTTTCGGGGGTTGCTACAGTGACAGGTGTGTTCTCATGATGGTTGACAATCACTTGTATTCCCTGTATGCTGGCTACACATCTGGGATCATCCCACAGACTTACCAGGGGTACAGGGGGACAGGCAGCAGATATGGGCACATATACTGGACATTCCAGCCTCATGTGTACAGTTGTGGGGTATGAATCTGTATGCTGTCTAATTCCACTCCCAGGATTCAGATCATGGCTGTGTCTGCTACAACTTAAACACTGTCCATCACAGTTGTGTCTGCTATATTGATATTGCTGTATATCTCCAATCTGCTTTCTGTCTTATTAATCCCCTGTGCTTATGCCTTCTGACCTTGTATAACAACACTCTTATACAGATTTCCTAGACAGTTATATATTGTAGGACAGTGTGGGTGACAGTGATGTGTAATACCTCATTATTCAGAGCAACTGCATATCATTCTTGTATTTCTGGGCATAGTGTTGGTATCTGACAGACCTGTTGGAAGAATGTTTATTAGCACTACCTGAATGTTCCCAAACACAGTACCAGGTTCCGCATTACTATTATGTACATACATCTCACTCTGTTACTGTATACACTCTGACCACAGCTTAACAAGTTGAGATGTAAATGGGACATACGTGGCTTCTTAGTCACATAAGGTACTGGGGAGTTGCTAGTGTGCCAGGTTTGTTGTCATATATGTGTGTCAATCAGTTGTATTTCCTGTTTGCTGTCTATACATCTGGGATCATCCCATTGATTTCCCAGGGGGACAGGTTGATAGGCAATAGATATGGGCCACTTTCATAGACATTACAGACATATCTGTACAGTTATGGGGTAGGATTCTGTATGCAGACTGCTACCACTGGCAGGATTCGAACTGTGGCTGTGTGTGCTAAAACAACAACAGTTCACATCTCAGTTGCACATGCTATTCATTTTTTGTTGTCTGCATTTTCCCTCTTTACTGTCTATGTATCTCTCAGATGTACTAAATGGCCTCTGGGGATTACACCTGTCATATACAGGCATTCCTACACATTCAATTTATGGTGCATGGTGTGGGTAGCAGTGCTTAATACCACAGTACTATTACATGATTGTAAATCTACATTACCATATGATACCAGAATATACACATGCAGTCCAGCAGTTATACCTGTTTTGTCAGGTAATTACACTTTTCTTAACATACAAACAATATGAGACTCTTTCTGCCATATTCTCTAGTATATGCAGTGCTTGCCTTGAACCATAGCTCTCAACCTTCCATCGCAAAAATGAGGAACACTTGCCTTCATAATGTGGAACAAATGAGCAAAATGTGGAACACATACTAATGGCTTATTAACAACTTCAACTAGGAAGGTCATATGATGGTTAAAATATGCTGGTTATACTTCTAAAGAAGATCATTTAATGAATTAATATGATTAATTTCAATTTACCATGGATTTCACTTAAAAAAATTCCTAACACTGAATGTGTGACAGACTCTTTCAATGTGGAACTTTGAGGAGTTTCGAGGAACATGAACTTTTTAAGACCCCAAATGAGGTACGTTCCTCATAATGAGGTACCCCTGAGATGTATGCCTTGAACAATACAAGTTTTATACTAGCAATTAATTTACTACTACTTTTATTTTTATTTCCTATGACAGTAAAAGCATAAGTATTACTGACCTGCCTCACGTCGCAACCGAGCCAGGCGGCTGATGTGGGCCTCCTGGTTCAGGGCCAGCTCCATTGCAGCTGTGGGAGACATAAGAGGAATATTTAGTCATACCAATCCATGATATACCTGAGCTGGCAATTATTACACACATACTGGGGTGATACTTACACACGTCTGAAACATCCCATGACGTTCTAGCCTTTTGGAGCCACTCCTCCAAGAGGTCCCCCTTCCGCCGCTTCAGGTTGGCATAGTGGTGCCTGACCTGCTCACCAGTTCGGGGTATGCCAATGGCACTGGTGAGGTCATGGGTGAGATGGTCCCAGGCCTCCGCCTTATATTGGGAGCCCTGGTACTGGCCCTGCAGCAGTCTCTGTGCATGGTCTTTAACTAGGAGTCCTGCCATGACCTTGGACTCCTGGATGCACCAGTGCTGCACCCAGAAGTGCACTCCTTCTCCCCTTACTGCCATAGTGCCTGCAAGGGGAAGCTACAACCAGTTATGAGATGTATTCCTGCCTCTTGGGTTTAAGTAGGGCCGATTTCCCACACCTTTCCATGACTGACCAGTTCTGAAAAAGCTAAGCTATGGGCAAACCTGCTTGCGTAAGGTTGGCATTGTTTAAAGGGGCATACCACTGGGCACAATGAGTTAGCTGGTCTACACATTGCTCACAACTCCTAAGCTGGCCTGTGCAATGCTTAGCATTGCTTACATTAGGCTTTCATTATAATGCCTTTTTGCATTGTGTTATTATTCATTACACCTTGTATGTATGCCTGGTATCCATGATTAATGTGTACATACACTCTGTGGGGTCCTTGTATTTTACTGGGGACTTCAACACTCTATTACAATTACACCTCACTTCTGGGCTTACTGCTGTACTCCAGTTCACATATTTATGTTATGTAGTGGGTTATGGTACATATGACTGTATACTGATTCCTTTCACAGGTTCAGTTTGGTTATACTGTGGTGAGGACTTGTTTGCTACTACCTCATGCTTTTGTACTTCTGTAATGGCTTGGTGGATAAATACTGGGACTTTGGTGTATATGGTCCTGGGTTAGAGACCTGCATGGCTGTTTATTTTGTTGATGGGCAGAACAAGGGCCGTTGGATACTGTCAAAGGAAAAATATACTTTAAAAATGATCAAAACACAGTAGGTTCAGGTTAAGGCACTTTAATCTTGCAGCAAGGAGACAAAAACGTGCTAATACAGAGTTTGTCTAACCAGAAACAGGAAATGCATTCATTTTTATAGGTTATCAAATGAATCCTGTCCTACCATGCTGACGTAACGAATTACCACCTTTTGGTCATCATCTGCTGACCATCTTTCCCATGATTTTCTGCTGATTTAAACATTTTTTATGTGAAACATCCTGAGGAAAACAACATGGCCTTGGTTACTTTCAGTTAGATACTTGTTATGTTACATTCAAGATACTATAGCTAAAGCGAACACAATGCTAGCAGTTCATTTCTCTAATAAGCCTTTGTCTAACTTATCTCTAAACTACTGCAGCTGCAGAGGTTCCCATCCTCTGAACAAGGCTGTCTGTCTGGAATCATTACATTTATTAAATGATATATTGTCTATTCATATGCTTCTGACCTAGCAGATTAACACCTGCTTCTCAAGTACATTTCCACAAGGCATAAACAAGAATATTGCTGTGCTAGCAGTTACTAGGTCAGAGGGCAACTTGCAAGTTTCAGTAAGCATGCTGCAGTTTCAATAAGGCATATTTTTAGTCTCATATGAAACTCAATTTATATAAATCACAGTGCATAAGAAATAGAATGAAAAGCATATTAAAAACACTTGATTATTAATTTGGTATTAAGCATACACATATTAATACGTATTTTTCTAACATCTCCCTCCTATTAATACTTTTTATTCTATTTTCAAAAAAGGATAAACAGCTTGCTTCTTTTTCTAACCTCTTCCATTTAGGATTTACAGTTAAGAAAGTCATTCAGTTTAAACTTTTATGAAAGTGTCTCACATTCTAGCAGCTCTTCAAATTCAGTACTTTGATACATAGTTTTAGATACAGATATATCTATGAATTCCTTAATTAATTTTTTCATGCAGGGGGATTTCGCAACAAATACAAGCTCCTATTAGGAGTAAACCTACCCCAATAGCAATCAATATGTTTATAAAGATGGAGCCCCACCTCCCAAAGGCATTTTGAAAAAACTCTGTCAGAGGGTTTGGGCCTGGTTTGGTCATGGCCGGCACTTGCTGAATCACCTCGAGATGGTCGTTGATCTCATGCTGATGGTCAGGAATGAACACACAGCACTCTTCTTTGATTAAAGCGCAAGTTCCGCCTCTCGCCGCTAGGGTGAAGTCAAGAGCCATTCGGTTTTGAAGCACTACAGTTCTCATGGCATTCAGTTCATCAGTTATCAGCTCAAGGGCAGAAAAAGTTGCATTACTCATTATTTCAAGAAGTTTAGACAGTTTTTGCAGTTCCCATATTGATTTGACTCCACCATACATGGGTGATATACTTGCCCAGGATATAACAGCATCGCTCAAGTCCATGTGCACAAGTTTGGTTCCCACATTACGATGGTCTTTCCACCCTGCTTTGATTCGTCCCACTGGATTCTCCAGTTTCTTAACAGTCTTTTTGGTTATGTCTCGAGTATTTCGAATATTCCCTTGAGGCAAAGCTGCAGTGTGCCGGATGGCTGGAACCAGGTATCCCAAAAAACAACTGCCAGACCAATTCTCAGGTAACCATTTATATGCCTTTTTCCCACATACAAAATAACAGTCCTCTACTTTTGTCATTACTTTGTTACGAAATGACTGCCCTGCATGAAACATTTTCCTATCTATCACTGATAACTGTTTGAAAAGTACAGGATTGTGCTGTACCTGATCAAGAGTTTTATGCATAGATTTCAAAAATGAGTCATAATCTGTACTACAAGATCCACTCAAATCATTTGGTTTTCTATAACATTTGTACTGTACAGTAACATTACATTTGCTCCATCCAACTTGGATGGAATCATTTTTATAAAAACATACAATTCCTTTTTGTGTCACAGGCAAATACAGTGCTACTTTATCTTGTGCTTTAATAGCGACTGTGTCAAAAACCAGATTTTCCCAGGTCTCATTGACCCCTAGGGGGATAGCAGTCATTAACAAACCCCCATATGCTGTTGGTATGGCCGTACAGATCCAGCAGTTCGAAACATTGAAAGTCTCTGCGTATACACATGTAATTGCCTGATAAGTGTTAAAGTTTGGATGCCAGTCTATGTTTGGTTCATTACGTCTAATCAGTTCAACCTTTTGTGGCAGGAAAAAAGTATGGCCACAGCAAAAAGAACAGTGTGATCAATATTGCAACAAAAACAATCATACAAGTTTTTTGAAATTGCTCAGTGTCTCTACTCACTCTGTATCTGGCCATTTTGTTCTTGTTGTGCAACAGTAACAAAGTTTTTGTCCAGTTCAAAGTTTTTAATCAGTTTACAGTGTATCAAATGGATCCAGGAAGCTCGTTCCGTGATTTTGACTGCGGTGGGTGTTGACAGCAGTGCCTGGTATGGACCTTCCCACTTCGGAGAGCTCCAATTCTTCCGTTTCATAATCTTCACCCAGACCCAGGTGCCTGGGGCTACTGGTGCTTCCGATTTCAGTTGCTCTTTATCTGAAACAATTTAACTGCAAAAGTTTGTTATTCAAAAATCTCCTCATATATCCTGCAAGTGAACTGTCAGCCTCCTGCTCTGTAGACATGAGAGGTTTCCACTGAGGTGTATAATATGCCCTCCCAAACAAAGTTTCAAAAGGAGTTAATCCCTTTACATTTGGAACAGTTCTTATACTCAACAGTGCTAAAGGCAAACAGTGCACACAATTTTTCTGTGTTTCTTCTATCAATTTCCTAAGCCTGTTCTTCAGTACCCCATTATGTCGCTCTACTAGCCCTGCAGATTGAGGGTGATATGCACAGTGGTTCTTTAACGATATTCTGAAGTAACGACTAAGTTGTTGAGTTGTTTGGTTCACGAAATGTGTCCCGTTATCACTATAAATCTTTTCCGGTATCCCAAATCTGGGTATAATTTCTTTAACAAGGACCTTTGCAACAGTAGCTGCATCTGGATTTTTAGTTGGAAATGCTTCTACCCATTTGGAAAACATGTCTATAATAACTAGGCAGTATTTCTTATTCTCACATTTATTCATTTCTATGAAGTCCATACAGATAGTATGGAACGGATATGGTGGTGTAGGAAAATTCCCTCGCTTAGGCTTCAGTGCCCCTTGTGCATGATGCTTGTTACATACATAGCATGCTGCAGAAAATTTTTTTGTATAGTTTGTAAACCCATAGGTTGTAAACACTTGATTCACTAACTGTACCATCGCCCCTGTTGAGACATGGCTCTGCCCATGGCTCAACAATGCTGCATATCTAAATAAATTAGATGGCAAAATCGGTTTCTTTTCCTTGGAGATGTACAGTCCCTTTTCGAGGATTGCTCCTCGTTTTATCCACTTTTGTTTCTCACGATTTGTAGTAAGTGTCTGCATTGTTTTTAACATTTCTAAATCTAAAGTCTCTGAGGGTTGTAATTCCTCACTCAAAAGAAAAGTTTCTGTGGCTGAAGCTGCCTGCTTTGCAGCTGTATCAGCCCGCATTACCTTTTGAAATTCTATCCTGTTGTTTTGTATGAGCTACGCATTTGCAAATAGCTACTTTCTTAGGTAACTGAATTGAATCTAACAAGTCTAAAATAAGTTGCATGATTAATCGGTTTACCAGTAGATGTTATCATTCCTCTATTTTTCCACTGTTGCAAAAACATGTACAGTAGAAAAGCATACTGACTGTCAGTATAAATGTTCACTTTCTTACCTTTTGCTAAGGTACATGCCCTCGTTAAGGCAATCAATTCTGCTGCTTGTGCAGATAAGTTATGTGGTAAAGATTTTGCTTCTAAAGTTTCAGTATCAGAAACGACTGCATACCCCACTAGGTTCTGTCCTGTAGGACCCCTCCTGCACGAGCCATCCATATAGCATGTCACCTCGGCATCATCCAAGGGAACATCCGTAAGGTCTTGTCTAGGTAATGTCTTTTGCTCAATCTCCTGCAGGCAGCAGTGCGGTTTGCCATCTACAGGGGTTGGAAGCAAAGTTGACGGATTCAAAGTTGTGCATCATTCAATTGTCATATGAGGTTGGCCCAACAGAATGGTCATACAGGAAAGATGCCTAGCTGGAGAAAGATATGCTACTTTTTCTTGCAGTAAAATAATTGCGACTGCATGAGGCACTCTCAATGTGAGAGGGTGGAATAATACTACTGAGGCTGAAGCCTGTACTGCCATTGCAGATGCAACTACTGCTTGTACACAGTGGGGCAAAGACCGTGCCACTGGATCTAACTGTGATGAATAATAAGCTATGGGGCGTTGTTAGTCCCCATGTTGCTGTGTCAACACTGATGTCATATAACCTTGCTTACAATCTACAGTCTGAATAAACTGCTTGTTATAGTTTGGTAATCCTAAAACTAAGGATGATGCTATCAATTGTTTCAGTTTACAGAAAGCTGCTTCTGCTTCAGGTGTCCATTGTAATAAATCCTGTGCAGCCATCGGCTTTTTAAATATTAAATCAGCCAGTGGAGCAGATTCCAAAGCATAGTTTGGTATCCAACTCCGACAAAAATTAGTAGTTCCCAGGAAGGACATCATTTCCTTCTTGGTAGTTGGTCTGGGTGCTTGTAAAATCGCTGTTTTTCTGTCTTCATCTAATATTCTACCTTCTTTGGATATTACATATCCTAAGTATTTAACTTGTTTTCTCCAAAGCTGTAACTTGTCTTTGTTTACTTTGTGACCTTGAGTAGCTAAAATTGTAACAAAGCTATGGTCTTCTTTGCATTCTTGCTGGGTGGGGCTGCCAGCAGAATGTCGTCTACATAAAGTAGAATCTGACTACCTTCGGTGGGATAAATCCCGCCAGGTTGCTTGCCATTTCTTGTGCAAATATTGTTGGACTTTCACAATATCCCTGTGGTAATCTGGTATATGTGTACCGCTTTCCCTGAAATGTAAATGCAAACCAATATTGGCTGTCAGGGTGTATCGGTATCGAGAAAAATGCATTACTTATGTCTACCACTGAAAAATATTTCTGTTCTGGCTTTAAATCATTCAGTAAGGTGTGTGGATCTGGCACCGTTGGTGCTCTGGGTATAACTGCATTGTTCACTGCTTGTAAGTCTTGGACCATATGCCATTCCCCGTTTGCTTTCTTGACAGGAAATAAAGGTGTGTTACATGGTGAATCAGGGGATTTTATTAAGACTCCTTCCTTAAGTAAGGCTGCCATGATAGGTTTGATTCCTACCTCTGCATCCTTTCTCAAGGGATACTGTCTTTTCTGGGGTCTAAAAGCTGTCTTTGGCATTATGGTAACTGGTCCTGCTGTTCGTATTAGTCCTACATCTGATTTCCCTGCTGACCAGAGAATGTCTGGTATGTCTCGCAAGGCTTTTTCCTCTTCTTCCAATAATAGTAATACTCAGCTATCCTCACTAGCCTGTGAGTGTACAGCTGGGTGTGTCTGTGTGATCCAATTCAATTTCTGTTTCTGTACTCCTTGTTCTGAGAGTTCTAATTCTGTCTGTTTTTCCCACCTTGTGACTTTTTCACCTAAGTCTGCCCATTTTAAAGTTTTATTCTTAGTCAAACTAACATGGGGTAGTCGATTAGATTTGTAGAGTGTTAAAAATTCCTGGGGCAATGAACAGCTTGCTACACTGTTCCCTTCTGCATCCCAGTACAAATTTCGCAATACCAGCCTGTTTGCATGGTTTTGAAACAATTCTTGTTCATAATCTTTATCAGGACCTGGTCTGTTACAGTAATATAGAGTACAATGCAACAAATGCTGTTTGTCAATGTCGAGGGAGGGGAACTTGCTGACAGCTTTGTTCATTAATTCTTTGATTACTGCCCCTGGACCAGTCGTAACCAAGTCCTGGCTGTACCAATAATACATTTCACCCTACGGTCGCACTATAAAAGTGCCCATTTGTCACTGTGCTTCCATACCCTGCATGGTTGGAACTACTGCTATGCCAAATATCTGCATTAAATCTCTACCCAAAAGATTCACTGGGCATTTTGCAGAAACTACAATTTTACTTTTCTGAGTCATCCCTGAAACAGGGTCTATTATTGTAATGTCACGGGAGAGTGGCTGCCGATATAGCTGTCCATTAGCTGCTTTCACTAGTATATAGTCTGGTGATTCTGTATCTTCCGGTAGTTTGGAAGGGTGTATCAGGGTGCGTGAAGCCCCTGAGTCACACAAAATTTAACTTCCTCCCTCCACCAGAAGCGTCACTTCCAGTTTCGTGTCTGCTAAGTAAAGGTCTAAGCTCAAAAGAGCTAGGTCTAAAATTTCATTTTCTTCTACGTCTGTGTATTCATATACATCCTCTACCCCTTGTGTCACATCCTCTTCTCCTGCTATCACATTTACACTTACCTTTTCCTGCTCACTTTCATCCAATGATTCCTGACTATCATATAGTCATTCCTCATCCTCCTTATTTTCTGTAGTTGCCTTCTTATTTAGCCTGCAATCCCTTGCTAAATGTCCTTTTTTCCCGCACTTAAAACACTCACCCTTTTTCTTTCTTTCTTCAAAATCTTCTGATCATTTGTCAGATTGTTTATTTCCCTGGGTATTTTTCTTACCCTTTTTCCCAGTTTGTACTACAAATACTTCTGACCCATCTTCTGCTGAAAATACTTGGGTTTTCTTTTTCTTTTTACTATTAAAATGTCTTTCTGCATGTCTAGCATATTCAAGTAAGGCTTGTAACCTACTTGTTCGATGATCTATCATATGCTTCGTAATGAAGCTACTAATAGGTGCAATGCAACCTTTCAAAAATGCGTTTTTCAATTGTTGTTCATACGGGAATCATTTGCTTGATTTTCAGGAACTGTCATGCCACTATGATTGTTAAAGCATTCTAATAATCTGGCATAGTACCCATCTACTGTCTCTTTTTCCTGCTGTATGCATTGATTAATACAAGTCCAATCAGCCCTAGGCTTCCACTTTTCAGAGATTCAGTCTGTTAGACCCTTTACTCTGCCATCCAGTTCTGCATCAGTATGTGGGAGTGGTCTAAGTTGTGCGTCACGAGGATTTCAGCTGCCACAAATCATGTGCCAATCTGGACCTACAATTTGTCTAACTACTTTTTCTACTTCCTCTCCATTCAAATGGTAACTTAATCTCATACCCTGTAAATCTTCTAAAAACTTTCTAAAATTCACTTTTGGGTGGGGAATACCTTCTGTGGCTTTCCGGATATCTTCCAGTGTCCACGGTCTATAAACTAAAAGAGTTGTATCTTGTCCTGCCTGTCCTGCCTGAGGATTCGGTACTTCTATGAGCGGACATATCTCTTCTTCACTCATAGCTTGTGATGCTCTATTTAATTCATTTAATTCAATTTCCCACCTCAAGTCACGTGTTCGAGACCTGGTCTCGATGGGATCCCTGACAAACGGTTGTGCTTTTGCAGGGACAGCTGGGTATAGCAGAGGTGGATCAGCTCATCCACTCGCTTCATATTCTGGTAGCGGAAGTGGAGGTGGCGAAGGAGGGGCCATCGCTATTACTAAATTATTATCTTCTTTGTCTAAAACATCATTTTTGAATTTTTAATTCTTTGCTCCCTACGATTTGCTTCCTCAAGCCACCTGTGCGCCTGAGGGACTCCTAATTGTCTCTGCTTTTTTAATTGACCTTTCGCGTCTATTTTTAACTGTTTTACAAGTTTCATAAGTGCAAGTTTATCTAAATTACCCTCGAATTTGTACTTATCGACCCATTTGGTATAATATTTAATATTATCGGCACGCTGTAATTGCATATACTTCGCGTCTTCGGTTAGGGGCGTGTCCCGGGAACTTTTTGTGCACTGATTTCCCATTGGTGTCTTAGCTAAGCTGTAAATTGTTATGTAATCCTTTCTATCACGTGGTACCACAAATCTACACCTTTTTCACAGTTTATCTAGAATAACTGTCCTTCCCTGATCTATGACAAAAATCAGTAACCCCTTCTTCTGTCTCTAATTTGCATAAGCAATTTACCTGACAAAAAAAAGAACAGTTCTGTAACTAGTCCCTGATCTTGAAACAGAAATAAGGTAATTCCTCCTTACCTGACCCTCTGTGAGTTGATCCACCGGATCGTTGACTCGTCCTCCAATCCCAGATCAGAAACAGTGGCTGGCCTCTTTCGAATGACAATTCAGTCTGAGGTCTTTCAAAACAGAAGAGCCGATTTGGCCTCTTCTCCGTATGGATGCATGCCACTGGGCCCAATTCTGACCTAGGTCCAGAGCGAGAGATACGTATTCCGGTCCGAAGGACCAATCTGTCAAAGGAAAAATATACTTTAAAAATGATCAAAACACGGTAGGTTCAGGTTAAGGCACTTTAATCTTGCAGCAAGGAGACAAAAACGTGCTAATACAGAGTTTATCTAACCAGAAACAGGAAATGCATTCATTTTTATAGGTTATCAAATGAATCCTGTCCTACCATGCTGACGTAACGAATTACCACCTTTTGGTCATCATCTGCTGACCATCTTTCCCATGATTTTCTGCTGATTTAAACAATTTTTATGTGAAACATCCTGAGGAAAACAACATGGCCTTGGTTACTTTCAGTTAGATGCTTGTTATGTTACATTCAAGATACTATAGCTAAATCGAACACAATGCTAGCAGTTCATTTCTCTAATAAGCCTTTGTCTAACTTATCTCTAAACTACTGCAGCTGCAGAGGTTCCCATCCTCTGAACAAGGCTGTCTGTCTGGAATCATTACATTTATTAAATGGTATATTGTCTATTCATATGCTTCTGACCTAGCAGATTAACACCTGCTTCTCAAGTACATTTCCACAAGGCATAAACAAGAATATTGCTGTGCTAGCAGTTACTAGGTCAGAGGGCAACTTGCAAGTTTCAGTAAGCATGCTGCAGTTTCAATAAGGCATATTTTTAGTCTCATATGAAACTCAATTTATATAAATCACAGTGCATAAGAAATAGAATGAAAAGCATATTAAAAACACTTGAATATTAATTTGGCATTAAGCATACACATATTAATACATATTTTTCTAACAGATACAGAGTGATTAAGGCACTTTTGAGCAGTTGTAAGTGGGTTTGTGAGATGGTAAGCACTGCTGACCTGCCGTAACATCTCCTTAGAGAGAGTTAGCTTGAGAATTGCTTAGCCAGTGCAAGCATTGCTTACTGCCACGCAAACGGGGTTACACTCGCTTACTAGTGCTTATATATGCTTACTGCTGCTTATTGGTGCTTAGACCTGCTTACTAGTGCCTTATTCATTATGACACTGACACCTCACATGTGCATTTACTGCAGTACTCCAGTTCATAAATATATGTTATTTAGTGGGTTATGCAATAAAAATATTGGTCATAACATGCTTTGCCATGTAAAATTGGATGTGCTGCAGTGGGATTTGAGCTGGGAATGCCTGCTCGTAAGGCAAATGCTCTGCACACTACACTATTGCTCTGCTGCTTTATTTGCATACATATTCCTTGTTATTCTCTTCAGCCTTTTAAACTGCTTTAACCGAAGCTAAGCGATGGGCACACCCTCACACCTACGGTTAGCTGTAATCAGATTGTTAAAAAATAAAATAAAAGGTTTCTTCATTTGATTTCTATATTCTGTTGCTGTTATACACAAGGGGGAATGTTGATGGGGATATGAAGTCACATATGAGCAGTCTCACTCATTGCATTCCCCTTTCTGGTGTTCTACATCGAGGGGGCGTGTTTATTCTGAGAGCTCTGCTCTCAGACACGCCCCCTGCACTCTTACATGCTCCATGTAAGCCTAGGAGTTCGGGCAGCATGCATCATTAATATGCATGGCGTGCTGCCATACTGCTCCTAAACGGTCGCTTCCGTGCAGGACTAAGCTAGTCTTGCATGGAAGATTAGTAGATCCGGGGGCTTATTTCATTCATGTATTCTGTGATAGATCAAAGTCACAAGGGAGCCCATCTTAGAGCACACTGGGTACCAAGCAGATAAATTAATTCACACACACACACACACACACACACACACACACACACACACACACACACACACACACACACATATACACACACACACACACACACACACACACACACGCACGTGCACACAGATTACCTTCACAATCTCAAAGTTTCAAAACTTCGAACTGCAAATGGTCGAGACCATAAGATCAAAGTTTGGAAACTTCAAACGATTTGAATGGAGATTGCCATACAGTGTGGAATGGGAAATTTACTGTTTTCCTCACACTAGTGCGATCTCAGAGTTGGCATATTTATTTGGCAGGGAGTGTGGGGAGTGCAGGGGAGCTTGTCCCTGCAAAAATGTAAAAAAATAATTTTGCTTTAATTTTTTTTATTGCAATTTCAAAGTTTCAAAACTTTGATCTTATGGTCTTAACCATTTGCAGTTTGAAGTTTTGAAACTTTGAGCTTGTGAACTAGATCCACGCACGCACACACACACACACACACACACACACACACACACACACACACACACACACACACACACACACACACACACACACTCTCAGTCATGCAATTAACTCTTGCAGGAATTAATTTGCAGTTCTACAGCAGTTTGGAGGGTTGTTAGTTCACCTATAGCATTCATTTGTAGTTAAGATGAGGGATGAGGTTGTAGTGTCTGAGAAAACCTATCTGTATCAAAGGACATGTACACCTTACACAGAAAGCACTCTATCTGAACACAGAACTGGAGACAAGCACTATGCGGCAGGAATGCTATCTGCCAAATCAGTGATTGTTTAACTGAACCCCCTATTTTATCTTATCAGCACATGCAGTGCATTCACGAAAAACTTGCACACTAATGTTAAGATGATGGGTGTGGTGACATTCTTGATAGTTTTTCTCTCACCACTGCTATATGCTCTGAATGGCTAGTGAAAATTGATATAATATCAGATGTTTAAAATAACCCAGATAAACATCAGAATTATAGGAAACAAAATGTACGGATTTCATGCTAAGTAGTCAATTATTCTCCTGGTGTTCTGGCAGTATGAGGCATCAGATTTGGAAGTAAATGCTTACCAGGTGACCACTTTGCAGCATGGTTCACCATAACACAAGCAGGTACAAGGCAGAAGAAATAACCACGGTCAGGGTAATAGATCTGATTATAATAAGACAGAAGCCGAGGAACTACTGGGCAACTTGGAGCAAATTAGTGAAGGGTGCCCACTGTGGGATAGGAATAAGATGATCATTTAAATAGATGTCAGCATGAAGAGCAAGGCCAAATGAATGAAAAAAAATATGTCTTACCGGAGAGATAAAGGAAGGAGTTAAAGAAGAAAAAGGCAAACCAAAGAATCAAGAAAGAAAAACAGGATGAAAAAAAAAGCAGATAATAACGTTAGGAAGAAATCAAGTGGCAAAGCAAACTCAAATTTACAGAAGGAAATTGCCACAAGTTTCAAACAAGGGCTGAAAGGTTTTCGCAGTTGTATCATAGAAAGATGGAACGGTAAAGAAAGTGCTTCAGATACCCATCAAGGATGGCAGAAATTATGAGCAGGGCACTGAAACAGCAGAGGTTCTAAGCAAATAATGCATCAGTATTTCCAGGAGAAAAATAGGAATGGGGTCAGAGTGGAAAATGGAAAGGAAATGGAGAGGGGCACTAAAAAGCAGGCTTAATAGGGAAAGAAAGAATAAGGAGAGGGTAGTTGGAAATGAATGAAGACAAGGAACAAGGCCAATTGGCCTACCCATAAAAATGCTAAAGAATATGGTAGTGTTGACGTTGGTGCTTATTGCAGATCTGGATTAGCACTTCCTTATCATTTGATATGTGATAATGAACTGGTTAGACTTCAGAAGGCAGAAATATAAAGAGAGCCAACTTACTATATATATATATATATATATACAACTTACTTATGTATGTAAATCTTATTTGTTAATGGGCAATGCCACATAGAATACGGTGAAGGAACACTGGATGAATAGCTGAAGGGCATCTAATGCCAATGCACCCTGCCAATCTAATACTATCCAATTCTACAACTGAGTGACAGGGACATGGACAGGGTGAACCCAGGAGATGTACTGTGCTTTGTCAATGCCTAACTCTTCTAGTATGGTTCTGGGTAAGACAACAGCAAAATGGGCACAGAAAGGCTAAATGGAAGGAAGCAGAAGTTTATGGTGAGGTGGGTAACAGACATAGAAGTGGCTAGTGGAACCTCAAAGGGGGGTCAGTCCTGGATATGGTATTTTTTGGGATATTCATGTCAGATAATATTAAAGGTACTGGCAAAGCAATAATCTAGCTAATTGGAGAAACAATGGTAGATGAGAAAGAGCTTGCAGAACGACATCAATATACTAGCCAAGTGGGTCAAAAAGTGGTAGCTAAGGTTCATATAGGAAGTAAGAACCTCATAACTGAGTAGCACATGGGGAGGAAGTGACAAACTAACCAAAAGTGATAAAATTAGAGATCTATGTATGAGTCATTCTTTCTTCAGAACTGAATCATGTGACACTGACTGAGAAGGCTGTGGTTAAAGTAAACAAGGTGATGACATACAGCCAGGCAGCGATCAGTTCAAGAAGTAGAGAGGCAATCTTCTCACTCCAGTGCTTTGAAATACTATGGATAATGCTTGGTTATATATTGCATAACTGAACGATGTAGAATAGGGTGGAATTTGTTGTAGTTCCTGCAAGTGTCATCCTGACCTCTAGAGACTGTTAAAAGAAGGATTACTTTGAAACTACTGTTGCAAGAAACAGTCATTATGCACTGCTCTGTTAGGGGAGAAAAGGTATAACTAGTCAGGAGGGTGCAAGGGGAATCTACAAAAATGGTGACGTGACTGCAGCCGTAGTATAAAGAAAGGACTGTTGAACTGGATTTATTCACCCTGGAGGACAGGAGGAAGTGAGGAAGTATGATATCATACATAGAAGTAAGAAAGGGGCAGTGGGGGTAGGCTCAATTTGAGTAGGGAGGACACAGACAGAGTATGAGCACAACTGCTAGATCGAGGAAACAGACTTCTGGCCAGATGTAAGAAAGTTTTCATAGAAAGGACAGCATATGAATGAATCTTGATGCTAGATAGTGTGATGGAATGCAGGATCTTGGAACATTTTTACAAATGTGTGAGGAAAATGGCGTAGAGTAAAGGATGGGGGGGGGGCATTGTTTATTGCATCATGCTTTTTTCTGGTGCTGTCTATATGTAATGTAATGTAATATAACTTACAGTAATTATGGGACCTATGATATAGCTGTACTCCATTGTTGAATTTCAGTGATAGAGGAACAAGTAAGAAATCAGATAAATCATTCCACAGAAACTGGTAGTGAAGACAAATAGTATGAAGCTAGGAGTTTGGGAAGCATTCAGAATGTAGTCCAAGGAGATGTGCAGTTTCTTTGTAAGGGAGAGTTTGTTTCAAAACATATGTCTGTTTCAGCTTTTTTATCCCATGGAGAAGGTGCTGAATGAGAATGTTGATAGTTTCATGCTGTAGCCAGTATACATGTAATAGTAAGGCATTCTAGCTTGCCTTTTTCTATTACACAGTGGGCTCCATGACAAGATGTTGCCTATCTGTTTTGTGATTGACACACATAAGTGTCATCACAAAAGGGTGATATGACTCAGATACAAATGCTGTTTGATGGGAAAAATTCATTAGAAAATGCAGTTTTGCATAAAGCAAGCCCTCCCTGCGTCCCCTGACATGAGGCGGGGCTCCCCATATCCCTCTTACTTATTACCACCTTTGATGTCACTGCCTGTCAGAGAAAGGCAATATTCCTAGGAGACTGCAACCTCAGTCTTCTGGGACAAAACTCAATAACTGCACACCAGTAATTACACAAAAGAGTAGTGACAGTGTCTGAAGAACAAGCCTGCATTGCACAAAGTATTATAAAGTGACTATTTCATAAAGTCAGTAAGATACCACATAAAAGAATGCCAAACATGCAGGCAAGTAATCTAGAATTCAGTAAGGACTTATCCCTGCCAGAAACAAGCAAGTGGTTTTCCACATTACATAAAGAAATATAACAGCATTTAATAGCCAAGAAACCTTTAACACTTTGGAGAGGAAGCCTTTCACAATACAGTTGCCTCATCAAAGAAGGGTTTAAACAAATGCACCCTGTAATGTAACTAAGCAGCTTGCATTATTCAGGAAGCTATCAAGAAGTATTGCTTGTGGACCAGTCATCTTACTTTTCAACATGGCCTATCACTGCTACAGCTGACTGGTATGGTAATCATTTGCAATGTCAGGACCTGCTAGAATGAGTCCTGAAACATGGAAACTGAATGGCAGAAAAAAAAAATTCTTGTATATACGAAGTCCTAGATGGTGATTTCCCAGAATAGTCCCTTTAAGTTAGTATATATAAGTTTGGGGGTAGGAGTGGGCTTCCTCCCCTACAAAAAAAAAGCTTAAAGGAGAACAATGATGTTTAATATTCGATCTTCAACAGGATTTTTGATATTTTTTTTTTTCAGAGCATCGGCACTAGGCACTCGGTGTGCTAACATTTCAGTAGGGAACTGACAAGTAAACTGTCTGTCTTTAACAGCTATGGGACTGGAAAAAGGTAAAGGTAATGCAAACCGGATGTTTAAAGACGGTAACAGTCAGTGTCATGCTACTGGTGCGGTGGTGTAAAAGTTGACCTCCACTCCTATTCTGACTCCACTGTTATGCAAACCATTTTTCTGTATTTCAGTAGGGTTACATGGCTGTTACATCATATAGCACCTGCATTCACCCCATAAACATGCACATTAGCTGTAAAAACAGCTGTGCCTATATTGCTTGATCATAGCTTGTGCGACTGAGACTTTAGCAGAGGGTGAAGTTGATAGTAACACTAGTGAATGCAGTAAGTGACATCATGAGATCTACGGACTGGGAAGAATGTTTACTTCAAAGAATCTGCTATATGAAGGGGTCATTGTTACTGACTTTTGCTTGTAGTGGAGGATAACAGTAGCTCAACTGGGATGCCTTGAGTTTTGTGGTATTTCTTATATTCAGTAACAAACATTGATTGGCAGTCGACATAGTAAAGGCTCTTCTATGTCATGAAGGATCTGCACACATTGAAGATCGCATAACATGGCCCTACCCCCTAAAGATCCATTTCGTGTAGCTGAGCCTTATGTTTACATGTCCAGAGAGTGACTGACACTACACACAGTGAATTGTCCAGAATATGACCTGGGCTCTACATGCATTTATAAAAGCATCATGACATGGCCCTCTCCCTAAATGTCTATTACACATAGGAAATTCTTGTATTAAATGTCCAGAGACTGACATTCCACATATTGCACATAGTGAGGACTTCACTCTGCAGGGCTCTGTGCACATTGTCACTGTGTCAGAGCCTGATTGTCAATAGAATACACATAGTGAAGGCTTTACTTCAGAGATCTGCATACATTTAGGAAGGGACTGTCACAAGGCCCTTCCCTCTAAAGATTGGTTTCATGTAGCAGATACTTCTGTTATATCAAAAGAACTTCACAAACCCCATTTTCTGTCATATTTGCAGACTTTCTGTATCTTAATGGGCACTAACAATTGTTTAGTCCATGCTTGTACATTGTTTTGTCGCTCATTTCATTAACTGGATTTTATGTGCATTATATTCTACTCTAAAAAAGTTATCATTGCAAAAAAAAAAATGTCTGCCTTTACATGTTTCTTGGCTGAATTGTCGCACTGACAATCTTTTAAAAGGAAAACATGGAACAGAGCACATAAGCATTTGTGAAGGAAAGGACTGGTTTGACGAAAACTCCACTGCAAAATATGGTTTGGTTAATGTGCTTTGGTGCACAGAGGAATCTAAATAAGGATCACATATTCTAATATATGAATACTTGATGTTTGTGGACCCTCATTATCTTTTGATAACTCATTTGCCTCCTTGATAATTCTTCACTCTGTCAACACCCTTTTTGAATCTACAGATTTTTAGGGGCTTTAATGCAGCTGGCAGCTGATGCCTCATAGCTATTGCCTCTTTTAAGGTAACATTATCTCACTGATAGTAACACCAAGGGGCAATACATGAGCTATCATTCTCTCCTAAATTAAAAGTTCAGCACAGAATAAACTTGCTGAAATACCAAAGGTGCAACTAAGGTGAAACATATTGGCACGCTGCTTCACTTCTTCCTGTTTATCAGGAAAATTTTGCAGATTATAGCAGTGTGTTTTTCTGTGTTTTTCTCTTGCCATGTCTAGTCATTTTGACTGGCTTTCAGTTTATTAAATTCAAGGCATCTTAAAACCAGTTTAGAAGTAAGAAAAACACTGTGCTGCAATTTGTGCGAAATACGTAGCTGAACAAAAGAATAATACAGTGACAAAATGACTATGAAATCTGTTCTGGTCTCACTAGTAGTGCCAACTATCATAGTTAAATCAAGCTTCTAGTGTCTTGTCTTTTCACTACATACTGAAAGACGATCTCTTTACATGCTGAGTTCCTATAATGTGCATAATTTCATGCCTCTCCTGATGATGCATTGAATATTTTTGTATCCTGACGACATGCATACCACCAGTATGATATTTCATTTCTAGAATGAGCCAGGCGCTTGACATTCTGAAAACTACATGATAAACAAGACAGTGAGCATAGACTACTGGCTCGGAGGATACACTTCTTTAATATTTCTAGCTGAGCAACCAGTGTTAACAAGAATGTCAGCAATATCCTCATGATCTTGTGCCCAAAGAGTGGCATACAGCAACAGTGGTCCCTCTCCATAAAGGTGGTGCCTCAACGGATCCTGGAAACTATCGCCCCATAAGCCTGACTAGCTTGGTCTGCAAAGCTATGGAAAGGATCATCATGGACCTCATAAATAAAGATATTGGGGACCTACAGACACTGGATCCTACCCAGTTCGGCTTTGATAAGGGCAGATCCTGCCTCTTAAACCTGGTTGATTTCTTTGAAACAGTCACCAAGGCCATTGATGAGGGAAGGTGGTCCACACAGCCTACCTGGACCTCGCAAAAGCCTTCGATACAATACCCCACTTGGGCATTATAGATAAGCTCACCAGCTTAAATATAAACCCCTATGTCACTAGATGGATTGCAAACTGGCTCAAGGACAGAACCCACATGGTTAGAATTGCTGGAGCCATGTCAGACTCCAAACCAGGTACAAGTGGTGTCCCACAAGGCTCAGTCCTGGGACCTCTCTTGTTCGGTATATATTTCTCGGAGGTACAGGCCAACACGGAAGAACTGTGGCTGACCAAGTTCACAGATGACTGCAAACTGGGCGCCATAATCGACTCTCCAGCCGAGACAAGCATCCTCCAAAAGGGCCTCATAGAAACAGACAACTGGTGCCATAGCCATGGCCTCAAGCTAAATGCCACAAAGTGTATAGTCATCCCCTTTGGCAAAACAAAGTGCCCACAAATTACCACATAGGTGGTAATCCATTAAGTACAGAAGAAGTAATTAGGGACCTGGGGACCCAAGTTGATAGCAATCTCTCATTTGACAACCACGTGGCCAAAGTGGTTAGAAAAACATTTTATATAGCCCACCTAATCATGAAGGGATTCACATCTAGATCAGGGGAGGTCATCGTGCCTCTTTACTCATCCCTCATCAGGCCCATAATTGAGTACAATGCCCCTTTTGGGATGTACCTTACCAGACACCTGCAGCAACTGGAAAGACCCCAAAAGTACCTCACCAAGAGGATCAAAGGGCTCAAACAGATGCCATATGCTGCCCAGTTAAAGAAACTCCAGCTCTACTCAGTGGCATACCACCTGTTCAGAGGCGATCTGTGCCTGACGTATAAAGCCATGTCCAACCCGGAATTAATGGACATGCTGCACCTCAGAAAATCCAAATCCCATCGAGCTACGCGCTCGAGAGACTTGAACCTCAGCATGGACAGATTCATTACCCAGAGGCACCCTTCACTCTGGAATAAAATCCCAGTCCAGGTTCGGCAGAGTCCCTCATTGACTCTCTTCAAGAGGAATCTTGATGAGTGGATGGGAGATCGTAGGTTTACCCCGGGTATCACTTCTGTGTCACTGTTAGACAGTACTCCTCAAAAGGGCATAGCAAAATAAATTTAAAATGGGTGGCGAAAGCCAAACACATTCTGGCTAGGCTTATAAATGCCCTAGGGCAGATAGCCTAGTATGAACCTATGAACCTATCTCTTCCAAAATCAGTAAGAAGTAAGAAACCTGGATTCTCTTAAACTGTTATTTTTACAAATAATGTTGAAATAAGATTTCTGTAGAAGAAAAACATGAAAATTCGGCACTAGCAGGTTGTGAAATGTCATTGCAGAGAAATGCTTCTGTTGGCAAACACAAAATAACAACTTATATCAAGAAATGGAGAAACAATGAAAGAAGGTCTATTCAACCCACAAGTGGCAGAATTGATTGTAGAAAACATTACTATTAAATATTCAGATATTCATAAAATGCAGAAAGTGTGTGTCAGAGATAGGGATAACACAGGTAATTAGACACACACACACACACACACACACACACACACACACACACACACACACACACACACACACACACACACACGGACACACAGACACACATACATATATCCTGGACAGTGCATTTATTGATAGCACTTACTTTTCTTCATGTATGTCTGAGACAGACCGTTTTGTTCTTTTGTGTTTATTTCTTTAATGATAATGTATTTATTTTTCTCTTTTATATTTTTACAGCTTAATATGTAGTACCATGACAGTGAAATGACAGCTCTGCTCCTGATATGATGTCATATTTGGGGGTGGTAGGGTATACCAATCTAAATTCAATGCTACATCAACACTACAGTTTGATGGAATGCACACTGCACCAGGGAGAGAGAACGAGATTCATGAGATTCTGCTATCTGCTATACTATGCTAATGAGCCCCATCGCCTCTTCTTAGCATACCGCAAACACCACCAAATCCAGCACATAGCTACCAAACTTCTTCAACATTGGCTATCTGCACAGCACTACCAGTATGTCTGATAAGGATGATTGCCCCAAAATAAAAGCAAGTCATGTGAATAGTCCTCAGCTGCCCCAGACCAGCTCCCTTCATATTGTAGGTGCAGCGCCAGATGCATGGGAAAACTACTACTGCAGGCATGGATGCTGTAAACCAACATTTACCACCAATGCTCCTTTCCACATTCAGGTACAGCTATTTGTTCATCAATTTTGGACACTGAATACAGTGGCTTATGCTGTTTCCTGGAAGTCTTCCACTGGAGTTCAACACTGCTGGAAAACTTCTGAGCTCCATCATGTTGCATGCCTGGTTCCTGTTTTGCATTCAGATGTACTGCTCTGGTAGTCTTCATCTATCTGTATGGCATAGGGACCCCTGGAGCAGTTCTTATGGAGTCAGCAATGGTGTAAATATTTATATCCTAAGCATAAAGTGCTTTAGAATCTGACTGCAAATCTCAATAAAATGTATCATCAAGTCTAAGCCTTAGTATGTTGCATTAAAATCAGTTTATTTAGTTTATTTAACACAAAACATAATTTTTATACAAGTTATAAAATAATTGTACACATATCTGAAGCAGAAAACAGGCAGCATGACCGTAATGCATGTAATTCAGCCAATAAATGTAGTGAAATAAACATTACATGGAGAGCATACAAAAGTACAAAACAACGAAAACTGTAATGACACAGAGGGACCAAGTGTAGTACTACCTATGTATGTTGTAGATTATAAGAACAAATAGCACTAAACTAGCAGAGGGACCAAGTGTAGTACTACCTATGTATGATGTAGATTATAGGAACAAATAGCACTAAACTAGCAGAGGGACCAAGTGTAGTACTACCTATGTATGTTGTAGATTATGGGAACAAATAACACTAAACTAGCAGAGGGACCAAGTGTAGTACTACCTATGTATGTTGTAGATTATAAGAACAAATAGCACTAAACTAGCAGAGGGACCAAGTGTAGTACTACCTATGTATGTTGTAGATTATAGGAACAAATAACACTAAACTAGCAGAGGGACCAAGTGTAGTACTACCTATGTATGTTGTAGATTATAAGAACAAATAGCACTAAACTAGCAGAGGGACCAAGTGTAGTACTACCTATGTATGTTGTAGATTATAAGAACAAATAGCACTAAACTAGCAGAGGGACCAAGTGTAGTACTACCTATGTATGTTGTAGATTATAAGAACAAATAGCACTAAACTAGCAGAGGGACCAAGTGTAGTACTACCTATGTATGTTGTAGATTATGGGAACAAATAACACTAAACTAGCAGAGGGACCAAGTGTAGTACTACCTATGTATGTTGTAGATTATAAGAACAAATAGCACTAAACTAGCAGAGGGACCAAGTGTAGTACTACCTATGTATGTTGTAGATTATAAGAACAAATAGCACTAAACTAGCAGAGGGACCAAGTGTAGTACTACCTATGTATGTTGTAGATTATGGGAACAAATAACACTAAACTAGCAGAGGGACCAAGTGTAGTACTACCTATGTATGTTGTAGATTATGGGAACAAATAGCACTAAACTAGCAGAGGGACCAAGTGTAGTACTACCTATGTATGTTGTAGATTATGGGAACAAATAGCACTAAACTAGCAGAGGGACCAAGTGTAGTACTACCTATGTATGTTGTAGATTATAAGAACAAATAGCACTAAACTAGCAGAGGGACCAAGTGTAGTACTACCTATGTATGTTGTAGATTATGGGAACAAATAACACTAAACTAGCAGAGGGACCAAGTGTAGTACTACCTATGTATGTTGTAGATTATAAGAACAAATAACACTAAACTAGCAGAGGGACCAAGTGTAGTACTACCTATGTATGTTGTAGATTATAAGAATAAATAGCACTAAACTAGCAGAGGGACCAAGTGTAGTACTACCTATGTATGTTGTAGATTATAAGAACAAATAGCACTAAACTAGCAGAGGGACCAAGTGTAGTACTACCTATGTATGTTGTAGATTATGGGAACAAATAGCACTAAACTAGCAGAGGGACCAAGTGTAGTACTACCTATGTATGTTGTAGATTATAAGAACAAATAGCACTAAACTAGCAGAGGGACCAAGTGTAGTACTACCTATGTATGTTGTAGATTATAAGAACAAATAGCACTAAACTAGCAGAGGGACCAAGTGTAGTACTACCTATGTATGTTGTAGATTATAAGAACAAATAGCACTAAACTAGCAGAGGGACCAAGTGTAGTACTACCTATGTATGTTGTAGATTATAAGAACAAATAGCACTAAACTAGCAGAGGGACCAAGTGTAGTACTACCTATGTATGTTGTAGATTATAGGAACAAATAGCACTAAACTAGCAGAGGGACCAAGTGTAGTACTACCTATGTATGTTGTAGATTATAAGAACAAATAGCACTAAACTAGCAGAGGGACCAAGTGTAGTACTACCTATGTATGTTGTAGATTATAAGAACAAATAGCACTAAACTAGCACAGGGACCAAGTGTAGTACTACCTATGTATGTTGTAGATTATAAGAATAAATAGCACTAAACTAGCAGAGGGACCAAGTGTAGTACTACCTATGTATGTTGTAGATTATGGGAACAAATAACACTAAACTAGCAGAGGGACCAAGTGTAGTACTACCTATGTATGTTGTAGATTATAAGAATAAATAGCACTAAACTAGCAGAGGGACCAAGTGTAGTACTACCTATGTATGTTGTAGATTATAGGAACAAATAGCACTAAACTAGCAGAGGGACCAAGTGTAGTACTACCTATGTATGTTGTAGATTATGGGAACAAATAGCACTAAACTAGCAGAGGGACCAAGTGTAGTACTACCTATGTATGTTGTAGATTATAAGAATAAATAGCACTAAACTAGCAGAGGGACCAAGTGTAGTACTACCTATGTATGTTGTAGATTATAGGAACAAATAGCACTAAACTAGCAGAGGGACCAAGTGTAGTACTACCTATGTATGTTGTAGATTATAAGAACAAATAGCACTAAACTAGCAGAGGGACCAAGTGTAGTACTACCTATGTATGTTGTAGATTATAAGAACAAATAGCACTAAACTAGCAGAGGGACCAAGTGTAGTACTACCTATGTATGTTGTAGATTATAGGAACAAATAGCACTAAACTAGCAGAGGGACCAAGTGTAGTACTACCTATGTATGTTGTAGATTATGGGAACAAATAGCACTAAACCAGCAGAGGGACCAAGTGTAGTACTACCTATGTATGTTGTAGATTATAAGAATAAATAGCACTAAACTAGCAGAGGGACCAAGTGTAGTACTACCTATGTATGTTGTAGATTATGGGAACAAATAGCACTAAACTAGCAGAGGGACCAAGTGTAGTACTACCTATGTATGTTGTAGATTATGGGAACAAATAGCACTAAACTAGCAGAGGGACCAAGTGTAGTACTACCTATGTATGTTGTAGATTATAGGAACAAATAGCACTAAACTAGCAGAGGGACCAAGTGTAGTACTACCTATGTATGTTGTAGATTATGGGAACAAATAGCACTAAACTAGCAGAGGGACCAAGTGTAGTACTACCTATGTATGTTGTAGATTATGGGAACAAATAGCACTAAACTAGCAGAGGGACCAAGTGTAGTACTACCTATGTATGTTGTAGATTATAAGAATAAATAGCACTAAACTAGCAGAGGGACCAAGTGTAGTACTACCTATGTATGTTGTAGATTATGGGAACAAATAGCACTAAACTAGCAGAGGGACCAAGTGTAGTACTACCTATGTATGTTGTAGATTATAAGAATAAATAGCACTAAACTAGCAGAGGGACCAAGTGTAGTACTACCTATGTATGTTGTAGATTATAAGAACAAATAGCACTAAACTAGCAGAGGGACCAAGTGTAGTACTACCTATGTATGTTGTAGATTATGGGAACAAATAGCACTAAACTAGCAGAGGGACCAAGTGTAGTACTACCTATGTATGTTGTAGATTATAGGAACAAATAGCACTAAACTAGCAGAGGGACCAAGTGTAGTACTACCTATGTATGTTGTAGATTATGGGAACAAATAACACTAAACTAGCAGAGGGACCAAGTGTAGTACTACCTATGTATGTTGTAGATTATAAGAATAAATAGCACTAAACTAGCAGAGGGACCAAGTGTAGTACTACCTATGTATGTTGTAGATTATAAGAACAAATAGCACTAAACTAGCAGAGGGACCAAGTGTAGTACTACCTATGTATGTTCTAGATTATGGGAACAAATAGCACTAAACTAGCAGAGGGACCAAGTGTAGTACTACCTATGTATGTTCTAGATTATGGGAACAAATAGCACTAAACTAGCAGAGGGACCAAGTGTAGTACTACCTATGTATGTTGTAGATTATGGGAACAAATAACACTAAACTAGCAGAGGGACCAAGTGTAGTACTACCTATGTATGTTGTAGATTATAAGAATAAATAGCACTAAACTAGCAGAGGGACCAAGTGTAGTACTACCTATGTATGTTGTAGATTATAAGAACAAATAGCACTAAACTAGCAGAGGGACCAAGTGTAGTACTACCTATGTATGTTCTAGATTATGGGAACAAATAGCACTAAACTAGCAGAGGGACCAAGTGTAGTACTACCTATGTATGTTGTAGATTATAAGAATAAATAGCACTAAACTAGCAGAGGGACCAAGTGTAGTACTACCTATGTATGTTGTAGATTATAAGAACAAATAGCACTAAACTAGCAGAGGGACCAAGTGTAGTACTACCTATGTATGTTCTAGATTATGGGAACAAATAGCACTAAACTAGCAGAGGGACCAAGTGTAGTACTACCTATGTATGTTGTAGATTATAGGAACAAATAGCACTAAACTAGCAGAGGGACCAAGTGTAGTACTACCTATGTATGTTGTAGATTATAAGAACAAATAGCACTAAACTAGCAGAGGGACCAAGTGTAGTACTACCTATGTATGTTGTAGATTATAGGAACAAATAGCACTAAACTAGCAGAGGGACCAAGTGTAGTACTACCTATGTATGTTGTAGATTATAAGAACAAATAGCACTAAACTAGCAGAGGGACCAAGTGTAGTACTACCTATGTATGTTGTAGATTATAAGAACAAATAGCACTATACTAGCAGAGGGACCAAGTGTAGTACTACCTATGTATGTTGTAGATTATGGGAACAAATAACACTAAACTAGCAGAGGGACCAAGTGTAGTACTACCTATGTATGTTGTAGATTATAGGAACAAATAGCACTAAACTAGCAGAGGGACCAAGTGTAGTACTACCTATGTATGTTGTAGATTATGGGAACAAATAACACTAAACTAGCAGAGGGACCAAGTGTAGTACTACCTATGTATGTTGTAGATTATGGGAACAAATAACACTAAACTAGCAGAGGGACCAAGTGTAGTACTACCTATGTATGTTGTAGATTATGGGAACAAATAGCACTAAACTAGCAGAGGGACCAAGTGTAGTACTACCTATGTATGTTGTAGATTATAGGAACAAATAGCACTAAACTAGCAGAGGGACCAAGTGTAGTACTACCTATGTATGTTGTAGATTATGGGAACAAATAACACTAAACTAGCAGAGGGACCAAGTGTAGTACTACCTATGTATGTTGTAGATTATAGGAACAAATAGCACTAAACTAGCAGAGGGACCAAGTGTAGTACTACCTATGTATGTTGTAGATTATGGGAACAAATAACACTAAACTAGCAGAGGGACCAAGTGTAGTACTACCTATGTATGTTGTAGATTATAGGAACAAATAGCACTAAACTAGCAGAGGGACCAAGTGTAGTACTACCTATGTATGTTGTAGATTATAAGAACAAATAGCACTAAACTAGCAGAGGGACCAAGTGTAGTACTACCTATGTATGTTGTAGATTATAGGAACAAATAGCACTAAACTAGCAGAGGGACCAAGTGTAGTACTACCTATGTATGTTGTAGATTATAAGAACAAATAGCACTAAACTAGCAGAGGGACCAAGTGTAGTACTACCTATGTATGTTGTAGATTATAAGAACAAATAGCACTAAACTAGCAGAGGGACCAAGTGTAGTACTACCTATGTATGATGTAGATTATAGGAACAAATAGCACTAAACTAGCAGAGGGACCAAGTGTAGTACTACCTATGTATGTTGTAGATTATAAGAACAAATAGCACTAAACTAGCAGAGGGACCAAGTGTAGTACTACCTATGTATGTTGTAGATTATGGGAACAAATAACACTAAACTAGCAGAGGGACCAAGTGTAGTACTACCTATGTATGTTGTAGATTATAAGAACAAATAGCACTAAACTAGCAGAGGGACCAAGTGTAGTACTACCTATGTATGATGTAGATTATAGGAACAAATAGCACTAAACTAGCAGAGGGACCAAGTGTAGTACTACCTATGTATGTTGTAGATTATAAGAACAAATAGCACTAAACTAGCAGAGGGACCAAGTGTAGTACTACCTATGTATGTTGTAGATTATGGGAACAAATAACACTAAACTAGCAGAGGGACCAAGTGTAGTACTACCTATGTATGTTGTAGATTATAAGAACAAATAGCACTAAACTAGCAGAGGGACCAAGTGTAGTACTACCTATGTATGTTGTAGATTATAAGAACAAATAGCACTAAACTAGCAGAGGGACCAAGTGTAGTACTACCTATGTATGTTGTAGATTATAAGAACAAATAGCACTAAACTAGCAGAGGGACCAAGTGTAGTACTACCTATGTATGTTGTAGATTATAAGAACAAATAGCACTAAACTAGCAGAGGGACCAAGTGTAGTACTACCTATGTATGTTGTAGATTATAAGAACAAATAGCACTAAACTAGCAGAGGGACCAAGTGTAGTACTACCTATGTATGTTGTAGATTATAAGAACAAATAGCACTAAACTAGCAGAGGGACCAAGTGTAGTACTACCTATGTATGTTGTAGATTATGGGAACAAATAGCACTAAACTAGCAGAGGGACCAAGTGTAGTACTACCTATGTATGTTGTAGATTATAAGAACAAATAGCACTAAACTAGCAGAGGGACCAAGTGTAGTACTACCTATGTATGTTGTAGATTATGGGAACAAATAACACTAAACTAGCAGAGGGACCAAGTGTAGTACTACCTATGTATGTTGTAGATTATAAGAACAAATAGCACTAAACTAGCAGAGGGACCAAGTGTAGTACTACCTATGTATGTTGTAGATTATGGGAACAAATAACACTAAACTAGAAGAGGGACCAAGTGTAGTACTACCTATGTATGTTGTAGAAAACTAGCAGAGGGGCCAAGTGTAGTACTACCTATGTATGTTGTAGATTATAAGAACAAATAGCACTAAACTAGCAGAGGGACCAAGTGTAGTACTACCTATGTATGTTGTAGATTATAAGAACAAATAGCACTAAACTAGCAGAGGGACCAAGTGTAGTACTACCTATGTATGTTGTAGATTATAAGAACAAATAGCACTAAACTAGCAGAGGGACCAAGTGTAGTACTACCTATGTATGTTGTAGATTATAAGAACAAATAGCACTAAACTAGCAGAGGGACCAAGTGTAGTACTACCTATGTATGTTGTAGATTATAAGAACAAATAGCACTAAACTAGCAGAGGGACCAAGTGTAGTACTACCTATGTATGTTGTAGATTATAAGAACAAATAGCACTAAACTAGCAGAGGGACCAAGTGTAGTACTACCTATGTATGTTGTAGATTATAAGAACAAATAGCACTAAACTAGCAGAGGGACCAAGTGTAGTACTACCTATGTATGTTGTAGATTATAAGAACAAATAGCACTAAACTAGCAGAGGGACCAAGTGTAGTACTACCTATGTATGTTGTAGATTATAAGAACAAATAGCACTAAACTAGCAGAGGGACCAAGTGTAGTACTACCTATGTATGTTGTAGATTATAAGAACAAATAGCACTAAACTAGCAGAGGGACCAAGTGTAGTACTACCTATGTATGTTGTAGATTATAAGAACAAATAGCACTAAACTAGCAGAGGGACCAAGTGTAGTACTACCTATGTATGTTGTAGATTATAAGAACAAATAGCACTAAACTAGCAGAGGGACCAAGTGTAGTACTACCTATGTATGTTGTAGATTATAAGAACAAATAGCACTAAACTAGCAGAGGGACCAAGTGTAGTACTACCTATGTATGTTGTAGATTATGGGAACAAATAGCACTAAACTAGCAGAGGGACCAAGTGTAGTACTACCTATGTATGTTGTAGATTATAAGAACAAATAGCACTAAACTAGCAGAGGGACCAAGTGTAGTACTACCTATGTATGTTGTAGATTATGGGAACAAATAACACTAAACTAGCAGAGGGACCAAGTGTAGTACTACCTATGTATGTTGTAGATTATAAGAACAAATAGCACTAAACTAGCAGAGGGACCAAGTGTAGTACTACCTATGTATGTTGTAGATTATGGGAACAAATAACACTAAACTAGCAGAGGGAGCAAGTGTAGTACTACCTATGTATGTTGTAGAAAACTAGCAGAGGGGCCAAGTGTAGTACTACCTATGTATGTTCTAGATTATGGGAACAAATAGCACTAAACTAGCAGAGGGACCAAGTGTAGTACTACCTATGTATGTTGTAGATTATGGGAACAAATAGCACTAAACTAGCAGAGGGACCAAGTGTAGTACTACCTATGTATGTTGTAGATTATGGGAACAAATAGCACTAAACTAGCAGAGGGACCAAGTGTAGTACTACCTATGTATGTTGTAGATTATAGGAACAAATAGCACTAAACTAGCAGAGGGACCAAGTGTAGTACTACCTATGTATGTTGTAGATCATGGGAACAAATAGCACTAAACTAGCAGAGGGACCAAGTGTAGTACTACCTATGTATGTTCTAGATTATGGGAACAAATAGCACTAAACTAGCAGAGGGACCAAGTGTAGTACTACCTATGTATGTTGTAGATTATAGGAACAAATAGCACTAAACTAGCAGAGGGACCAAGTGTAGTACTACCTATGTATGTTGTAGATTATAAGAACAAATAGCACTAAACTAGCAGAGGGACCAAGTGTAGTACTACCTATGTATGTTCTAGATTATGGGAACAAATAGCACTAAACTAGCAGAGGGACCAAGTGTAGTACTACCTATGTATGTTCTAGATTATGGGAACAAATAGCACTAAACTAGCAGAGGGACCAAGTGTAGTACTACCTATGTATGTTCTAGATTATAGGAATAAATAGCACTAAACTAGCAGAGGGACCACGTGTAGTACTATGTATGTTGTAGATTATGGGAACAAATAGCACTAAACTAGCAGAGGGACCAAGTGTAGTACTACCTATGTATGATGTAGATTATAGGAACAAATAGCACTAAACTAGCAGAGGGACCAAGTGTAGTACTACCTATGTATGTTCTAGATTATGGGAACAAATAGCATTAAACTAGCAGAGGGACCAAGTGTAGTACTACCTATGTATGTTCTAGATTATGGGAACAAATAGCGCTAAACTAGCAGAGGGACCAAGTGTAGTACTACCTATGTATGTTTTAGACGCTTCCAACCTGCGGCCCGCGGGCCGCATGCGGCCCTCAGAGCTCTTCCATGTGGCCCTCAACCTCTAACTGCAACATCGATGTACACATGCCCCAAAACACTTTTTTTATTTTGTGTTTTTCGCTCCCATGACCTGTAATGGTGTGCTCATGTGACAAAGCACCCTTCTAGTTTTGTTTTTGAGGCAAAAAGGGGTCAGTGTGTTTATGCCATTATTTTGCACCGAACAATCAGTGTGTGTGTGTGTGTGTGTGTGTGTGTGTGTGTGTGTGTGTGTGTGTGTGTGTGTGTGTGTGTGTGTGTGTGTGTGTTTGTGTGTTCTCGCTGAAAAGGGACTCATGTATGGATTTGCTGCTGTTGCCTTTGAAAGGGACAGCAATTACCTGTCTTAATAGGTAAGTGTGGAGTGAGTGAGTGCATGCATGAAAGCAGAATTGTGTGCGTGAAAGTAGAAGAAGAGTGTGTGTGTGTGTGTGTGTGTGTGTGTGTGTGTGTGTGTGTGTGTGTGTGTGTGTGTGTGTGTGCGCGCGCGCATATGTGTGCATGACTGAGAGAGATGCATGCACAAAGAGGCTAACAATGATCAGTCTACCTACTGAACACAAACAAGTTAGCTCACAAATATATCATACATTAAGAGTACACTTTCATTAAATTGCGGCTTTCCTGACATGGAGAGTGTTGTATTGAACATAAACTCATACCTCTTAACTGTATGGATTTTCAAAGAATGTCTGGATTTTTGCCTCATCTTCCAATTTGTGTCTTTTGCTTAGGAAATAAAAGTAGTCATCCAAGGTAATGCAGTTCCAGGGAGTAAGAATGAGACAGCAGCCTAGGGTTAATGGGTCAGTAGTGGACTGACTATGTGGGACTGTAGCATATAAAGTTGTATTGTTTTTTCAGACAAACAAAAAAGCACCTAGTACAGTTTTTTTCATTGGTGGGTTCTAAGCTGTGGTAGATTGGACAACAGTAAGCATAGCTTTGGCGGATCATCAATACTGGCAAATCAAGTGGGCACAATGTCATTTTTTAAATGTTGGGGATTTTAGTGTGTATGTGTGTGCTTATGTGTTGGGAGTGCTGCAACAGTAGATGATTATTAAAGACAGAGACTTACAGACAGTAGAGAATATGTTTGTTTGTTTCAAAACCTAATACTTGGGTACGCATGCCAGAAGTAGATTTTTTAAGACATAGCTTCTTGCCATTTACAGTGGATGGATATTTACATTTAATGGACAATGTATTAGCATGGGCCTGTGGGGTTCTGAAGGATGCCAAGTCTACCACTGCCAATGTCTTGTAAAGTGACCTGGAAATGGATATTGGGATGTTACTGAAAAAATATAGTAAGTGGGCTTAGAAATATAGTTTAATTAAACAAAGTATACTTTCAATTTACAGGCTATAATTTAATTTATTTCAGGTAGTCCAGATACTGGTAGATTGTATACCATTAGACTTAATTAGGGAGAGCTGTCATTCTGGGGAAACAAGCAACCCTAGTTTCAGTGAAAGCTCTGTGGTTGCTTGCAGGTAGGAAGTTGCAGGATGTTGATGCAATGTGTTTTATTTATTATTTTTAATGCGTTTGTCATTTCAAAGAATGGTTTTCTTTGATGCAAAAGAAGGCAGGACTGAATGAGCCATATAATGTTTAATGTTTGCAGCTACAGTTGTTTCAATGGTGTCTGTGATGCATAACTATTTTTGGGCCTGTGTCCCACTTTTATTTTTCGCTTTGTCCAGATTTCCTGCTCTAAGGTTGAGAGGTATGGTTCCATACTAAATCAGAAGTTGTATTTACCTTGGAAGACTTTTCGGCATAATTATGAAAAACAGAGCCTTTTTAATATCTCTGCTTATTTCCAATATAAACTGCCATGTAACCTTGAAAATAACCTTCTTATTAAGCTACTTTACTTCTTTTGGAATTGACAGGTACGATTCATCTGTTCGGACATAAGCATAGAATGCTAATGTGACTTTGATTTCTTGCAGCAGTCTGTGGTTTACATAATCACAATAACTTTTCTGTGTTTCTGGGTGTGTAATCAATTTAACAGTTTTAAAGATGTTTTCCAAAAATAAATAAATATATAATAAATAAATAATCCTCTCTACACTTTGAGCTATTGACAAAGTCTGGGAATTTGTTTTTTTCAAAAGCGAAGGTCAGCATTACAGCTCAGTAAACTGTCAATCTGTGAGTAACTTCTACACAAATTAAAATGTCTGAATGTCAAATGGCTTTAGATTGGAGGGAAGTTTATTTTTTTTTATTTTATTTTACATTTGTTTACCGGGAAAGTCCGACTGGACACAGGTCCATTTTCAGCAGAGGCTTGGGGAGAAAAGCTCCAAAAATAACACAAAACAATATAATACAATATATGAGAGCGAGAGAGAGCAAATTATGGATGTAGTACTCATACAATATGGCAGAGATTACATCTCGCAACAGTGAGAATCATTGAGGTACAGAATAAACTTAAACATTTTTTTTTACAGTTATAATTACAGCAAGGCAAATATCAATGAGTAAAGTTTTTAGGAGAAAGCTGTTTGTACATAGCTGAAGCTCTGAAACAATCTTTTGGTATGGATTAACCTGGGGATTGACACAAGTTATATGTTTACACCAGTATGTAGCATTATAGTTTATGGTTTTCTTATTGATTTACTTTTTGCCGAGCAGTTTTGTTGATTTATTGATGGTCCTTTTGGTGGTGGGAAATTACATGGATGAATCCATGTCTATTATGATTTTATTTCAGATATTTTGACTTCCAGACAATTTCATTCAGTGAGTGGGTGTCATGTGATTACTGAGGTTGCCTATTTTACAAGTAGGGGCTTTTGTGTTTGTGTGTGTGTGTGTGTGTGTGTGTGTGTGTGTGTGTGTGTGTGTGTGTGTGTGTGTGTGTGTGAGAGAGATTTAATATGTATACTGAATATAATTTTGCAAATGGAATTCTTAGTTAAACATGCCCCTCTTCTTGGGCAACTAGACTTGAGTAACCAATATTAGATCTTAGCCATCCAGCTGGGAAAGGTTAGTATGTGGATTTTCCATCTGGTTTGATGAAGGCTATGCTACTTACCCAAGGACTACATTTATGGCTATCCATCCAGCCATTGTGTTGCTGAACTACATTGTTTGATAATGAGAGGAGCTTTTTACAGAAGTTGAAGGTTTTTATGTCAAGAACCTGTCAATCAAAAGTGGCTTGTTTACGTTGCAGTGAAGGCTGTGGTCTTTGTAGTGAGCGTTTTAAGTATAACCAGTATTTCTGAGGTAGAGGAAGTCTCTTAAGGCAGGATCTTTCTTAGCCTGGAAAGCAAGCCAGTGATGAAATTTATAGGGGCCAGTGAGAGACAGAGGAAAGCAAGAAGCTTTTTAGTCTGTTTGGATAACATAGTGAACTTAGTCCTTTGACCTTTTTTGTCAGAAATGGTTGTAGTCTTTCTTTTGGCAGGGTGTTTTGCTAAGCATATGCCAAAAGGGGCATTGCACTCAATAATGGCTCTTGTAAAGGAAGAATACAGGGATGTTATGACCTCCTTGTCCCTGGATGAGATACTTTTACTAATGAAGTGGGCCATGTAAAACGCTTTCCTTACAATGGAGACAACATGGTGGTCAAAAGTCAGGTTTCTATCAACCTGGGTGCCCAAGTACCATATGACTTATTGCATGCTTACAACATTGTTATTAATGTGATAATTTGTGGGGACATCACTCTCCTCAAAGGGGATGATGATGATGCATTTTTTGGCATTTAGCTTGAGGCCATATTTCTGACACCAGTTATTTGTTTGGGTTTAGATCCTCTTGTAGCTTATTCAGAATTGTTTTAAGTCAGTAATGTGAATTCTTTACTTTATTGCAAATTTGTTGGGTTATTTTTGTGGATTATAGTATTGTAGGACTGCTGATGTTGACATTTTACGTAGTTGGACTGCTGGAATGGTTTTCCCAGTGAGAAATGCTAGTGCTGTAATGAATATCTGTTTATTTGTAAAATATATATATATATATATATATATATATATATATATATAGAGAGAGAGAGAGAGAGAGAGAGAGATATTAACTAAGATGTTAGAGTTAACTGTTAGATTAGAGAATTAGAATTAGAATGTGAATTAGAATTTTAAGGCAAATATTAGGCATTTATTATATTTATTCATTGTTCAAATGCACCTACAGTACAGCCAGGAGGTTGACTGTGGTATTCGAAGAGTTAACTATATGATATATTTTATATGCGGCCCCAAGACCATTTCTGTTCACTCAATGCGGCCCCAGCAAGCCAAAAGGTTGGACACCCTGTAGATTATGGGAACAAATAGCACTAAACTAGCAAATCTTATAAACATAATAAAACAAAATGAAAAAGCAGCATCAATAACACCTGTATTACTTGATACACACATTCACACAATCTCAGGGATTCAGAAATAAACCCAGTGTTTACATTAAGGGCTGCTGTAAAACAGTCCTGAGTTTCATCAATGATTAGATTTGCACTTCATAGACACAAGGAAAGGCCTCATTACTGACAATTTATTTATTTATTGACATTTAATTACCAGGAAAGCCCGACTGAGTCGAAGCCTATTTCCAGCTGAGGACTGGGAGAAAAGCTTCAAATTATTACAAAACATTTTAAGAACAATAATTTTACAGTCTTCAAAAATAAAACAAAAACATCTGCAGTTTAAATGATTATAACAAATTAGTGATAATATAAAAAACACTGGCTAAGAATCGATACAAGTTATATGACAATCATTCACTATTAGACAATTTGTGGAGAAATTAAAGCTAAGTTAGTTTAATACAAACAGGAATTGCAACATGAAGTGAGTTAAAAACAGGCTTATAGTGTAAACAGAGAGAAAGTCAGAGAAGAGAATTTGATAGAAGTAAGGAAGTCAATGAAGAAGGGAGGGTAAGGAGGTATAAGGAATGAAAAGGTAATTGTTCACATTTTGGCATATAGTTTATCCTGATTTTGTACAAGAACAGAGCCAGTTATAGCTAGGAAGTCTTCCAGAATGGTTTTGAAAGATGGGAAGGAGGGTATTGACCTGATGGATACAGGTAAGGAGTTCCAGGCCTTAGCAACCTTGTCCGTGTACAGACAATGCCCAGCAGATTTGCTAGGTTTGTAGACAGACAGGAGTTTTTGGTCACTGGATCACAATGACCAACTGGAAACATAGTTGTATGTAATAGTTTTTAGTGCTGGACGAAGCTGTGTATATGCTACTTAATGAGGCAGTTCTAAACAATTATGCTTTTTAGTGCTATGCAGAGGAGGGTTCTGAAAGGGATATTTGATGCAAATGTAGCAACTTTGTTATAGCATTGTTCAAGTTTTAATTTTTGTGAAGCCTGGAGGTTAGTAAGGATGGGAGCGCCATAAAGAAGAGTGGGGAGGAGATAATTAGTGGCAAGTGTAGTTTTAGTTGTATCAGTGAGAACGTTTTTGGCTCTGTAAAGCATCCCTAGTTTTTGATGAGGTTTACTTATGCAAGTTTGTAAATGAAGGTTGAATGTAAGACTATCATCCACTATCACCCCTAATAATTTGCTATGAGAAGTGACTTCAATGGTTGTATTATTAAGAGAAAGGACTTTTAAGTTTTGTTATGTCATGAGAGAGGGATTTGGGGAAAAAAGTAGTAGTTTGGTCTTTTTTGGGTTGATGAATTGTGAGTTATGAAGCCGTGTTTCAGTGGCTGTTAAAGCTTCCTGAATAATTTTTTTGGAGGTGTACCATGTTTTCAGATGTGGAAATGAGAGTAGAATCATCTGCATATCATATTACTGTGGTCTGTTGTGTGGATGTACAGAGGGTGTTGGTAGACTAATTAAATGTCGTTCATTTGCCATTAGCTATCATGAGCACAGATAACACTTTCCTGCGGTAGTTAACACTGGTGGCCCAGGCGTTGTGTTAGCATAGGCACCTCTACCTCCCCCATTTACTCTCCCACACACAATACACACATTCAAACAGACACTCATCACAGCCCTTTACTTGTTGCTGAGTTGAAAGAACGTCCCTGAGGTCTCCTTATACGTTTGCACTGCTCTTGTAAATCATGGATAATTACACTCAGTCATTAATGCCAAACATTAGTTTCAGACACATCCTTCAGTAAATGCATACCATTCTAGTGAGTGTTTAGGTTTACAAGGAGAATAATTAAAATCCATCCCTGAATGTGTGCCTTTGTCCCACCATTAATTTTGGCTTTGTGTATATATCCTGTGCTATGAGTTTGAGAAATATGGTGATAGATATCCTGTTCCTCACCACACAAACTATTATAGACCTTGAACAATGCTCAGTATCCTCATTAAATGGTTAAAAAACCTCTCACTACACTAACTTATTAGTTAGCATAGTGGCTTAATGCTGCTGTTTCCACTGTCAGCGAAGCAGGTTTGAAGCCTTCCGTCTCCTTTGTAATTTGATTTTTTTTTCTTACTTGTAATTGTTGCTCCCACATTATCCTTCATGTGTAGTGGTAGTGTAGAGGACCAACATTCTCAGAGGGAAAGGACAGACTTTGAATTATTTTTAGTGTCTTTAAGGCATATTATTTATAATATGCATGGTATATAGTTGTCCACTGGACCCACATCACCTTTTTTTTTTCATAAGTGGCCTTAAAGCACATTTTTAAAGAAATATTGTTGGTGTCTAGTGGTTCCTCCATCTATGTTTATTTTTTTTGTTTTATAAGTGTCTTTAAGGCATGATGATCTAAAGATATCACTGTTGTTTAGTGCTCTTCTAAAGTATATTATGTACAAGTACCCTTAAAGCAATGGATGACAGTGTAATCCCCCTGACCCAAATGTAGCAGGTTTTGCTTGTTAATAAAGGGGAATGTGGAAGAATGACAGCTCACCCAACCTACCCCCCCACACACACAATCATGGATTTAGTCCATAAACACACACACCTAACCTATGCTCTCACTAACTCCCCTACTAGGACCTTCCAGGTAGAGTAGACACATATTCATACATGCACTCACACATGCACACATACACCCCCCTCAACACTACCTGCACTTTAAAGTCCCAAGCACTTACTTCTACTGTGATGGATGGACACCGTTTTTTCATTAACATGAGTGCCGAGGAGCTGCCTTGTTAACTTATACTCTGCTGTATAAATGGCTTACTGCGGGCAGGTCTGAGAGAGATCACATGACTAATCAACAAATGCCTCTCCCCAGAATGCCTCATTAGCATTTAGCATGGTTACATAGATAGCCCACAGCGGTGCTGCATGTACTGATGTTGTAGCATCACAGTAAGGCTTTCTCTGAATATGGAAAATTTACCTGCGAGGTACACACATTGTGTGCACCACGTGGTAACCTTCCTGAATTTGTCCCTGGGTTTGCTCCTTCTCCAATATGAAAATTATTAGTAGGACAACATCAAATGCACCTGAGTAGCAAATCATTAGACACCCTACTAAACAAAATGAAGAAAAAAAAAAAAACAGTCCAAGGGCTTCAGGGATTTATCCAGGCAGTAATTTATTCCTACTATACGTGAAGTAGCAACACAAAGAAAGATGGATTAAAACATGAACTTCCACGACTAAACATTTGGTTGGCTTCCACTCCATCAAAGAACTATAGTACTATTATATCTACCTGGGAGAAATCTTTTGCTAAAACTCACCCAATGTGTTAAGTTGCCTGTTTTTTTTTTTTTTTTTGTTATTGTACAACTCAGTAGGCATGAGTTGTGTGCACTTTGTATAAGATTTCCTTCCTCTATGTTGGTTGCCATGGGTGGATCCTTTTGCCTACACCATCTTAAGAAGGAAAAATATGCAAATACAGAAATGGCGAAAAGAAAATTACTTTGCTAAACATAAAGGCAAAACATTTATCAGACAAGCCTCTGAACTCTATTCAAAAGTTAACATCTAACCATATTTCTACCTCTCACTTTACTTGCTCAGGGAAGCATGTATGGCCCAAATCAGGTCCATAATAAAGAGACCTCAAGCCATGAGCAGACAAACTTAGGCATTATGTCAGAACCTACCCCTAAATTCTTTAACTTCTGAGGTGGTCTACCTATACCCCAGACAACAAGATCCCTGACCAACAGCACCTCTAGTAAAGGGAGAGCAAGAACAAAAAAGGACTTTTTCCTAATAAAGCAAATTAGGCTTAATAGCTGGAGTTCACAGTCTGAAAAGCCTGTTATGCAAATCTCTCAACTTTGGCTCATGTACTATCTACTTTAATCTCACCCAATCTTAAATCAATCTTAAATGCAACACTGTGCATGTGTATTTATGTGTGAGGAGGTAAGGCAGATACCTGGAGATCTGCTGCTAGCTGCTACCATGTGATCTAAATGATTTGCATTTAATGCACACACAGATGCTAAGAAACATGTTTGAACTATGTCTGTATGTCACAAATGAAGGCAAGACTATGATAATGAGCAAAAATCCTCCCTTTTACATGACTAATGCCTAGGTGCAAAGAAGTGATTAATAACTGGTGTCATTCTACATATTTGCTTTGAAAGGTTGGTCTGTTCCTTGTGTTCAACGGCTTTTGCATGCTGCCTAAAGCTGTTACTGCCCCCCCCCCCCCCATGATACCTTTTTAGGCATAGTTCCATTAATGAACATTCCATTACAGCGAATATATCAGTATCAAATGAAGGTAGTTCTGACCAATGCCAGAAGTCTAAATAAACAAGCTGCCCAATCTTGAGATGCACCTAAATTTGGAAGGCATTCATATATGTTCAATCACTGAAAAATGGTTTAAATGCCCCAAACCTCTCTGCCCATTGCTGGTTTTAGCACCTACCATGTCTTTAGACTCAGAGGCAACTATGGTTGCATACATACATTTATCAGGGACCATATCACCTCTAGAAAGATTCCCACAGACCCACAAGTGAAACTTATCACACTTCAAATCACATTAAACAAAGTCAACTCACAGTTTATCAGTTGTTACAGGACACTTTCTGTGACTTCATGTCAGGTTCCTAAATGCCACAGATGAACTCCCTATAAATAAAACCTCCATTCATCATTCTGGGAAGCTTTAACTATCCATCAATTGACTAGAGTACCTACATTTTCAACATAGGATATGCACATAAATTTTTAGATCTAATAAATAAAAAAATCAGTGTACCAGATTGCGAGTAGCCCAGTTAGATGAGAAAATAGCATTGTCTTGCTGCTTACAAATGTTGTGTTATCATGCACATCTCCGCTATCAACTCCCACTCTGATTAAGTTAGTTACCTTTCTCTTCAAGCTACCTAAACCCCCCTGAAACCAATATGTTGGAATTCAGAGACTTCAAGTGCACAGATCTCAAATTCTATAATGAAGTCTAAAAATTCAGTTATAACAACATCACATCAGATATTGCCTCAGCAGATATATTTACAAAGGAGTTTTATAAGCATATCAATAAATGTATAGAATTGGCATTCTCATACAGAACTAAATACAATGGACAATTTAAAAGCATATCACCCTGATGGTCCACAACATAAATAAAATCTACAATAAACGGAAAATTGAGTATACAACAGGTCTAAAAAGCTCCAAGTCAAGTAAAATATTAGGAATTTGACCATGAATTAAAAAACAAATGTCTATTAGATCTATTAAGATTGCCCACTAAATCATGCTGCCATCTGAAAACAAAGCCAATCACAGATCCTTCTTTAGTTATGTTAGAAAACTAAGACACAGCACTCAACTTACAAAACTCATGCTACATGGCAGAACCTATCCATATCCCATGCACATTGCCAATATACTAACAAATAAATATCTTGACAAAAACTAAAGACATACTGCTAAAAAGATTATTCCAGCCAGGTGTAATATAGAAAACAGGACATTTTATGCCAGGTGCCCTGAGTGTCAAAAACAGCTTTGAATCTTGTCTGTAGAAACCCATTAATACCCATGGCCATAATATATGAACCTTTAAAAATAATTGCCATGAATATTCTTGGACCTCTAACTAACTTAAGTAATTGATACCAATGTACATTAATCATAAAGGACTATGCAGACAAATACTCAGAAGTGATAAATCTTCAGAAAACTACTTCTAAGGCTATAGCAAAAATAATTGTTTTTTTCTTTCCGAGATAGAAATACTAAAAGAATTGCTCATGGACCAAGGAAACTCCTTTATATCAATAATTATACACCAGTTCTTCCAAACCATCAAAGTAAAGAAACTTAGAACATCTTTGCACCATCTCCAACATGATTGTCTGGTAAAAGAGTTTAACAGAATATTAAAATCCATGTTAAGAAAAGTTACAGAACAGGATGACAAAAATGGGATCATTTGTTTCCGTTTGTTCAGTTTGTTATCGGGGAAGTACCTTTGGCACTTACAGGTTCAGTCCCTTTGAACTCCTGTATGGGCACACACCAAAAGATTACTAGAATGGAAAAGAAGAAAACTCTATTTAAGATAGTATTGGAACATCACAAATCCATGCAGGACAGGTTAGGAATGTTTTCCTATTGCAGTTCTGAGACTTGTAACAGCAAGTTCTGGAATTACAAAAAAAAATGGAGGAGAACAGAAAATATCAAACACTGCTGCTCTCCATTTAAATTTTTTTTTTGTGGGGCAGGCCCTGGACCCCCTGATGTGAGGGTCAGCTCCACCATACTTACATATACCACCTCTGAGACTGGCATATCTCAGAGAAAAGGGAATATGAGAAAGCGCAATGTATGACACACACATATTTATTTATATATATATATATATATATATATATATATATATATATATGTATGTATGTATGTATAAGGGTCCACTTCAACCCATCAAAAGCTCACTTTTGCGAATTGCAAGTGAGCGAATCCACTTCAATGAAAGTGCATTTCAGCAAAAATGCACTTTCATGAATTTCACTTCACTGATCCACAAAAAAAAAAAAAAAACAGAAATAAAACACTACCCACATTTTTTTGCAGGCCCCCTGCACCCACTATGTGGGGCCTACACCCCCCCACACCCCCACTACTTAAATATACCAACTCCGAGATCGCACTACAATGGGGAAAAGGGTATATTCCCTTACCCCACTTTATTGTGCTTCAGTGAAGTAAAATTCACGAAAGTGCATTTTCACTGAAATACACTTTTGCTCTGAAGTGGATTTGCTCACTTGCGATTTGCAAAAATGAGCTTTTGATGGGTCGAAGTAGTATATATATATATATATATATATATATATATATATATATATATATATATTCATTTGACTGATGAAATCAGTGGGATCACTTCACTTAAAGCCCACTTCACTGAAAATCCATTTGACTGAAACTCATTTAGTTGAAAGTTATATATGGCCTTTTCCCCAATGTAATGCGATCCTGGAGTTAGTATATTTATTAAGAGTGGTTGTGGGGGGGGCACATTACATATTATAAACATTTTAAACTATAGACATTGATACTTACAAGTGCAATGAATAACTGTTTCCAGAAGAGAATATATAACCAATATATGGGCTTTGCAATGGGGCTATGCCCCCCACAACCACCCTTAATATATATATTAACTCCAGGATCGCACTACAGTGGGGAAAAGGCCATATATAACTTTCAACGAAATGAGTTTCAGTCAAATGAGTTTTCAGTGAAGTGGGCTTTCAGTGAAGTGATCCCACTGATTTCATTTTCAGTGAAGTGTATTTTCAGTCAAATGAAGTAGACCCATATATACATATGTGTATATATATATATATATATATATATATATATATATATATATATATATATATGTATATATATATGGTTCCCTATTAGAATCCTGAAACACTATAAGCCTGAAAGTCAAAATCCTGAAAACTAATGACTGAAAATGCAAAATCTCGAAAATGCAAAATCCTGAAAGTCAAAATCCTGAAAACACAAAATGGACATACTGACGTCATTGTGGCTTTGCTATTGTTAGCCCTGTGGTGTTAGGTCATGCGTTGGGTCCAGGTAACTGTGCGGTTGGTTTTATGTTAGGGTTAGGGCGGTATAAGTGAGTTAGGGTTAGCAGGTTAGGCATGTATGCAATAGTGACAAATATTGGGGTTTTAAGTGAGTTAGGGTTAGGGGTCAGGTGAGTGTGCGATAGTGACGGACCTTAGGGTTAGGGTTAGGGTCAGGGTCAGTTGGTAGATATTAGTGTCTTTATAGTGACATATTAGCATTATTTGTGTTTTCAGGATTTTGACTTTCAGGATTTTGCATTTTCGAGATTTTGCATTTTCAGTCATTAGTTTTCAGGATTTTGACTTTCAGGCTTATAGTGTTTCAGGATTCTAATAGGGAACTATATATATATATATATATATATATATATATATATATATATATATATATATATATATATATAGTGTGTGTTTTAGTTCATGCAGACTAGAAGTTACGAGTCGCAGAATATTGAATGGTCACCCTTAAAATTTGTAATACCAATAGTCTGCGAACATAAGGAATGGGCACAAGCTGTTCAACAGGGAGTTTTCAACAGCAATGCTAGAAGAATAAAATTTCAGTGACTTCATACTAGTTTTTGTCTTTTTGGCTGAAAATACATTTTTGGCCAAATAGCAAGGACTTTGCGTTTGTGAAATGAGTAAGTTAGGAGAGCTACAGGGTTAAGCAAACAGGTAGCAGATGCCCCTAGCATATGTATATATAAATGTCCAAAAACATGGAAAGAGGCTAAGAGAGCCCATTGAGAATGGAAACAGAGGTTAGGGATCCCAGAAAAGAAAAAAGGCCGTTGTCCATACCTGAAGTCGTAACAGATGAGGCCCTATCAAAACCTCAAAAACATGAAGTATGGGAATTTCTACTCCATAACAAAGAGGTTTTCATGAACATCCAGGAAAAATCAGTATAATTAAATATCTTATAGAGACCAATTATGGAAGAAAAATCAATCTTAAACCTTTCCAGATACCCAAATCTCAGAGAATGTACGTTTAGTAACAGGTGAAGAAAATGTTACAGCTGGGAGTGAGTTATCAAAAACTCTAGTTGTGAGTGGAATAGCTTTAAAATTCTGGTACTTAAGACTGATAGAACCATTAGGTTCTGCAATGATTTTAGAAAGCATAATGTCATCTCTAAGTTTGACACCTCCCAATGACAAAGATGGATTATCTCATTAATTGATTAGGGAAAATTAGATTCCTGAGCCCACCTGATTTTAACAAAATGCTTTTGACAGATTCCATTAATGTATGAGGCAAAAAGAAGAAGAAAACTGCTTTTTCATCCTCTGATGTTTTAGTCCAGTATAGAGTTCACCCATCTGGATCCATTTATGCTTTAATGCCTAATGGCTAGAGGGAACAAGCCCTGTAACATATACACAGCTTATGTGGTCAATATTCATGGGTTCATAGGTATGTACTAGGCTAAATACCTTTGCAGGCCACTTCAAGCCTAGCCAGTTATCCTGTCTGAGAATTAAACCATGTACATTGTGTCTGTAAGGGAGAAACCTTAACCATTTTGCCAAATCCCCACCCCATTCAGAAGAGTGAGGCTTACACCTGTCCAAGATTCAGGCTGGTATGAACTCCCTTTCACAAACAGAGTTCATGGAGAATGCCCACCAAAAGTAAGCTCAAGATGCATCAAGTTAAATACATTAGGTACATGATAGGCAGTGAAACTGACCAGTACCCCAAACCAAGAAGCAAGTGAGGGCCTTCCTACACCTGGATGAGTATTACATGAAAATTTCACTGCCTCATTCCACCTTCACTTGCTTCCTCACCAACCTTATGAAGAGAAAGCTGCCCAAAAAAGATCAAGTGGAACTCTGTGGTGGAGAATGCATTTTAGCACATAAAAGCCATTTTGTACACTGAGCTCATTTTGGCCTCCCCTGATTTGTCTCACTCTTTCATAGTGCACAAGGATACATCAGAGGAGGGCTGAGGTGTAGTAATGTTCCTGAGATTAGGTGAGGAAGAAAATCCTATATTTTATTTTAAGCAGGAAGTTGAACAATGCTCATTTGACCATTGAACAAGACTGCCTTGCCATTAAATGGGCTCAAGGATCTGTATGCTACTTCTGAGGAAAATAATTCACACTTGACCATGCACCATCACAGTGGCTCCAACAGCAGAAAGATGTTAATTCCAAGATTTCCCCATTGGGTCTTTGTGTAAACCCTTCCAATTCAAAAGACAACACTGCCCCCAGTATCAGCCACCACAATATAGATGGTCTGTTAATGGCCTGAAGATCATGTGTAGATCCAAAACCAATGGTTTCAAGTGGGGCGGGGAATCAAATGTAACATAGCATGGTGATTTTTGCCTCATAATAGTATATTTTAGTGATTTTACTGCATATATTCTTATATTTGAAGTGTTTCTTATGTTACCACTGTTGATAGTGGACAATGTGATTACTTGTTTATGGGTGAATACCTGTTGTCATGAGGAATGGTCCTTTTCCATAAGCCTAAGGATCAAGAGGGGTTGCAAAGCACAAATTAGACATTGCAGAAATATGTTCCAGAGGAGTCTGGAAGAGTCAGTGAATACAAAAATGAATGGAGACAGAGTATTGTATCTAGAATGGACTGAGTCAGAGGGAAGGATTTACTAGTGTAGAGTTGTGGAACTCACCTCCATATCTGACCAGGGAACAGACACTGTAACTTCTGTTGTTCAATACTCGGCACCAGAGATGCCATAACTTTGACGTTAATTTTAAGTTCTGGAGTACACATAAGTGAATGTGCTATAGATGACAGAAACATTTTCCATATTGTAAGAATCAGAGAAATTTATGTTATAAAGACTGGAACCATTTCTTTTATTTTACAAAGTCAGCCTATGCTTTATTTTTCAAATTAATAACCATTTCAGCTGAAACTATTCAGTGTCAGCTGCATTAGTTTTCATAATTATATACCCAAAAATGCAAACGTCTTTAGTACAAAATACTGATTTAACTTGACAAAGGAATAGAATAAGAAACAAGGTAGAAGAAGAGACAAACTTGGTGACAAGAGAAAGAAAGAAAAGATTGAAGGGAACAGCATTATTTAAATAAATTCATGTTGCAAATCCAGTGTGAAAAGAGCAAATAAATGAGTATGGCTTTCATCAAATAATGTTTTCAGCAGAACAGTAGCTAGGTAATTGACAACCGTAGCAATTCCCCCAGACTGAGGTAAAACAATAAAACCTCCTGTCTGCTAGAAAGGACTGATGAAGACAGACTGAGTCATTAAATGAATGAATATTGATGAATATTAGCATGTTCAGACTGAAGGAATGTGAAGATATATTACCAGTACTTTACTTCCACATAATCAACATTACAAGCACACCTCCTGACAATGTGCACCCAGGGTAGTGACCCCCTTTGCCCCATTCTAGATACAGTTCTGCTTTTTGTGTATATATGCTGTAGTTTGGTGTAGTTTGAATGGAGCAAGTCAATGAAACAGTTTTTGGTGTTAGTAAAATGCAGCAGGGCTATATTCGGTTATCTAAGTGGTCAAGGTTGCAAGTACCAGTTGAGAGCATTAAACCCTAGTGGGAATGTGGAAGAATGGGCAGCTGAAGTTATCTTAAAGGAACAAAGTACAAAGCAATTGTTGGTACAGTGAGGCTTACTAGTAGTGAATCTAGGCAAGATGGCTATTCTAATATGCAGATTCCAGATATGAAAGTATATGGACTGGAATGTTAATGAATAGATCGGAAATAAAAAGCAGAGAATGTAGAAATATTCAGCTGTATCTGTTTTATCTGAGTTGAATAACAATGAATGCACTACAATGAAAGAAGTCAAGGTTTTGCTTCTTTTTTTTAGTGATGATATTCTTAAATAAGAGTGTTTAATGAATAATCAAATGTGACTCCAGGACATTAACAAGCTTGTCCCCAAAATTTAATCACCTCTATCTCTATTCCCTCTGCCCTAAGCAGATGCGCACACACACACACACACACACACACACACACACACACACACACACACACACACACACACACACACACACACACACACACACAGTACTTGTTTATGTTGGTCCTATTTCATGTAAAACCAGAAAGTAGCAGTGGGGATTTTGATAGCTCTCAGCTTGCCGATTTCCATGCAGGGAGGAAAAATAATTGGCTGTTCTCCCTGACTTGGACTGTTTTGCTAACTTTATTTCCAATGATAACATATTTACTCATGACCCTATTTCACATTTAATCCCTTGATATGCCATACGATGCATGCTCCCTCTGTCCCCATATTTATTAGCTGCATTTTCTCTTCCAACCCCCCCCCCCCCAACAGAGTACCTTCCTATATCCTTCTTAGATTTCCCCTCAGGCTCACAATAAAATGTTAACAGTAAGTTAGGCAGTCAGATTACGTTATAAACTTGACATCACACTGCCTTTCAAACAGAAGCTAAATTTAATTTATCTCGCCACACATACATGGATGGCTAGCGGTTATAGATTACAAGTTACAAACTGAACAGCACACTGCCTTTTAAACATAATCTAAATCTTGATGTCCTTTTGACTCTGTAAGATGTCCCACACAAGTGGATGGCTTGCAGTTAGAAATTACTCACAACTTTATTTAAAGCTCGCAAAAGCCTCAGTCATACTTTATGGATCTCAGCATTTTACAATAAACATTTGGTTGATCCTAAAATAAAAACAAAATAAAGTAAAGAAAAACATAAATATAACAGTGACTCCTCCATTTAGCACTCATACTTCCTTCCCCAAGCCTCCGTTAATTCTTCCCCAGCTGTGATAATATGCCACACACACATGACGTGACCGTGGTTTGTAATCATTCATATGTTGCTCCAATACACATGGAAGGTTCACTTTTACCCTCACAATGAATGATTCTTCAGGGGGTTTTCAATAATACACAATGGTTTTTCCATTTTGCACAGCTTAGATGAACTAATCGGCTTAAATTCAATGGGTTATGTTTAGACCCACACCTACCCACCAACGTTAAACGCCTTACTTTTAAGACACAGCTGATTTATTTTCTCTCTCTGGCCCAATACCCCTCCCACTTCAGTCTTGGCACCAGGCACCAAAAATATTGAGAAACTCTTTATTTAAATGCCACCGCAACTTGACTTTCTTGCCTTTAAACAGCTAGAAAGGTACATTTGTGGACATGGCAAACACAACCCAGATACAGAGTTAGAGGCCGTTTTGGTAAGCCCAGAGAGACCGGTTACAATACAATGTTTTGGTCTTAAGTATTTGATGTTTGTTTCTTTGTTTTTTTGTCTTACCTTTTCATGTTTATTTTTAATTTGCATTTTGATAAGTTGGAATGCACCCTCCTATCCAGATAGGCAGATCTGACAAAGCATCTCTGCAGCGAAAGTGCTTTTTAATGTATACTGTAGGTCTCATAAAAAAAAAAATGCTGCTTTTACAACGTACCGATTTATTGAAAATGAAATATCAGTGAATGTGTTTTTAATATGAATATAATTTCCAGATATCCAGATGTTGGACTTATAACCGATGAGTACTATATTATACTGCTTAAGTCTTATAATGATTTATATGTAACAATAATGACCCATTCTACTAAGCTTGATAACTTTAATAAAACAAGACATGATTTTCTTTATGTTACTTTTAGTATTTTGGGCATTATACCAGCACCTTAAGTGCTAAAGACGAAGGGCAGTCCTAAATTCTTGAAGGGTACACCCCTTGGCCCCTCCTATAATTGAGGCACACCCAGGAAACGTATTTAAGATTAGTGCCTGCCTTACATTGTTCATGATAAATTGCCGCTCAGTTGAACACCATCTCAGAAAATGCTCATCTGCCTGACTGCACTGAATAAAGGACTGATCCGGAATGAATTGTCTCCAGGCTACTTTCTTTCTTTGACCAAATCTAACCTGCTGGAAAATTCTCCAGCAAATAACTTTGCTCCCTAATGGCCAGACAAGAAGAATACCTTTGCTTCACCATGGAAGCTAACATGGCACTGATAACTAGAACTGCACAAAAGAAAAGGGTTCCACAGTGATACTTCTAATCTGAGATGTGACTGTCTCACATGGCCCTTACAGGTAACCACAGGATTTTAGCAGGGCTTTAATAGAGTTCATAAATGAGATAAATAGCATGCAGCAGTGGGTCTTTCCTACAATGGTAAGAAGGTCTGAGTTTATAAGATTTGAAATGAAAACTTCAAAGGTGCCAATATGAGCAAGTAGCTGCACCATAAGCCCAACACTTGAAATAAAATGCTGACAAAGAGTATGTTACTCCAGTCTCTTTATTGTTAAGCGCTTTCTTCCCCAGTATACACCTCGGGGCCTTCCTCAGAACAAGAAACAGAAGAAATTACATTGCTCCAAGTTAACCCCCTTTATATGCAATGAAAACAATCAATTAATCAATTATTCTCCTACAATTTTAAAAACATAGACACTAAAACACTAAAAACCTTTGCACTTTAAATATACACACAAAAAACTTTGGAAAATATTGAATTTTACATTATTAAAAATAGTATGTTGTACAAAATACAATAAAAATTCAGATGTTTAAAGGTCTTTTTCTTAGAACAGGAACCAGGGAAAGGTTCAACAGTGGCATTTAATCTAATAATCCAATAAAACTCTTTAAGATCAACCTGAAGCTCCGACCAACCACCTCTAAAATTCCTTGGGATAACTTCTAAAATGCCAAACTTAAATCTTGTATCTCGTATTTGGATGTGATTATTTCTAAGGACACATCCAATAAAAATTTTGCCTCTAGAATATTTCGGAAAGACACCTTCTCTAACAGCTACCTTGATTTTCAGAGTAGTCACCCCTTTCATATGAAGAGAAACATCTATAAGGGGCAGTTGGTAAGGGGTGCGAGAATGTGTTCTACATATGACACATTCTTGGAAAAAGTTTCTAACAAAACAGAAATGTTTAGGGTAAGGGTATACCCAAAATGACTTCTTGAAGAAGTAGCAAAAGGAATGATGGAAGGATGGGGTTCAAAATATAAGCCCTTGTTGGGAAGTGGTGTGACCATTCAAAAAACAGGTAGTCAACATACTCATCGGGTCAATTTTGACACTAGTATGGTCATCCCTTATGGTTCAGGTGAACATGCATTGAGGGACATTATAAAGAAGAATTGGTATATATTCAAAGGAAACTTTGATATTTTTCACACACTTGGTGAGACACCAAGCTTTATATACAAAGCTGGGAGAAATTTTAAATATTTGACAGAGCACACTTTCTTTAACAAGACTATGTTTATCAAAGGAACTACTAAATGTGGTAGTTGCAATCAATGCCCCTACATCTTAGATAGCGACGTGGCCCTGATAGCCGGGCATGGTAGGGGCATTCCTCTACACAAGGGTAATTGTAACACTAGAGGTGTTATATATATTACAGTTTGCCAAACATGTTCATATTACTATCCTGGCAAAATGGAAAGGAATTTTAAGACCAGAATATATGAACACCTTTACGCCATTAATAAGGGGAATGTAAATAATGCATTGCATAGGCACACACTAGCATGTGAAGGAGATACAAGATTTAAGTTTGGCATTTTAGAAGCTGTCCCAAGGAATTTTAGAGGTGGTTGGTGGGAGCTTCAGGTTGATCTTAGAGAGTTTTATTGGATTATTAGATTAAATGCTACTGTTGAACCAGGGTTAAACTATCATATTTTCCTGGTTCCTGTTCTAAGAAAAAGAGCTTTAAACATCTGAATTTTTATTGTATTTTGTACAACATACTATTTTTAATAATGTAAAATTCAATATTTTCTAAAGTTTTTTGTGTGTATATTTAAAGTACAAAGGTTTTTAGTGTTTTAGTGTCTATATCTTTAAACTGTGGGAGAATAATTGATTAATTGATTGTTTCATTGCATATAAATGGTGTTGACTTGGAGCAATGTAATTTTGCTTCTTGTTCTGAGGAAGTCCCTGAGGTGTATTCTGGGGAAGAAAGCACTTAACAATAAAGAGACTGGCGTAACATACTCTTTGTGAGCATATTGTTTTAAGTGTTGGGCTTATGGTGCAGCTACTTTCTCATATTGGCACCTTTGAAGTTTTTATTAGTAGATTTTTGGTGCCTTATCAATAAGATTTGAAATGACACAGACTGAGAGATTCCGTTAATTTCTGACACCACCAAAATGGCATTTAGTATACTTTTTTATTCATATAGCAAGCTTCAGTCATATGGATTGTTATTGCTTCCCTCTCACTGGAATTGTTACTCTTTTTTACTAAAAAGGCCCCATTACTTCAGTCTGGAAAACTAGTATTGTGGTACGTCATGCTAAATGTTCACCACCAGTCTGTTTTCACTTGGACCTCTAGTTTGCAATGAGGATTGCAGCATGGGCACAGCATGAACATACACCATATGTGCTTCTTGTAGAATAAAAAAACACAAAAAAGGTATATTTCTTACTTTTCTAG
>NC_056726.1:909042772-909260272 GCF_019279795.1 Protopterus annectens
AGTAAGTTGATTATATTGAATTAGCCTGGGGTGTTCTAGCCATCCTAAGAGGTTTAGGTTTTGACAATGGAGTGTCCTGTAGGAAGTTCCTGTGGCAAACCTGGCAATTTGATTGTAGCAGCTAGAGAGTTTGCTGAGATCAGTTTTGTTCAAGTTAGAGAGTATTGGCGAGGCATAGAATAGAGTTGAAAGCAGATGGGTATGGACAATGGCAGTTCTAACTAGAGGGGTGAGAAAAGTTTTGTTTTTGTATAGGGAGACAACTTTTTTATTAACTGTTTTAATAGTTTGGTTTACGTGCATATCATATTTGAGATTGTTCTATTATAACACCCAGGTGTTTGGTATACATATCTGGTAAGATTATGGTCCCATTGTTAGATGTTATAGTAAATAAAGGTTGAGAGGATTTGCGAGTAGGGGAGAAGAGCAATAGCTTTGTTTTATTAGGGTTTAATATCAGCTGTTGATTAGAGATCCAGTTTTCTACTGTATTAAAGGTTTTCTGGGTTAAACTAAGGAGATCTATGGGGTAGAGGCTGAGCAAATCAGGGTGGAGTCATCGGCATATTGTTTACAGGTTGCATCTGGGATTACACTTTGGAGGTCATTGATAAAGAGGGAGAAAAGAAGAGGACCTAATATGGAGCCTTGAGGGGCACCAAAGGTAAAGTGGAGAAGGGTGGAGAGTTTGTCCTGCCAAAGGACAGCCTGCTGTCTTCCACTAAGATAAGATTGAAACCATTGTATAGCATGGTTGTTTAGGGAAATTTTCTTTAGGGTAAGTAAGAGTAGCTGGTGGTTAACCATGTCAAAGGCCTTGGAAATATTGAGAAACAGGGCAGAAGATCGTTTGCTGTTGTTACGGTTGGAATTTATAACATTAGAAAAGGAGAGGAGGGCTGTGGTGGTACTGTGCTGTGGTTTAAAACCATGCTGGGAGTTGGCCAGAAGATTATGTTGAATAAGGTAGTGTAAGAGTTGTTTATGAAGAACATTGTGTTAAATCTTTGTCAGCTTTTAAACTTGGAGAAATAAGAGTGTATTTCCAGGAAGGTGGAACCATTGCTAGATCTTTACTTACTACAAGTTCATAGGGTCATAGTTGTTTACTAGGCTAATGACCACAAGGGCCTTTTTAAGCCTAGCCATACATCCCAAATCTCTGAAAAGTTCTAATACCCTTGATAAGTGTAAAGATGGACCTGGGAGATGAACCATTTGCAGGTTACCTGTGTCCATTAGAGACTTAGCTGCCAAACCAGGTATGAATTTCCAGTTTCCCATCCAATGGTCCAAGTTGCACTTGAAATGGGTTAGGGAGGAACTCTGCTTCACATAGATGGGGAGGTTCCATAGGCGGGTAGTCTCTGGGATACATACCTATCTCTCTAGCAGGTCCTATTTATATCACAAGCAAGGTTTATGTTTTTAGAATGAGTAATTCTGATACTGTTTGTTTTGTGGCTATGCAGGAGGTCCATCAGAGTGGGCTCTGACACTGCCCTGTATGCCAGACATAGATCTCCCCTCAAAAATCTGTAGGAGACAGAATACAGGGATAGGGCCTTGAGGCAGTCTGTATAGGGCATATTACTTACTCTCTGTATTCTTTTAGTAAGAAACCTCTGGGGAATTTCCAGTTGTTGGATATATCTGGTTAGGTACATACCAAAGGGGGCATTATACTCAGTGATAGGTCTGATGAATGCCAAATACAGTGGAACAATCACTTCCTTGGACTTAACACCATACCTTTGTTTATAAGTTGTGCAACATAAAATTATTTCCTCACCACTGTAGACACATGATGATCAAAGGCTAGATTACTATCTATGTGTTTCCCTAAGTCTCTGACTACTGGGTCAACTCTAAGGGGTGTTTTGTCAATATGATAGTTACCAGGGATGGACGACTTCCCAGTGGATACTATTATGCATTTCTTGACATTTAGTTTTAGTCCATGGCTCTGACACCAGTTGTTTGTCTGTGTCAGCCCTTCCTGGAGAACATTTGTGTCAGTGTGAGATTCAATGACAGCTCCTAATTTGCAATCATCTGCAAACTTAGTCAGGCAAAGACCACTGACACTGGCCTTGACTTCTGAGAAGTAAATGCCAAAAAGGAGTGGTCCAAGTACTGATCCCTGAAGGACTCCACTTGTGACTGGCCTCTTTGTAGAGGTGGACTCTCCAAATCTAACTTCCTGAGTTCTGTCTGTGAGCCAGTTGGCTATCCACTGGGAGACATACCAGTTTGTACTTAACCTCTTGAGTTTGTCAACAATGCCTGAGTGGGGTTTTGTGTCAAATGCCTTGGCCAGGTCAAGGTAGGCAGTGTGAACGATTTTGCCCTCATCCATTAATTTGGTGACCTTTTCAAAGAAGTCCACCGGGCTGAGTAAGCATGATCTGCCCTTGTCAAAACCAAACTGGGTTGGGTCCAGTGTCTGGAGGTTTACTATATTTCTATTGAACATCTCCATGACATTTCTTTCCATGGCTTTACATATAAGATTAGTGAGACGTATGGGTCTGTAGTTTCCAGCGTCTGTAGATGGCCCAGCTTTGGGCAGAGGGATGACTGTTGCCTTTCTCCATTCATGAGGCATGCAGCTTGTTTGGAGGCTACAGTTAAATAGTAATTCCAGAGATCCTGATAGGTCTTGTTTCATTCTATTTAGAAAGCATCCTGGAGATATTGTCTAGGCCCATTGATGCAATGTTCTTGGTCTTAGAGAAAGCATTAAGGACCTGTTCCTAGTGATAGTAGGGGGGAGTTATATTTGATATTTCCTGAGGAAGGGTTGCGGGGAGAGAACAGTAAAGCCAGAGCTGAATTTGTTAGCCAGGAGGTTTGCTATATCTTCTGGCTCAGTATAGGTGGCTCCATTTACAATGGGCTCTGCAGACAATTGTGTATTGCCTTTGAGGTTGCAGACATACCTAAGGAATGCTTTGTGGTTGTGCTTGGCCTGGGATGCCAAACATACCTCAAATTTGGCTTGGGTAAACTTTATTTGTCCTTTGAGTTGTTTGTTTAGTTTGATGACAGTACTTTTATCCTGCTGGGTGCTGCACCTCCTAATTTTTGCCATGATTTTTTTCCTCCTATTATACATCTGATTGATTTTGTGATCCCACCAGGATGTTTTCTGAGTTAATTCTGTAATTCTTCCTGGTGAGTACAGCTGCCTCTATGCAGCTATTAACATGCTTTTACATGGTTTATGTAAACAGTTCTGCACAGCCTGAAGTGTTCTCAGGGTTTATGGAGGCTTGAAATTTTGTGATGTTCTCACTTAATAGCAGAAGGTTAGCCTTAGAATAGTTTCTGAATATTTCCAGTTTAACTGGGGTTCCAGGTTTTATTTTTACTTCAAAGGACATCATTTTGTGGTCTGACCTACCAGGGAAGGCATTACATTAGGGGGTGTGTAGCAGCCTCCCATATTAGTAAGGAGCATATCCAGTATGGTTGAACCCCAGTTTGGTGTATTTACTATCTGATCTAGGGAGTTTGTATTTACAAAATCCAGGAATCTCTGTGCATGTACGTTTTGTGTCATATAGGATTCCCAGTTAATAGTGGGGTAATTAAAGTCACCCATGAACATGGTATTGGGTTGGATTGGATTAGTGTTTCTAATAAGTTTAAATAAATGGTATGGGTCCCCTGAGTCATAGAGGGGGACTTATAGATTGCAAGAATTGGTATTGGATTTTATGTATGGTAACTTGAACATGGAGCAGCTCAAGTGCATTGTCCTGTTTGACCAGCCTTGAAATATATTAATTTTTGGTGTAAACAGAAACACCTCCACCTTTAGTGCCTGCTTGTGAAGTAGCTGATCTAAATGTGTGGAAGGTGTTATAACCTTGCAGTGTAGGTGTACTCTCCACAGCTTTAAACCATATCTCAGTGACTGTACAGAGATCCAGCATTCTCTAGGGTAAAGAGAGCTTCTAGGGAGAAGATTTTTTTGTTTAGACTCCTAGCATTGAGGAGTAATACCTTCAGATTTTCTTGGTTTTGATTTGCTATGTCAGAAGTACTTTCAGTTTGGCATTGCCTAAAAAAGGCACTATGAGGGAAGACAATGTTTTAGCTAATATTTGAAAGCCTAGAGGGATGAGGTGCAGACCATCCCTGTCAATACCGTGTGCTCTGTTGACCATCTCCTTCCACGCTGACAAATATTGAACCTCTTAAGAATGACACCAGAAACTAAGCCAATTATTAAAGTCAATCATCTTTTGTTTGAATTGCGGCATCATCCTTTGGGAAGGTAAAATGCTGCTCAATACTAGGCTCATACCAGCTTGAGACACGTATTCTGAGAGCTCTATGATGTCTGTCTTCATACAGGCTAGGGAGATAAGTTTCAGGTCATTTACTCCTACATGGGCTATGAGTGAGTCATACTGGTAATTGTGGTCCAGTGACCTGAGTAAATATGTAATGTGGTGGATCCTAGACCCTGATTATCAACTGACTATAACTTTTTCCTTGCTCAGCTTGGTGAGAGGGACATCAGTGTGTCTCATGATGGAGTCTCCAATTACTAGAATGTTAGATTGTGTGGTGACTTGCCGTATGGGCTTTAGAGGCAGAGGTTCCATGAGATGTAGCTATATGTGTTGTTTTGAAAGAGCACATCTGGGACTACAAAAGGTATTTCTTATGTTTACTTTGTCTAAGAGATCTTTGTGGTTTAGGAAGGTTACATGTAAGTGCCTCAGTATATGCTGGTCGATATGTCTGCTTTGTGTTGTTCGTGATGGGTGTAGTATATGTACTACTGACAACCTTATTGATATTAAGAGTACTTTTATGTGAAGGCTTTGCCTCCAGTGACATTGTGTAAATATATCTCTGACATACCACATCAGTTTGTTTGAGAATTAACTGGTTGTCAGTAAACATGAGGCAATTTCTAAATTGCCTCAAGATGCCCATATCCGCCAAGCCGGTAATGGAGACAGTAGGAAAGTTCATATCCATGGCAACAGACCCTTTTTTATTGATTAGACTGTTGGAGTGAGATTATCAATCACTGTCAGGAGTATCCGGTTTGCAACTATGTGGACAGTGCTTGTCACTGCAAACTAGTTACAATATGTGCAACTAGATATTGGAGAAATCTCAATTGTACTTTTACAGGAAAAATGTCACTCAAGGTGTTTGCATCTATACAGGGCACTGCCAAACACTTGAGGGGAAATTAATATGTAGACCTTGAGAATTTAAGATTGAAGTATTTGGGCAAATATTCTGAAGTTAGAAACAAATCAAGCAGCACTTACTGAAAACAAAGAATTAGCTTGCCAAGAATGATGAAATGAGGGGAGTCGCATGAATGGCTACTGCCTGGCTACTGCTAATGCTGATCTCACCATAGCTTCACTCTTTTGGGATATAATGCTTCTTTGCTTCTTCTCTTACCAGAAGCAAAATGTTAGCACCAATCCCAAGAAGAGAAGTAGGCCACAGCCTGTTTGCTAATCTACAGTCTTGCCCCGGATGATGCGAGGGTCTGTAGGCTTGTAGCCATTTTCTGGTAAATGCCTCAAATAGCAACCAGCCCAATCAGGTATGTTAAGCACAGATACTCACTCTCCAACCAGAAACAGCCAGGAATCAATGCACTCTGCTCCTACTCTCACCAGGATCAGAGTATAAGCACATATTCCAAGCTGTCACCTATATAGCAGTTATTAGGCTTTCTGGTGATCAGCTATCTCCAGGAAATAATGTCACTGTATTCCTTCTCTCACCAGTAGAAAACAGAGCCACTAATCCCAAGATGACTACTGAGAGGCAGAATGTGCACTTTCCAATAACTGGTGGACTTGCAATAGATGTTATTGAGAATACTTCCAGCTAAATGCTCAAAGCATATTTAGACATAATTTTATATAATTCAGGTATTATACCATCATTTACAGTGGCTTTATTGGGCTTTAAATATTGATTTCAGTTTTGATTTCGACATTGAAATAGGTTTATCAGTTAATTTCATTTGATCTTATGATAGTCTATTTTTAGTATAAATTTTTTATAAATGTTCTAATTACATTTTAAGTATCCATTGTTGAATTATTTGATTATTTTTATTAAAATGAGATCTAAATATGTCTAGGTTATCTTCTGTTCCAGTAAGCTTTTTTTATTAATAGAAAAATATAATTCTCTATTATGATTAGAGTTAATAATCACTTTTGTTCTAGTAGCTAGCTTATGCATGGATTTAGGATTTATAGAATAATTAGTTATTTTAATCCTTTCTAAATGAATCATGATTTTATGGTGTAAAATATCTACATACTTACTATTTAATCTATTTATTTCTTCTAAGTTATTATTCCATTTTGACTATCTTCCTTGAATCTTTCATATTAGTTATATAAGCAAGAATGCTATAAATGGAGATGCTGAAATTCAGCAAAACTTCAAATGTTATCACATTACAGTCTGAAAATGGGCAACAGACTACCTTAACTTTACCTAATCTATTAATAATATCATTTGAAACATACACTCTATCTATTTGAGATTGTGTACCATGTCTGTGTGAGAAATGTAAAGAAAAAACAAGTCTGGCACTGAAAATTCAGTAATATCTCTAATATTAAATAAATAAATAAATGTTATTAATGCGTTTACTGACACAGGTTTTCTCCACTTACTAATAGTATTCAAATATCTATCATGTAATATAGCTAAAATCTCCTGTCAGAATAATACTACCCCTTGAAATTTGATTTTTTTCTTCTAATTGATATTTAACAGCTTGAAACCCCATTTCAGGAAACCAGTATACATTGATTGTTTGTTTGTGTCTTTCGGCTTTTCCCGGTTAGGGGTCGCTACAGCGGAACTCCGGTCAGCTAATGATTGGTAGTGGATTTTTACGCACCGGGTTACCAGCCCTGACGCACAACCTTCAATGAAGGCATGCCCCATTCACGTATGCCTCCACACAGAAGACGCTCTAGCTGAGAATCGAATGGGACAGCATCTTGCTATGAGGTGACAACGCTCCCACAGCACCACCACCGCAGCTCTTATAATTTCCTTTTAATCTCTAGAGTCACTGAACAAAACATTCTCTTTTCATCATTATGCGTATTTAAAATTATGGACATTAACATGGAATTCTTCCATAATATAGCTGCCCCTCTTTTCTTTTCTTTATAATGTAAACTAATCAAAACAGTAAAATACTTTGTATTAAGTCTGTCTGTATCCTCTTGTACTAAATGTGCTTCTTACAAAAAAATAATCTGAGAAGTAAATATCTTTAAAAATGTATGTAAGCTACCCCTTTTGCAACCATTATTCAGTCCACTAACATTAATGGACATACAATTTAAGTAAGTCATGTTGTAAATATAAACAAAATATAAGTAATAACCTCAAGAATTCACAATTGCAATATTACCAAAGCATTGCTTCCAGAAGTGCTGAACTGCTTATTTTTAACTACATGCAAGTTATCAGTGAAAGTAGACACCACTAAAAGAAAACTAGCAATTCTACCCAAACATTCCTACCAATCAACAAGTATATGTCAAATACCACTCTGGTGCTATTGGAAAATAGAATAAATGAAAGGTCTCAACCATTAATAAAATAAGAGAAAATAGAGGTTATACATTATTATGTTCTAAATGTTTAGTATTTACCTATTAATTATTATAAATTTAAACTAGAAAAAGTATATAATACAATTATTTGATTATGTTATGACCTAAAATGCATAACAAATAATAAAATATTCAAATCATCTTTTTCATTTTAGTAAGAAAATTGGATTTATGGGTTTTACTCAACAGATTATCACTCACTAAGAATAATTAGACTATGAGGGTAATTTAGTAAAGGTTATACAGACTTTTTTCTCCATGTAGGCATCATGGCACACGGCTTACATGAAAGTAAGCAGGTTTGTGATTCAGTAAACAGAGCTGGGTGGCGCGCATGTATGCGCCAACATGGAAGTATCCATGGCATGGAAAATCACCTCATAAGCAGGTGAAGTGCATGCAAATGAGGAAGGTAGAGCAATCCAGAAAGCAGATAGGCAGTCTTTCAGACCCCATGTTGGTGTCCATAGTGTACATGGAAAAACTCTGTGTACAGGAATTTAAACAGACAACAGGGGCTGCAAAAGTGTAGTTTGATGGACAGAAATAGTATAGCAGACACAGATGTGTGCAAAATTATCCATGTACCTAGAACAGTATGGGAAATACCTTAAAACAAATGTATTTTTTTCTTTATATTTTTATTGATTTTCACAAACATGAAGCATATATGCAAACATTTGTATCATAGAAATATTTTCATACTGTATGTTTAAAGTAAGAAAACTAGTCTAAGAAAATTACAAAACAAATTATTTACAAAGGATGTCTACACTTGACATACTTCTGTTTTCTTGAATATATTTTTATGTAAAATTATAGTTTATTGCAATCATTACTTTCTAGCACTTTGTTTACCTTTTGCCAATCAATGCTTAGAGATGTAGATCATTCTGTTCTTTCCTTGATTGTTTTCAGTTCCAACTGCAAAACTGATGATGCCATGCTTCCATATTGCTTAAAACTTGGTGGAGCTTCAGATTTCCAATTTTTTATGATATTTTTTCTTGCTATAGCAAGGAGACTCCACATAATTGCATATATCTGCCTTGGTACACAGGTAGGTACAGGTGCATTAAACAAAAATAAGGATTTTGTAAGTTAAAAACTATCAGTGAAAATAGCCTGTAAAATAGTTTATTTTATCCCAGTATTATTTAAATCAATGACATTCATAGAACATATGTTGCCAATCAGCTGCTAATTGTGATTTACATCACCAACATCTAGTTTTCTTATAGTGTATTAATTCCCAATTTGTGTGGTGTTAGGTATGTTCTATGTATCAACTGCCATGTAAAAAGTTGCCAGTATAGTGAGAGGGATGTTTGTTTTGGGGATGTAAGAACTACATTTTTTTCTTTGTCTGGTATCTGACCATTAATGATTTTATAATAATTCCAGATATTTTGTTTATTATGAATTCTTGTTTTTTAACTAATTTATATATTATTGATAAAATTATTTTCCCATCTATGGGTTGATTTGTTAATATTATTATCTGATCTATAAACGTAGGAACCACTTCTCTAATAGTCTTTTGCATTGTTGCCCATTTGTTCAGAATAATTTGTCTTAATCCCTGCAATACTAGCCATGTATTATTTTCAAGGTTGAATTTCCTTGTAATCTTTTCTATTGTTAGTACTTTTTCAGTGCTCATCAACTGATGCCAATAAATCAAACCCTTCTTACTAAGCATTTTAACTGCTTCTGAGTCATAGGTTATGACATTGTCTTGTGTGTATGCTATTGGGTATAAGAAAAAAGACCATGCTTTTATGTCTGGATTATTGTTTATAAAGTGTTTAAAAGCTTTTAGAGTATTAGCAATGAATTTAGAGTTTAAGTTTTTGTATTTATTTGCTGCCATATATTCTTTTAGTAACCAAAGCAAGCTATTTGATAATATTTCCATCTTTTTACTTATTGTAGCGGGAATGTTTTTTAACCAGATTTTTTCATGCACTAATTTCCATTTAGAGGTATATTCTTTATTTATCCAAAGAGATAGTGTTTTTAAAACTAACGACTGTATATATCCGTGCAAGTCTGGTAAACTTATCCCACCCTCTTCCCAATCATCAAAATGGTGTCTTGAGGCTACCCTAGGTTTTTTAGGGTGCCATAGAAATTGTATTACTAGATTATCTAGTTGCTTTAAATATGATTTGGAAGGTGGTAGAGAGAAATCTTGTATAAAGTACAGAATATTTGGAAATATAACCATTTTAATTTTATATATATATATATATATATATATATATATATATATATATATATATATATATATATATTCTTTCTTCCATGGTGAAAGATAATTTATTCCATTTTTGTGTAAGTTCTTTAATATTGCCTAGGATCTCTTTATAGTTTAACTCCACTGTTATATCCATGTTATTTACTATTTTAATTCCTAAATATTTGATTGCATTGTTTTAGATATGTATTTATGGTATTCTTCATTTGATACTTCTTTATTTATATTTATAAGTAGTATATTTGTTTTATTTTCATTAAATGTTAGATCTGATATCTTCTGAAATTGTTGTATTACATTCCATAATTCTTTTAATGTATTATTATCTTCTTTTAAAGTCAGCAAGATGTCACACATAGTTGAATCTTTAACTGAAGGTAGGTATCTAACTAAATTCCTTGAATTTTTTGGTTGCATGTATGGAGTTTGCCAGTGGTTCTATAACTAGTGCAAATAACAATGGTGAAATTGGACAGCCCTGTTTTGTGCCTTTTGTGATAGCAATAGACTCAGATAAACTGGAACCTATTTTTATATATGCCAAAGATTTATCATAAAGGGTAAAAGTTTTTTGAAAATTCATATTCATCTAATACCAACCAGAGATAGTTCCAATCGACTGAGTTGAATGCACTGTTGATATCCAGACTAATAACATTCATTTAATTTTTTGTTGTGTTTTTGAAGTCAATAAGGGACAGGATTCTTTTTTATATTATCATAGGTGTTTCTATTTTTAATTAATCCAGTCTGGTCATCTTCTATCAGTAAAGGTAGTATTTGTTCCATTCTGTTTGCATTAATTGCCATGAATATTTTCTGCATCCAAAAGCACTTACATTTACTTGGATACATTAAACAAATTGACTTGTTACATCCTTGCCTTTGTTTTAGTTTTAGCTTGGTTTGTGATTGTTTTAATTTTGGTTTATGAATATTTTGTAATCTATATTTAGTAAGGCTATAGATTTATATGAAGAGCATTCACAAGGATTCTTACCTTGTTTCAAAATTGGTGAAATGTGAGTATATTTCCATGAAGGAGGGCTTTCTTTACCTTCTTTAATCGATATGAACACACTTAGTAGTACATTTAAGGCATTGTTAGTTAGTAATTTAAACATCTCTGGTGTAATATTGTCAGTACCTGGGGCCTTCTTTAATTTTGCCTTCTTGATTTGGGCTTTGATTTCTGACATTGTTATATTTTTGTCCATTAATTTTTTTGTGATCCTCTAGTAGCCTTACTTTGCTATTTGTTTTAAGGAATTTTCCGAGTACTTCACTTGCTTCTATTTTATTTCTTTGGCCATTGTGTTTATGAAAGTATACTCGAAATCCTTCTAGTATACCTTCTAAATCTGACACCTTTCTTTTATTGTCTATATTGTATATTTCTTTTATTTGATTTTCCTTTATCATTCTTTTAGTTCTGTTAGCTATTTGCCTTTGATTTTTAGAATTCATAGAGTAAGGGCATAATTTAATAATTTCTAGATTAATCATTATTTGATGATATAATATTTCTAAGTACTTTTTGTTTGTATCTTCAAGTTCTTTTTCTAAACCATGTTGCCGTTATGAATGCCAAGTTTCAATTTGTCTATTTTTGTTTGCAAGTCTGCTAGATCTTTGTTCCAAAGCTTTTACTTATTTCTGTACCAGGCTACTGCTTTTCCATATAAATATGCTTTTATTGCATCCCATATGTATATGTCTGAAACATCTCTTGTAAGGTTTATACCTAGAAATGTTTGCATCTCTGTAGTGTAGTATTGTTTGAATTCTTTGAGGTTTGCTATATAGGCTGGCATCCTCATAATTGTAGTCCTTCTCTTAAAGTTAAAATCCATTTCAAATGTTATCACACTGTTGTCTGAGAATGGGCATGTCATCATTTTAACTTTATTAATGTTTGTAGTCAGGTCTTTTGTTTTATATACGCTGATCTCTGTGTATTCTGGAAAAGGTGTTATGTCTATGAGAGAAATGTATAAATAATAGTCAACCTTGTTCTGCATATTCTTTAATATCCATTAAATTATATAAATCAATGAACTCTAACTAGTTTTGCTAAAGGTGATTTTTTACATGCATTTTTAGCATTTGTATACTCTTCTTTCATTATGCAATTAAAATCTCCTGCAATTATTATATTACCTTTGGAATGCTGTACTGTATTTTCTAAATATTGTTTAGCCACTTTGACTCCCAGTGCTGGTATCCAATAAATGTTTACAAGTGTGTATATTAAGTCATTAACTGATATTGTCACTAAAGAAAACATCCCTGAGTTGTCACTAACTGTATTTATGATTTAGGGCATTAAAGTGGCATTCCTCCATAGTATTGCTGATCCCCTTCACTTCTGATTATATTCTGAACTTACTAATAGTGTATAATTATTTGTGTTGATTTTATTAATATCTTGCCGTATAAGGTGTGTTTCTTGTAGGAATACCATTTGTGCTTCACATAGCTTTAGATATCTTTGTAAGCTTTCTTTTTTACAATGATTATTTAGTCCATTGACATTAATAGAGATACATTTCACAGTTGGATCAACATTACCTTTATATTTACCCATAATCATGTTTTTGTATTAATAAACAATTTTGTATGTGTGCAAAGGATGACTTGTTATTCTTTTCGACTGATATAGATCCACTGCATAGATGCCCATTTAAGATACAGAAAAACTGTTCTCACAAAAATCTATTCTTTAAAGATAAACAACCATCCATTCCCTTCATTGGAAAACAACATCCCATCCTTGAATGGATTTACCATTCACTGATCGCACTTATCTCCTATTCAGCATCTTCCCTCAGCTTCCCCATCAATAAATATAACAATAGAAGCATCACATTATTTTTTCCGTTTTATGTTTAACAAATCTTGAATTATAGAACTGTACAATATAAAATTAAATACTATTGTAAATGCTATTATATAGTTGTACTCTTACCTAATAATTAAAAACAGCATAACTAATCTTAAAACACAACATCGCTCTAACATAGGCTTTATGTACAGTTTGTCTCACTAAGCTGATCCATATCATTGCAAAAGCATTTGCAGTATAGCAGATTTTGTATCATATAGTCTACATCAAAATTAAATGACACTGTACAATCAGTGTATTATTTGTTTTCAGTTGTTGCTTTTATATATGCACATCCTTTTTCTCATGCTTACATTTCTAAGTAACCCGTTATGTTAGTAGTTCTCTACATCATGTTTTAATATATGTTCAAAAAGTCTGTTAATATTTTATACTCCATATTCTTGTTTCCACAGGTATTACTGTTTTAAGCATTCTTAGCTCGTGTCTAGAGCTTACAGAAACACTGTTGATTAAGTTTTATATGAATGTCACATTTTTCATGTGTAAATATTCCAATAAGCTTCACGTTTTAAGGCATTACGTGTTTTATCATCAAAGCAAATTAATGGAAACATTGTTTTAACTGTCACAAACCGAAGATTTCACAATATAATGATATATCGTAGGTTCATAGGTAGGTACTAGGCTATTGGTCCAAGGGCCTATGTAAGCCTAGCCAACAAGGTTCCCTGGCTTACGCCACCCAAGAAAGTTATTTTCCTGTGCCACTGTCGAGCAGAGACACAGAAGTGATCCCTGGGGTGTATTTCCTATTTCCCATTCACTCATCAAGATTTTTCTTGAAGAGTGCTAATGAAGAACTTTGCTTGACATAGATGGGTAGCCTGTTCCAGAGTATGGGAAGTCTCTGGGACAGGAATCTATCCCTCCAGCAAGTCCTGTTTATTGTGGTGACAAGGATTAGGTCCCTAGAGTGGGTAGCTCAGAGGGATTGGGATTTCTTTAGGTGTAGCATGTCCAACAGCTCTGGGTTTGACATAGCTTTATATGTTAGGCAGAGATCACCTTAAAGTAGGCGATATGCTATGGAGTAAAGCTGGAGTTTTTTGAGGCAGTCAATGTAGGGCATTTGTTTGAGGCCAGTAAACCCCTTTGTGAGATACTTCTGTGGCCTTTCCAGATGCTGCAGATGTCTTGTGAGGTCCAAAAGGGGTATTGTACTCTATAATGGGTCTAATGAGTGTCGAGTAGAGGGGAACAATGACCTCTTTTTTCCTGGATGAGAACCCTTTTATGATGAGGTGTGCCACATAGAAGGACTTCCTGACTACTGTGGTGATGTGACTATCAAACAAGAGACTACTGTCCACCTGGGTCCCAAGGTCTCTTATCACACATTCGGTGTTAAGTAGATTGCTGCCTATGTGGTAGTTCATGGGTACAGAGTTTTACCAAAGGGAATGAGACTGCACTTTTTGGCATTAAGCTTAAGGCCATGGCTCTGACACCAGACATCTGTCTCAGTGAGGCCCTTCTATAGGATGTCCACATCATTTGGGGACTTGACTATGGCTCCTAGTTTGCAGTCATCTACGAACTTTGTTAGCCAGAGGCCTTCTGTGTTAGAATGTACTTCAGAGAAGTAGATACCAAACAGGAGAGGTCCCAGGATGGAATCCTGTGGTACTTCACTTGTCACTGCTTTGAGGTCAGATTTGAAGTCTGCAACTTTTACAGTGTGGGTTCTGTCAGTGAGCCAGTTGGCAACCCATCTTGTGACGTAGGGATTTATACCTAGTTTAGTGAGTTTAGCTATAATTCCAGAATGGGGGATGGGGTCAAAAGCCTTGGTGAGGTCAAGATAGTCTGTGTGAACCACCTTACCCTCATCTACGGCTTTGGTGACTGCCTCAAAGAAGTCGATCAGGTTCAGGAGGCATGATCTGCCTTTCACAAACCCAAACTGGGTGGGATCCAGAGTTTGGAGGTTACCAATGTCTTTGTTTATGAGTTCCGTGATGATACGTTCCATGGCCTTGCAGACCAGGCTCGTCAGGCTAATAGGTCAATAGTTCCCAGGATCAGTGGTGGCTCCCCCTTTGTGGAGTGGGATAATTGTTGCTGTGCACCATTCAGTGGGCACAAAGCCTGATGTGAGGCTATTATTGAACATGGTGCTTAAGTGGGGAGCCAGTTTGTTCTGAAGTTCATGTAAAATGCAGCCTGGGATGTTGTCCGGTCCCATGGATGCTGTGTTTTAGAGAGTGCAGCTTTTACCTGCGTAGTTGTGATTAAAGGGACTCTGCAGTCTTCCTGTATAGATATGGGCCCTTTAGGGGGTGGGCGGGTAAAGTTAGCACTGAACCTATTTGCCAGGATATTGGCAATATTAGTTGGTTCTGTAATTTTCGTGCCATTGTGCTGTAACTCTGAGCAGATTTGGGAGTTGTCATCGAGATTCATGACATAGCTATAGAATGCTTTGTGGTTGTCCTTAGAATTAGTGGTGATTTTGTTTCTATATAGGAGTCATGACAACTGCCAGGGGTGCCAACACACACATTTAGGATAATGCCCTAGGCATTGAACATGACCTGGCAGTTGATGGAGTGATACCCCTTTCAGGTGACATAGATTCTACCCTCCTCACTGAGTGGTGCCTTGATGTGTACATGACTGCAATCTATGGCATCCAGTACCTCAGGGTAGTGTGCTACACAGTAAAAGTGTTGTATACTGCTGGCCCTCTCCACAGGGGTGTGAGGAAAATAAATGTGCTCACTGGCATGTGGTAGCATGGCATCAAGGAACTGGTGGAGTACCCTGAATGCTGATGCCTGTGAGATCCCCACTATGTCCGCAGTTGGTCTTTGGAAAGTACCTGTAGCTAGTACCCTAACAGCTACACATACCTTTGTTTCCACTGAGATGGATCCCCCCTGGCTCTGGGTCTGAGTTGAGAGGGACAGAGCTCAGTGAGTTCTTGTAGTATGTCCCTGTCCACCCTATCATGCTCTACAATCTCCAGATTATGTATATAGTTCTCCAAATTGCCTCTTCCTCACAAAGATCTGCTATGTGAAAATACGTCTATACATACAAACAGCTACATGTACATATTTGTCTGCCCCTATCCCCCTCACACGATTAGTGTATCTATCAGTATGTATCACATACACATATGATACCAATATATATATATATATATATATTGCTATATAAATTACAATAATGCATAGACTCACCAGATATATCTACATAACACATTTACATATTGTACACATATAGCAACATTTAAAGAGACATCCCTGTTACACACACATATGCACACATATGTGTGTGTGTGTGTGTGTGTGTGTGTGTGTGTGTGTGTGTGTGTGTGTGTGTGTGTGTGTGTGTGTGTGTGTGTGTGTGTGTGTGTGTGTGTGTGTGTGTGTGTGTGTGTGTGTGTAAGATTGTCCCCATATACCCTCGGAATACTGAAGTTATCTGCATGTACACATCACAACAGTTGTCCAAAGGAAGCAAACCAAGGCTGCAACAGTACATAATCCACTAACCCCTGTGCATGCGGAATGTCACCTTGCAGATAGACACAGGTGAGCAGGTGTTCTAATGTACAATGGTTTCAACACATGCCTTGGACTGGCCATATTGTCCCTGACCACATTTTTGCCTATCTAACTGCAACCAGACACTTTTGACCATACTGGTAATTGTAGATGCATAGCAGGGATATTAGCATGTATCTCACTCCTAGGACACTAGATACAATAACAGTACCAAGCAATATCACTCTGCAGGCCACACATGCTGTCCAACACATGCAACAGGTGTAACCTGTGCCACATGTGATAAGTACTGAAAGCTATAGTGTGTAATAGTAGATAGGTAGGGGTTTTAGTTTCACATCAGCAAACTCTGTGTGTCTGTGTTAATATATCCCCTTGCAGCACTACGACATGCCTATATGGGCTATCTTTGTGCAATGTTTATGCATTTTATGGCTCTGTGACGAGCTGGTGGCCTCTACATTGCCCTCCTGTACAAGGTCTGCTGATATCACCCACTTTAAGAGTGCTGACAGATAGTTTAATATCAGAAGTATTGTAAGCTATAGTAGTATGTAATAATAGATAGACTGGGTTTCTAATCTCATATCAGCCATGTGACTAGGTGCTGTCCCTAATTTGCCTTCCTCTATATAATCATAACTGATGTCTGACACCTGTCCGACCCAGGCACAGGATATTTGTAGAAGTGTCAACTCCATCACCACACTTCTAGATTAGTATGTTCAGAAAACCCAGGTGACACATAGCAAGGGTAGCAGATGTTACCACAAAGTAGGAATGCATTATTACACTGACTGCCCCCATTGTCCCTGATAGAGTGTTCTACACATATGCACCTAGGGAGCCATGCATGTATACTGCTGTACCTTGCTGACATCATATTTCTGCTGTGTTGCCATGCCATGCTGTGCGACTGTATTGTCACCATATGTCCATAGTTTACCTCCTCAGACTCCTGGAACATAGACATACACAGGTCTGTGACACACCTGTCATTCTGTAACACTACCGCCAGTCCAACATCCTGCAACAAAGATACACAGAGTGTGATGTGTAGTCATGACACATGCCAGCATACAGTACCTGTTGTGGCCCACAAATGGCATGACAAAACAATACTGCATTACACAAGTACATATCTAGTAATATAGACACCATGTGCAGCAGACACATAGTAGCATTTCCCTGATTCGATGGCAAGGATGGCAGGGATGTGGCATAGGTATCATCACATGCATAGGTTGTGGTGTGTAGATGCCAGAGGCCTAGGCTGTACCAAACAGTTAACAGCATGTGTGTGAGTCAGGAAGGGGTGCGAGTTAGATGAACCATGGAGAGGTACCGTGTGTGTCTGTTGGTGACCTGCATGTGACAGTGGTGTTTGACTGGGTGCATATACACAGAGAAGCCCAGTGCTAGCCCTACACATGTGTATGTTGGACATCTGTGGACTGTACATGATAGAGTGGACAGTTCACTGTCTCTGGCCACAAACATGGGAATTGGTTCTGCCAGGAGTAGCATTGTCACCACCATGCCCAAGGACAGATGTGTCATTGGCCCTGATGATGACTGCTGTTTGCTGGGGCTGTGTCTTCCATGGAATCACCCAGGACTATGTTCCCATGGCTTGCCATGTCATGGTGCAGACAGCAAACTTCCTTCTGTAATGCTGGAGGTACTGGCACTATGGGAGCATAACTGTGCATGGCCACATGGATACTCAGCAGATGGTGCTGCTGATCTACGTCCATGTGTCTGATGTCCGACTCCAAACAGTTGTTCTGACACAATGTGCGATCCAAGACAGACACTGTCTCAGCCCACCATCTGTCCACTGCATCAGTGAACTGATCCAGGATGTCCCCAATGTGGTGGAGGCAGTCACAGATGTCACATTGTGCTGCTTCCATAAATCTAAGCATCCATCTAGTGTTGTATTCAGAATGTGTCTGGCCTCTATGACAGCCCGAAACATGTGCCGAGTTAACCATGATGTGACACCTGCAACAGGTGATGGAGGGACAGCAGTCCTCCTACAAGCACCCCTGTCAATCGGCCTGTGTGGACCTTGCCAGCTCTCTGGCTATGGCCATTGTTTACACTCACTGATGCCATAGTTGCCACACTGTCCTGTTCAATGTCTCCATCCTCTGACTGTCCAATATCTGTGGCCTCTGCAGAATGTGTATGTGTGGGCATACTGAATGTGTGCAGTGACAATGGGGGCAGAAGAGGTATGTCAACCTGTGGGACAGATTCAGCACCTTATAACTGCACCTGTGCCTCACTATGGCCACCATCATCATCGGACTCCAATGAGACACTGACATCAGATTGTGAGGGGGACAAACTCCACCCCCCCCGTTCCCCTGTGAAAACCAAGACAAAAGCAGTACATTTCTACCAGTACTTTAATGTATGGTAATCCACAGAGACTCATACAAATGAGGATCCACAACTGCATTACCTGTCTCACAACTTCTCACCTCCACTCCCATGCACAACAGGTAACCTCACAACAACATACACAGACAAGTTAAGCCCTTTATAACATGCACTTCAGCCACATCCAGTTAAAGTTGCCAGTACAATCTGCCTGTAAGGAATGCAATATGACACTATACATGATAGAACTACACATAAAACCCAGTACACCTATCTGAGAATGATATGCCAGTACCAGTGTCACTGCCTCAGGTATGTACCATCTCCCATTTGTGTTTGAACAGGCATCTTGGAGTAATTGCCTCATGTATACCAGGCTGTGTAGCCACTCATAACAATAAGTACAAACCTGATGATGGTCATTCAAATACACACCTGTAATTATCCAGTCTATGAACTGTAGTTAACTATTCCAGAATGGAATGTACAAATATAATACTCTGGCTAAACACATTTTCACATAGGGTAATATGGCAGCCCTTAACTTTCATAGGGTATATATAATCTGTAAAAAACAGTATCACACTTACCAGGTACAAGACCATGGACTTTGGCCACACCTGACGGACTTATGAAAAGATGAGGGACAGGTATTGTCAGCACTACCAAATGTTGCAGCACTACAAGGTAATATTTGCATGTATCCGCATCTACAGTAGCTACTGTGATACTGGCTGTATTGCTCATATTCTGAGTATGTGTGTACAACTGGGCATAAACCCCAACTCCCCTCAATTCAGATAGACCTGCCACCAATGTACAGGTATATACAGCCTGCCACAATAATACAATATTACACCGGTGAACACAGTAAGCTTACCTGGATGCTTCTCTGCTGTGGACACTGTGGCACCCATCTCCACGATATTTGGTGTGATGGATGCCTGGGAGCTGTCATGTGTTCCTAGGTTCACTAGGAATTCATCTGTGGCTGAGAGTGGTTATTCTGTCGCAGGCCCTCCACCAGTGGTGGCCTGATCCCTGGCAACATCAGCAGCCCTTTGTTGTGCAGCATTCAGTATATCTGTACCCCAGTATTGGATCTGCTCATAGGTCCTGTCCTGTTGGCCAATCTGATTGACATTCAGCACAAGGTCTGCCCACAATGCTGCCCACTGTTCCCGATTATGCCTTTTCCTGGAAAACAAGATCTGATGGTGCTGTCTCCACCTATCCACTTTTATGTCATTCTCCACATCTGAGAAAAGAGCATGTCTTCTGCGGTATATGGTTCCTGAAAGACAACAAAAGGGAAGACATTACAGGACCAGATACATGGCCGTCCACTATGTACAGATTCAGCACACCCATAATGGCCTGCACTATCCATTACTTCCTCACATGGCATACCCCACAGTCTGGCAACACACTACATGTGTGGATACCACCAAGACAGTAACAATACTGGGGTATGTCCCTGTGTGCTCTGACAGATTCTGCTGTATGTTCCTGCACTCAGCACTGCAGTCTACTGTGGTGTGTCCCCTATGGGCAAACACCCAATAATATGTCATACAGTCACTGCCATACAAATTGTAGTGTGCTATTACAATCACTATATGGGGATAGTCCAGCAACACCAGTGTGCTACAATGACAGAAAGCAATGCAAACCTGCTGTAGTATATGTTCCCTGTAGGCATCCTACCTCTCAACTATAGAGATGCTTGCAGAATGTCAAGATGTTTGCCTCATAGTTTTGATCATTTTCACACAACATTGTAGATTTCTGACAAAGGATTGGCCAAGCATTGATGGCTGATGTCAGAAAATAAAGACAGACATCTGATGTTAAGATGTCATACCCTTCAGAACACAGTTATGCTAATGTAATATCTGTTATTCTATTCACTTTCTTATTTTGTACAAGCAATAGTTGCATTGTCCCTAATTTGGGCCTTTGCCCCTCCATTAATTATGGCTTTGTTCAGATATCTTGCTGTAACAGATTGACAGCTCTGTTAGACATAGCTCTCAACCAGAGAAGCAACAACGTAAACAGGATCATGGAATTAGCCAGACTACATCAGGGCCACTTTTAAAATGTTAGAACTATTTATGTGAGACAATGACAGAATGAGAGGGGTTAATTAGTTTACATCATCTGACGTTACAGGAGTACACAGCCTTACACATTGTCACTATATTTTACATGTAATTCACTTGCTTCCCTACAATAGCCAGCCGTTGCACGTGGGAATAAGGGGGACAGAGCTAAGATGTGAGTGGAAATCAGGGACATTTTAGAGGCATGCCTGTAGGTGTAGGACAGCTGAGTATCAATGACCTCATTACCATAGATCTAAGACAAGCTTACTACTGTGATTTCTATTTCCCCATACCTCCATTCTCGCATCTGCATCCTGTTATATGGAGAAATCAATTACATACCTGGTTGAGTGTGGTACTCCTTTGTTGACCTTTACTTCTGGTAATCTTTTGAAAATATACTCTCTGTGTGAGGTAAGTTTCAAACAGACTTGTTCCCCATAATCAGCTACTTGTATTTTTAAGGTACTGCTGATTAGCAGGTAATTGCCTCTGCACCAATCTGTGGCTCTGCTATAGTAATTGCAGCCAAAACAGCTGAATTGCACTATCATTAATCAATGACATGCCACCACAGTGCAATATATAAGGCCTTCATGTAGACCTGGTCCCCTTTCTTTGCTGTTATGATGGACATTACTGAGGTGTGGAGACTACAGAATCACAGAGGTAGGTATCATAACCGTCAACTGTAAAAATGTATGCAATATGTCCACAGTTTCTCCTCATATGTGTGGTCATTGTCCCATGACATTGTGCTCATCTGGAAATTCACTGGCAAACATTGTGGGTTGAGGTCAATAATGGAAGACACACATTTGAGTGTCAGACTTCATACCCTTCTGAATATACATGCTAATGCAATATATGTTATTCTATCAACTTACTATCAATGTAGGAGCAAACTGTTAAACAAGTCTCAATCTTTGCCCCCCCCCCCCCCATTAAGTATGGCTGTGTCCGGATCCCTTGTTCTAGGGGATTGGGAGGTATAGTAGGTATGTAATAGCTACCATTACATACAGGTGTGTGTGCTACAGGCTGCAGCTGCTGCTGCAGCCTAGAACAGATGGGGGAGTATGAACACTTTGGAGAACAACAAGCTGTACATGCAACTGTGGCAGCTGTGGCAGTTCTACCATTATGGCAGAGCCAGTGTAAGGGTACCCTTTACAGGCCAATCGAGGCATGTGATTAAGGTACATATGTTATGCAACATTGCCAATAACAGAGTAGTAGATGCTATACGGATATATGTAGTGTGTCCCAACCTGTAGGCCTTTGACTTGCAAAGCTGAATAGTAGTTAATTAATTAGCAGTAACCTGTGAGAATAAAGACTGTATTACTCAGTCATTAATTGTTGTCTTTACAATAATGTAATTGTACTGCAACACAAGACTGGATTTCAACCAGGGACTGTGTGTGGCAAAATGTACTACATGCAAGGCATTTAACAAACTGAGCTACTGATTCACTGCTACAGCTGGTGTATTTGCAAGGTATATGTGCAGACATACAGGCTGTGACACACATTGTCTACATCCATCAGTATATGCATGGTTTCTATGGCTGTATTTCTGGACCAGGGTCCAAGTTGAACATGTTCTTCACCATTGCTGCCTTAGCAGGTGCCTTTCTACATGTTGCTGATACAAGAGCACATTTGCTTGCTACCACAGGCCTTACTTACATCCATTTTTATGTCTTTGGTTGTCTAGTGGTGTATTATTGCACCAGCATCCAAGGTACACTCCCATTTTACACATTAATTCCAGTTTGCATGGTGCAGCACAGAGCACAGTTCCGCTGAGACATGCCTAACGACTGTAAGTGGCAATCATTATGTTTTGATGTAAATACTTGTGTTAATTAAGATCTGCATGGTGTGACAGGTTAGAGCAATGTGCTGCAAGTGTGATGGGCTTGGGTTCAAAACATGGTAGATGTGTTTATTTTGTACATAGGACTAAACACATATACTCTATAGAACTCCATTTAGCTGAGCTAAGCAAAGCTGCATGATGAGGCTCAGTTTGCAGCTCCATGCTAAAAAAATTTAAAGAAAAGAAAAAAGGGGAAATAAGAAAGTGGTGTAATGCGGGTGAGCAGGGGGAAAACATAGTGAAAGGCAGGTAGGCATCAGCAGGAAGGGTGTAGGAAAGAACCATAGCTATCCGTTTCTTGTACAGCAACAGCTGTGCACTTTGACAGATTTTGTAGATGAAGTTGAACTCTCCAACCCCAGAGAGAGGGGTGAGGTCAACATAACTGCATTGTTATGCCAATTGGACCAAATTGCTTGTGTCCAGTTGACATGTAAGTATGGGGCTATATTTTTTTTGTGACAGGTTCCCTTTTTTTTTTTATTAAGGTGAGAGTGGAATGTTGGGGAAGGGACTTAGGTACATGTGGAGAAATAAGGTGGTTAGGAGAGGATGCATTTGCAGACAGATAAGACAGACAAGATAGCAAACAGGGACACTGTGTGACAGATGAGGTGGTGAACACCTTGGAGTCCCACGTGCCTCCAGATGGCAGCAGCATGACTCCCGTCCCCACCCATGGGGCTGTCAACACTACTCCTTCACTGCCTCAAGGGTGGCTGTGCTGGAGGCTGGGCACCAGGGTGAGGCTGCCCCACCAGGTTGGCCAGCATGCCTTCAATCTGGCGCAGGTGATATTCATGGCTATGATGAACAATCCTGCGCATCATGACTGGCAGTTCAGCCTGGGTGACAATGCCCCACCACCACTGGTCCCAGGGCAAGGCCGGGCCACATCCCCTGAGACAATCCCACCTGATGCCACAGGTGGTGCAGGGGCCTACCGTGACATTCTGTAGTAATGGAAGTATAGCAATGAGTATAGCTTAGTTGTGAACAAATCATTGTTTGTAATAACAGCATGGCAGAACATTGGAAATAATCCAATTACATATCAATGCATACTATGTGAAACACAACAATAAATAACAGAACAGTCAGTATGTTGACAGCATGCCAGTAACAGTTACAGCATAACACCAACAAAACAGGTAATTCAACAAGATATGTTAATATGCAACCATCATAAAACAAAACATTAATAAAACACATCTCAAAATACAGTTATTGTAACAACGTATGTTAATAGTAAACCATAACCAATCAATAACAATAAGAAATAAATGAAGATTAGGGGTGAGGAGAGAGAGAGAGAGAAAAACAGTCCATTTGTAACTTTTTTGGTTATTTCTTTAACACCAGTATTACTATCTACTATATGGGTCTGTATTTTGTTTATGTGTACAGTGACTACAAGTCTCCTATAGCTGATGTAGCACATACATACCTCTAAAGCTATTTGCATGGGATACTATGGACCAAGCAGTAACAACTGCGAGTACACAGCTACACAAAACACTTGCGCATCAGGTGGACCTTATAACTACCAAGGTGTTATGTGGGCCGATTTAGTGATACTTTGCAATCTTGTTAATCATTTTCATGGTAATCCTCTTACAGATGGATTACACACTATTAATTACATAACGTGAAGTCATGACACTTGAGAAACATATATGTGTCCAGTATAGACACTAAACAGCTATCCTGCCTTGGTTGGCAGGCATGAGAATAGAACCCAATAGCAGTAACTGCAGTGGACATCTGCATAGGATGTATTAATTGACTGCAGCAACTTTTAGCAGGTACTCCAGGCATACAGCCATACTGGGATTACGCATTTTATTTCTGAATGAACATTGCTGATGAACACATTCTTGCTAATGATTTTAACAGTCTGTGAGAACTAAACACACAATTATCTACTCATAATGTAGGCTACCACACCAATGTACCTGCAGTTCTTGTGGAGATTGAATTTGTAAGCATTACAGGACTGCTACTGTAATATTTAGTGCTACATAGCACTGGATTCAAACCTTGGTCTGTGTGGCAAAATTTACTATAAAAATAGCATTTAACAAACTGAGCTACTGAGTCACTGCTGATAACTGCCTGACTGATATTTACCTAGAGCTCACCTGGAACCAAAATATGACCTGGTAGTAAGTACTACTGCAGTGCTATACTAGACTGCAGTGACAGTAGAGTACACATGCAAGAAATACAAGCATAATGCAGATAGTAGGTAAGCTATATATCAGTATAAACAATGCTGGTGTACACAATTTATTGTTAGTGGTTTGAAATATATGTGAAGTCAAAAACAATATCACCTCATGGAGTGGGCTACCTCACCCATATACCTTTATTACCTGATGTGTGTGGATGACAAGCATTATGAGAACAATATTGGCCTAGAGACAGCTTTGAACAGTACTATATGAGTTAATCAATACAATTTGCATCTATTGGATTTGCATTCTATAGCTTTGACAGTGTTATACTTGACTGCAGCACTTACAGCCTGAATGCCTACAGCTCTAATGCAATGGTTACAAGAAGACAATCCTGATGTACACCATTTTCCTTGGTGTTACTGGTATTATTTCATGCTTTATTGCACAACAGTTGGCATTATTCATTTCTTGCAATACATCTCTAACTTCACATTTATTGCACTACAGACTTTATTGTATATACTGTAATGCGGTTACTGGTATTGTTTCATGTTTTTATTGCACTACAATTGGCATTATTCTTTCTTGCAATACAGCTGTAATTCCACAATTATGGCACTACAAACGTTATTGTATATACTTCAATGCAGTTAATACTTTACTCTTTCTTTCTTATTTCACTACAGTTAGCATAACAGATCCATACTCACCACACTCACTATACAACCTGGCCAAGCACCCAGCATGTGACTCGACATTGTGAGCCTTCTCAGCTGCAGCTGTTGGGAGAGAAGAACATCATTGTGCATACCAGCTTTGCAGACATTCAGATTACATATTGTTAAAACAGAGGTAAAATTGCTTACATAAATGTGGGGCATTCCCTGCCTGGGCTTCTTGGACCCAGGTGTCCAAGAGTCCCCTTTTTCATCCTTTCAGGTCATCATGGTGGTGATGACACTGCTCATCTGTGCTAGGATACCAGTAACACTGGTGAGTTGTCTGGCCATCCAGTCTCATGCCTCCACCTTACACTCCGAGTCCTGGAAACCTCCCTGCAGCAGCCAGTCATGGTTTTTAACTAGGAGTCCAACCATGACCCTGGACTCCAGAATGCCCCAATGCTACACCCGAAAGCATACACCTTTACCAACACCAGCCATAGTAACCTTAAGTGAAAGAACTTCAATGGATTCTGCTGTATTCCTACTATTGGGCTTAGTATAGGCTGTTTTCCCACCCTTACATTTCACTGGGCAACATTCAAAAAAGCAGTGTGTTGCTTAGCATTGTGCAAACTAGGGCAGCTGAGCTGAGAAGTGTGAAAACTCAAAGAACTGTAGTCTTAGTGGAGCTTAGCAATGCGCAAACCACTCAAGCAGAGATGAGCATCTCATAAACATTGGCAGCCATTAACATGTTTATGTGGTGCTTAGCAGGTCTAAGCACACTTGAGCATAGCTTAGCAGAGAGCAGTGGGGCTACATTTCAAAATAGTCTACATGCTATGCCTATCAGAATTAAATACATATTTTTCCTTCCATGTATTCAAGCCCTAGACCCACTGCACATCGAGCTGTAACTCTACTCATTAAGCTATGTGGATATTAGGACATCTGGTATAACTTCACATATACCACTGAGGTACCTATAAGCAGTGCTGAGCAAAGTGCCATGCCGTGCAAACATGCTTTTCTTTAAAAAAATATAAAATTAAAATAAAACAAAAGGACAGACCAGGGAATCTCTTACTCATCTGCAGACACAAGTAGCACTACACCTCTACCTACACTGATTCAATAACCATGTTCCTTGACTCTGCCTCGTCAATGTGCCATCATTAATATGCATGATGTGCTGCCGAGGGGGCACCATGTACATGGACATGGTAACATTCCATGTAGGCTCTACATGGTACCTACATGGATTTTAATAAATCCTGGGGTATGAGTATGGGAGTGACGCTTCTAGATTTCTATACAAAATCCATATAGGTATTGATTAATAGTATATTTTTATAAACAGATATAAAACATTTCTGCCACATCAAATATACTCAGGATTATTTGTTTTTGTAATATTTATGAATAATGATATCACTGTATGTTTCCATATGCACATCATAAACAACAGTACCTTTTGTTATAGTCTGGCATGTGTCTGCAATTTAAAAAACTAGATAAATATATGAGTCATTGTGGGCTTTAAAATAACTTTTCCAATATGTACACCATCTGTCATAAAGATGAATTTTACAAGTTTTGAATTTCATCTATTATCTTCTATAAACCAAAACTATAACAAAAATATTTTATAAAAGTACAATCATTTCCTACTTCTTTAACAACTTTACAATAATATTAGTTTGGCAAGAAATTGAAAAAGTAGTTTATTTATCTGGGATTTTGCATATAATTTCAAAACCATTAAGATACCATAGAGTGTTATTTAAAAAATGTAATGCAAATATTACCACTTTAAGTATGTTCACAAAACAATGTTGCAGACTAAAGAAATATATTTGCACTGTTTACATCATTTTAAGCATTCAGTACCATGGAACTGTGTTGTGTCAGTATTGTACTGCCACTGATTAAATATATGAATGTTCCTTCAGAGGAAATCAGATGAAATCTGATTAAATGTAATGCCTCAGTGTGCTAGAGATATTTAAAACTCTGATGCATACTGGGTAAATGCCAATGTGTACAGAAGATTGAAATTAATAAATATCTCAACTTTAGAAAGCAATTTTATCTGTAGTCATATGTTTACATGGAGAATGAGATACTGTATGCAATAAGTTTACATGTGTATTTGTAAATCAAGTCAAGTCAAAGTCTAAGAAAACTTTATTACCATTCAGAACTACATAGCAGTGTAGCTGAATTAAATTACAATGCTTCATTCTCAATGCAGGAAACAGTTGCACATATAGCCAGAAAAAAATGAATAAAATATCACAGTAGAAATGTAATAAGTAGCAATTAGCAAATAAAGTAGGACAGCAGTGACCCACACCCTCCCCAGAACAGGAGATAAGGAAGACAAGGAACAATATGAAGGTAATATTGTCAAAGTAAGATTGAAACAATAGCAGTATATCTATGATTAGACTGAATTATTGCACAGTTTGTATATTACACTTTGCAGTCCTTCAGTGTGTAGGTGAGCTATCTTAGTATTGCACTTGGTTATTGCACATCCATAAAATAAGTCCCGTGATAGGCTAGTTATGTAACAGATGGCTCATTTTTCCCAAGAGTTCAACAGTCTAATGGAGGGTGGGAAGAAACTGTTATTTAGTCTGGTGGTCTTACAATGCAGGCTTCTGTATCTCCTGCCTGACGAGAGGTGAGTGTACAGACCATTGGCAGGATGTGTTGCATCACTGGAAATCTTTTTGGCCCTGTCGATACAATGGCATTTGTGTAGATCTTCCAGAGGTGTAAGGGAGGTAAATGTATGTGTAAATGTACGTGTGTTCCTGTGTGTGAATGTATGTGTTGACAAATATGCAAGTGTATGTATGTGTGTGTTTGTACATGTGTATGTATGTATCCTTATATATGCACATGCATATATAAGTATCCTTATATATGCATGTGCAGCTGAATGTATGTGTGAATGTGTGTGTATGTGTTTGTCTGCCTATATGTATATATATATATATATGTATATATATATATATTCACTTTATAATCTCAAAATACTGAAATATTGAATTTCAGTATTTCAAGACCATAAAGTCAAATGTTCAGAATAGCAAAAGTGCATAACCACAAATCCAGACATGTCAAATTCACGATTATGGTTTAACAGTATTTGACATGGAATGTATTGTGTGGATGGTGTCTGTTTTTTTTGTGTGGATTTAGGTGGAATTTAAGGTAAGTGATTATTTTGTAAGGGTTTTGGGTAGGTGTTTGAGTGTATGTGTGTGTGTTTGGAAGTTGTACGTGTGAGTTAGGGTAGGCAGGTAAAGGTATGAGTGCTTAACTATTGAATGTGGTGGTGTTTGTATATATGTGATGTGTGTTTGTGTGTGTGTGTGTGTGTGTGTGTGTATGTGTGTGTGTGTGTGTGTGTGTGTGTGTGTGTGAGGGACTGTAAAATGTCTGGTTATGAGTTTGCTGTCTTTTTCTGTTTGGTATGATCTTGGAGTTAGAATATATATGTTGCAGGGTTGTGGGGAGTACAGTGGTGCTTGCCTCCCTACTTATTTGTAATGTAGGTTTGTTAATTTGTGTTTTTATGTTTGTGTGTGTGTTGTGGGTTTTTTGTAGTGTGGGTAGTGTGGTGTATGTGTAGTGTAGTGTAGTGTATGGTGTGTTTAACTTCGCAATTTTTACTTTCACGGTTTTGGGGTTTCGGTATTCTGCAGATTCGATTTTATAGTCTCGATATACTGAAATTCGATGTTTCAGTATTTTGAGATTATAAAGTAAATATATATATATATATATATATATATATATATATATATATATATATATATATATATACATACACACACACACACACACACACACATATATATATATATATATATATATATATATATATATATATATATATATATATATATATATGGGACCGACACTTCTTGCCAATTTAACTTTCACCAAAAGTCAAATTCACGCTCACACATACCCGAAATTGCTGTTCATTGAAGCAGCAATTTCGGGTATGTGTGAGTGGTGTGCCAGTCGCACTGCGGTGCGAGTAAGGGAATATTCCTTTACTCCACTGTAGTGTGACCTTGGAGTGAGAATACTTAAGTAGGTGTGTGTGGGGGGTGCAGGGGGGCGAGCCCCTCTGCAAAAAAATTTAATTAGTGGTTTGGTTTTTTTTTTTTTTTTCACAGTTTAACAGAAGTGCATTTTCAATTAAAGCACTTTCGTTAAACTGTGATCGGTATATATGGATTCTGACACTTGCTTTTTGGAGCAAGTGTCCTAGATCCATAAATATATATATATATATATATATATATATATATATATATATATATAGATATATACATATTGACTGCCAATTCCACTCATCTAAGAGATTAGACATTATCTCATGCTCCATACTGTACTTACTATACAACATTAATTTTATTACATCAACTAAGATTTGTTTAAACTATCACTGTTATAATATTATCTCCAAACTGAAAATATGGTAATACTAATTTTGGTGTATAGTAATTAAAATGCTTATAAATTAGGCATAGAACCTGAGCAGTTTGTATATTCCAGAATTGTTTATTTCAATACATTTGTCAAGTTTACATAAAGGAAGCATTGTATATGTTTTCCTACTTTATTTAAAAAATGGCATATATCATAAGTTTTGGAATCTCACCACTGCCACCCATATATTCCCTTACAGAGTTACTAGCTTTTTACAGAACCCAAACTTTTGACCGCATGACATTCATTAATAATTACAGTATGTACAATAAAATATAGTAGTTGTTGGCCTATCTGCTGTGCATGTTTGTAAGGGAAGATGTTGACTCGTCCCTGTAACTTGACCATTCCTCCCAACCCTTTATGTATGGCTGTTGTGTGGACAGCCTGTTCTAGGTGTTTGGTAGGTATGGTTGGTCTGTAGCAGGTAGCTGAACATACTGATGCATATGTTGCAGGCTGCAGCTGGTGCATTCTGCCCAGGAGTCATACTGAGGATTGTGAACACATTGGGGGGCAGCAAGCTGTCTGAGTGAGGGAACAGTGTTAGCTCTATTGTCACAGCATAACCAGGATGAGGGTACCCATAACAGTCCAGGTGAGGCATGTGCCTCTGGTACATATGTTATGTAATTGTGCCATACAAAGAGTGGTAGGTGACATTTAGGACACCCATACATATTTGTGAAGTGTGTTCCAACCTACAGGACTTTGATGTGCTAATATGGGTGGCAGTGACAGCAGTAGCAGCAACCAGTTCTGCTTAAAATTGCATGGTTCAGTTATTTAATTGTTTTGACAATCATGTACTTGACATGCAACACACTGGAATGGAAGCCAGGACTGTGGGTGGAAAAATGTTACACATGCTAGGAATACAACAGACAGGGCTACTGAGTCAATACTATAACAGGTGTATTTGCAAGACATATGTACATGCATATAGTCTGTTACACAGGATTGGCATGAACATGTGTGAATGGATGGTTATGACATGTGACACTGAACTGTCTGTCATGAATTTCTAATCTCAATGTGTACTGACTTGCCAGTACTTCAGCACACAGAATGGGTTGTGTGACAACAAAAAAAAAAAAAAATTGATCTGCTTTTACTGTATTTGTGTTTTTTCCTACTTTATTTTGCTTTTGCGTCATCTTAAAAGTACTCAATTGTATTTATTACTGCTTGGTGTAACACATTCTAAGCCTTTTAGTCTAAGCACCTGGGCTTCAGACCAGTTTTACATTAAGAACGTTTGTGGTCTGCACTGTAGTGGCAGAACAGGTAGCTTACATCCTTCTAAGTTGGGAACTGCTGACTGAGGGCTCAGTGTCTGTTATTCTAAAAGTGTATTAATTCTGGTTTAAGCACTTGGGCTTGAGGCCAGTTATTTTACATTAAGAGGGTTCGTTTTCTGCACTCTTGTGGGAGGAGAGGCTGGACTCTGTCCTTATGAGCTGGGAATTTCTGGTTAAAGGCTTATAGTGCCTGCATATTTGAACTGCTTCTTACTGAAATTGGTACACCTTGTTTGCTGTAGCATAGACTAGATCCAGGCCTACTGAATCTAGCTTTGTTTGTATAACTTGAGCACTAATCCAGGCATTCTTTAAAGTATTCAGTTGTATTTATTACTGCTGGTAGTAACTTGATTAAAGTGTAGCTATCATTTCTAAGTCTTTTGGATTAAGCACTTGGGCTTCAGACCAGTTCTTTTACATTAAGAAGGATTGCGGTCTGCACTCTTGTGGAAGGAGAGGCAGGACTCTGCCCTTCTGAGCAGGGAATTTCTGGTTAAAGGCTTATAGTGCCTGCATATTCTAACTGTTTCTTACTGAAATTGGTACACCTTGTTTGCTGTAGCATAGACTAGACCCAGGCCTGCTGAATCTAGCTTTGTTTGTATGCTTGTTGTTTGTTTATTTCCCTGAAACGCTAATTCCACCTAAAACACGGCCTTTTAGCACTTCTGTGGATCCCTAGTGATATCTGCATTGCTTACTGTACTTATTTCCTTGTTTCACTTGAAAGAAAGTTACTGTTTGTCATTTTTGCATTTAAGTTACCTGTAACACATTGCATTTAAGTTACCTGGCACTTGCTCACTAAAGCAATTATATAAGTCAGCTCTAAATAATTAAAATCACTACACCCTCACAAACTCCCCTTGAGTACCTTGTTCCCCATTGGCCCTTTTTTTCAATTATAAAGAAATTCCCAATACTATTCTAGCATGTCCAAAGGTCAGTTGTCAATCTCCTCTCCGGTCCAGCTGGTGAATCTGGGAATCTTGAGGCAATGTTACAACTGCCTCATGTACACAGACAACCCTCTCCTCCTCCCAACAAATTCCAACACGTGAGAGATGCAACCATATAGCCAAACTGGAGGCTAAGCTCTCTCAACTCAGTACTGGCGTAACCAGTCAGGAGGAGAAGGAAACCACACTCACTACAATTCCAGTCTCACATAGACCTACCACGACAACAAACCAAACACATAAGCACACAAAAACATACTCGGAGGCTCTAAATAAAAATCTGCCATAGCAGCAGAGACCTCCAAAGCAGACACCCAAGCAACCGCTACCCCAAAACAAAACACGTGCAACACATAGCTCACAAAGCCAGAGTGCCGAACAGTCACAGCCCTTAAGGCTAAACAACACACCTAATACACTTGTAATAGGTGACTCTATCGTCAGGCACACTGTTGTCCCGCTCACCAGGCTGAACAAGGAGAAGGTCACGGTGAGCTGCCTGTTGGGCACTAAGATCCGTCACATAACACAAGCACTCAGGTCACTCCAAGGCAAGTACAAATATGACTCAGTCATTGTCCATGCTGGTGTGAATGACCTGAGATGTACCTCCCTGGACTACATGAAAAGAGACATAGAGGAGCTCTCTGAGCATGTAGCCCAGGCCTGTATGACGCTGACCTTGAGTAGCATCTTACCCTCACCAAGAATGATGCCACAATATGAAGACAAGATGATCAATTTCAACAATTGGCTTAAGTGTTGGTGTCATTCAAAGGGGATCCAATGCCTGTCAGCCTGGGATGACATGCTCGACAAGCCACGATGCTTCGCTAGGGACGGCTTGCACCTGTCACCCCTTGGTTTTCAGATATTGTCAAAGGCTCTTGCTACCCCCATAGTGCCTTTTTTAGGCAAGGCTCAAAAGATAAACCCACCTCCATAGGTATCACAAGGGATAAGAAACTAAGAGTAATGCTACTCAACGCCAGAAGTCTAAACCTCAAGATGCACGCACTCGAAACTCTCCTTAGCAGGGAGAACATCGATATCTGTGCAGTAACAGAAACCTGGTTCAAGGCTCCCGAGAGCACCCCAGCACTACCAGGTTATACCTCATACCATGCTTTTTGGCCCCCAAAACTTGGACCGAACCACAAAAGGAGGGGGAGTATCAATATTCATCAAAGATACCCACACCTCCAGGTTGGTGGCACAGCACGAAGCATCAGAGACTATCCATGTGCAACTAACTGTGGGTAAAACTGCCTTCCAGTTTATAGCCTGCTACAGACCACCCTCCCAAACACAGGAACCCCACTTGGACTTCCTGAGAATACTGGAAAATATGAAGGTCTCTCCAAACACCATTATATTGGGCGACTTCAACTACCCAAACATAGACTGGGAGCATTACTCTAGCTCCAACACCCTAGCCCAAAGGTTCCTAGAATTTATAAACTCAAATGCTATGGAACAACTTGTTACCACTCCCACAAGAGGGGAAAACATACTGGACCTGATCATCACCAACATGGGGACGCTATGCTCCAGACCAGAAGTGTATCCCTCACTGGTAAGATCAGACCATAAACTAATCTCACTGGATATTCACATCCCGACCCCACCCCCTGCCCAGAAAACCACAGTGAAAAACTTCTCTAAAGCAAATTTCACACTCCTCAAAACTGAGGCAAAATCATTCAAAGCCCCCGGGCCTGTGGAAAATACGGCCCAGACCGCAGAATCCTTTATAAACGCATTCTATGAACACCTTCAGGAATGCATGGATCATGCAATCCCAAATAAAACCAAGACCCAATCCTCCAAAGGCATACGTCCTGTCTGGTGGACCCCAGCCATAAACAAACTATACAATAGAAGGAGGAAGCTACTACATGATAGAGCAAAATCCCAAAAAGGGAAGGCATCTCTGATCAGTATTAGCAAAAAACTACGGGCACTCATAAAATCGTCTAAGGCCAGCTTCGAGAGAAAAATTGCACAGAACACTAAGGATAATCACAAGGCTTTCTTTAGTTATGTTAGGAACCTGGGTGGGAATTCCCAGATATGCTCAGAATTAGTCCAAAATGACAAACAATACACCGAGCCCACAGACATTGCCAACATCCTAGCTGACAGGTTCAGTGCAAACTTCTCCCCCCCTCCCCACCAAAAGGGCAAATATCTATCCCAACAGAGTGCTGCCCCCCTGACATCTCAGATGCTCAGGTAAGAGCTGCCTTTTCCAAAGCAAAGAACACAGCATCAATGGGACCAGATGGTGTCCCAGGCTGCATCCTACATGAACTCCAAGAAGAGCTAAACCCAAACATAAAACTACTGTTCAATCTTAGCCTTACTACAAGATATGTACCCAAAGAGTGGTGTACAGCAACAGTGGTCCCTCTCCACAAAGGTGGTGCCTCAACGGATCCTGGAAACTATCGCCCCATAAGCCTGACTAGCTTGGTCTGCAAAGCTATGGAAAGGATCATCATGGACCTCATAAATTAAGATATTGGGTACCTACAGACACTGGATCCTACCCAGTTTGGCTTTGTTAAGGGCAGATCCTGCCTCTTACACCTGGTTAATTTCTTTGAAACAGTCACCAAGGCCATTGACGAGGGGAAGGTGGTCCACACAGCCTACCTGGACCTCGCAAAAGCCTTCGATACAATACCACACTCGGACATTATAGATAAGCTCACCAGCTTAAATATAAACCCCTATATCACTAGATGGGTTGCAAACTGGCTCAAGGACAGAACCCACATGGTTAGAATTGCTGGAGCCATGTCAGACTCCAAACCAGTTACAAGTGGCGTCCCACAAGGCTCAGTCCTGGGACCGCTCTTGTTCGGTATATATTTCTCCACGGTACAGGCCAACACGGAAGGACTGTGGCTGACCAAGTTCGCAGATGACTGCAAACTGGGCGCCATAATCAACTCTCCAGCCGACACAAGCATCCGCCAAAAGGGCCTCATAGAAACAGACAACTGGTGCCAGAGCCATGGCCTCAAGCTAAACGCCAAAAAGTGTATAGTCATCCCCTTTGGCAAAAACAAAGTGCCCACAAATTACCACATAGGTGGTAATCCATTAAGTACAGAAGAAGTCATTAGGGACCTGGGGACCAAAGTTGATAGCAATCTCTCATTTGACAACCACGTGGCCAAAGTGGTTAGAAAAACATTTTATATAGCCCACCTAATCATGAAGGGATTCACATCTAGATTAGGGGAGGTCATCGTGCCTCTTTACTCATCCCTCATCAGGCCCATAATTAAGTACAATGCCCCTTTTGGGATGTACCTTACCAGACACCTGCAGCAACTGGAAAGACCCCAAAAGTACCTCACCAAGAGGATCAAAGGGCTCAAACAGATGCCGTATGCTCCCCGGTTAAAGAAACTCCAGCTCTACTCAGTTGCATACCACCTGCTCAGAGGCGATCTGTGCCTGACGTATAAAGCCATGTCCAACCCGGAATTAATGGACATGCTGCACCTCAGAAAATCCAAATCTCATCGAGCTACGTGCTCGAGAGACTTGAACCTCAGCACTGAAATAAATAGGACGTGCTGGAGGGACAGATTCATAACCCAGAGGCTCCCTTCACTCTGGAATAAAATCCCAGTCCAGGTTAGGCAGAGTCCCACATTGACTCTCTTCAAGAGGAATCTTGATGAGTGGATGGGAGATCATAGGTTTACCCCGGCTATCACTTCTGTGTCACTGTTAGACAGAGGCACAGTATACTAACCTCAAAAAAGGCATAGCAAAATTAATTTAAAATGGGTGGCGAAAGCCAAACACACTCTGGCTAGGCTTATAAATGCCCTAGGGCAGATAGCCTAGTATGAACCTATGAACCTATGAACTGTGCCAAATGTGGGTGGCACAACTGTGGATATTCCACAACAGTCTGTGCAGCTGTCAGCTTTACCTGATATCCTGGCCTCATGTACAGCCATCAACATTTATTTGGCTGTGTACTGGCTTGGTGTCTGTATCACAGTCCCAAGTATGCTGCCATTTGTCCCAGTATATGTACAAGGAGTGTGTCACTGGCAATAAAGATATGTGTATGGAAACAGCCTAGTTGGCTATGCACTGTGCTGTCATTGTTTGGGTCCTGGCTTTGAGATGTGGCAGGGGTGATGTTTTTGCTGATGTGTGTTACTGGCAATCAGGTTATGTTAATGGAAACAGCTGCTATTCCTCAGAGTTGAGTGGTCTAGTGGGCTAATGCACTGTGCTATACTTGACAGGGCTGAAGTTTTGTCTGATGTGCATCACTGATACGCAGGGAAAGTTTATGGAAACAGCTGCCATTCTTCAAAGCTGAGTGGACTAATGCAGTATATCCTAGTTGGCAGGTTATTGGGTTTGAGTCTTGGCAGGGGTGATCATTTTGCTGATGTGCAGAACAGTGTCAGAAAGACAGAAGGTGATTAAAGCAGCTTTAAGCTGGTTTAAGCAAGTTTGCGTGACCCGGTCCATCGTGTCATGTTACTTAGCTCCACTTAAACACGTGCTAATTACAAAAAAAAAAGAAGAAAAAGGGAGACGATATGAAACTGGTGAAATGGGGGCAAGAAGGGGAAAAAACAATCTGAAAAGCAGATAGGGATGTGTGTAACATGTGTAGGAGAGAACCATAGGTCTCCATTTCTTGTACAGCAACAGCTGTGCAGGTTGTGGACAATTTGGAATTTGGAGCCTCACATCACAGAGAGAGGGGTGTTGGTGACATAACTTTGTTGATTAATTGCTGTAATGATTGATTGTGGGTGTGTAGATTTGGGTGAAATGGAGAGCTATATATGGGGAGATATATTTTTTTGTGGGACAGATGCCCTTTTTTTAAGGAGAGAGTGGAATGTTGGGGAAGGGATATAGGTACATGTGGGTAGGTAAGCTGGGTAGGAGATGTAGCATTTGCAAACAGACAAGACAGACAAGACAGCAGACAGGGGTGACAGATGACATACAAGGGGGATAAAGACCTTGGACAGGGAGAATGTTGTGGATTTGGAGAACCAAGTGCCCCCAGATGGAAGCAGTGGGACTGAGCTCCCCACTCATGGGTAGTCAACACTGCTCCTTCATTGCCCCAAAGGTGGCTGTGCTGGGGACTGAGTGCTGGGGTCAGCCTGCCCCTCCAGGTTGGCCAGTCTGTCCTCATTCTGGCACAGTCAATCATCAAACCCTTGTTGAATGATCCTGCACACCATGCCTGGTAGCTGTCACTGGGTGACCACTCCCTATCCAGGAACCAGGCTACCCAGTCAAGCTATGGTGTTGAGGTGTTTCACAGTGTATAGGTTAGTAATGAATAGAACATGTGGTTAGTTGTAACAGCATGCCAAAGGAAATCACATAACACAGTAATGTAACATTGCATAGCATATAGAATACAACAATAATTGGGGTAACAGTCAGTAGTATAACAGCTTGCCAGTAACAGTTACGGCTTATGGCCAACAACATAGGTTATTCAACAAAGCATTTTAGTATGTAACCATTGTAATACATAACAATAATAAAACACAAGGCCCAACATAATGTTATGAGAACAACATATGTTAAAAGTGTACCATACTGATGTATAGAAGTAATAAATTATGATGCAGATAAGGGGTGGAGGAGAGAGACATACATGCCATTACTACTAGTATAGGCTATAGTTTTTTGCAACAGAACTTTTATATATTCTACAGGTCTGCCCTTAATTTATGTATACATGTGCCCTACAGCTTTTGTAGCACCTATATGCCTCTCAAGCTTTCCACATGGCAGAGTATGGGCCAAGCTGTTACACCTACAGGTCCACAACTTAACTACAGGGGACTATTACATGTCAGGGGAACATATGTGACTACTAAGGTATAATGTGGACTGATGTAATGTGACTGCACTATTGAGATAAATCAAGTGGCTGTTAAATCTGTGTCCCAGGGATTTGGCAAAAGGGATCACAGTCCATGACAGCTTGACACTTGAGAGACATGTATCATGCACAGAACAGCCACTTTACGCTTATCATGCCATCCTTGGCAGGCATTGAGTTTGATTATCAACGGACATTCACAGACACACCAGGCATACAGCTGTACCAAGATTAAACCATTTTATTTGTTTTAATAACTTGTATTAGTATTGCACTTCTTGACTTTTTATTTACAGCAGTCATATCACCTTACTGAGCACTGCTGTTAACACTCTTGTATATCAGGACACACAAATTAGTAACCCATTTGAACAGCTACTACCACCATTTATTTACCTGTAATTGCTATGGGAGAGAACGTCTGTTAACAGTGCATAACAGTTTCTATTAATACTTAGTAGTACTTGTCCTTGGACTCGAACTTCAATCTGTGTGACAAAATGTATATCAAACTTAGCATTTATCACACTGAGCTACTGAGCCACTGCTGAATATTGATTGAATAATATATCCCTTGAACTCACCTGGTAACACACAGTGACCTGGTAATAGAGGTAGAGTGTCATACAAGACTGCTGTGACACTTGAACAGACATGCATGAAATTCATGAATAAAAGAGATAGTAGGTGAACTGTGTAATAATACTTGGAATGCAGGTGTACACAATTAACCCCTAGTGGATGGAAATGTGTGTGATGTGTACAGACCATATCAGAGTGCTGGGTTGCCTACCTGACTCATATACAGTTGCAGATGGTATATTTGCAGTCTACAGTTATTACAGTTTCATACTTGCCTGCAGCAGTGTAACTAAGTTCAGGAATGCATATAGCTGAAATGCAATGGTTAACACAAGACAATCCTGAGATAAACACACTATTATACTTTAGCCATTACTATTCTAGTACTACAAAAAAAAAAAAAAAAAAAAAAAAAAAAAAAACAAGGAAGATATGCAAGTGGTACACAGAAGAGAGCACAATAATAAAACAAGTATGTGAAATATGTATGCATGTTATTGTATGTAGTGCAGAACAAATATCATAATGATATATCTTGTAGTACAGCTCCACATCTGCACTTTAGCACAACAGTTCTTTATCAACTAACCTTCAGTCACTTCATGGTATTATTCCGGTGTTTAACTCACAGCACTTGTAATACTTGATTTCTTGACCAAAAGCCCAAACTACACACATTTTCCAGAACACAACTTAATACCCTTGAAGACATCCTACAGTGGCTGTCCACAAACTGCCCACAAGACACCATTGTTCTCGGAGATTTTAATATAGACTGGAACATCTGTTCCTCAGACTTCCCTACCACCCACATAAATCTGTATGGTTTCTCCCAAGTCATATCATCCACTACTAGAATTAGTAAGCCCAACAAAAAAGAAAATATACTAGACTGGATTCCCATAAATAACTACCCCCAAATGTATAAAGCAGGCACCCAACCTGAGGAAATAAGTGATCGCTTCTTAACTTATATACCCAGACAAAAAACTGATATAGGTTCATAGGTTCATAGGTTCATACTAGGCTATCTGCCCTAGGGCATTTATAAGCCTAGCCAGAGTATGTTTGGCTTTCGCCACCCATTTTAAATTAATTTTGCTATGCCCTTTTTCTAGGTTAGTATACTGTGCCTCTGTCTAACAGTGACACAGAAGTGATACCCGGGGTAAACCTATGATCTCCCATCCACTCATCAAGATTCCTCTTGAAGAGAGTCAATGAGGGACTCTGCCTAACCTGGACTGGGATTTTATTCCAGAGTGAAGGGAGCTGCTGGGTTATGAATCTGTCCCTCCAGCATGTCCTATTTATTTCAGAGCTGAGGTTCAAGTCTCTCGAGCACGTAGCTCGATGGGATTTGGATTTTTTGAGGTACAGCATGTCCCTTAATTCCGGGTTGGACATGGATTTATACGTCAGGCACAAATCACCTCTGAGCAGGCGGTATGCCACTGAGTAGAGCTGGAGTTTCTTTAACCGGGCAGCATATGGCATCTGTTTGAGCCCTTTGATCCTCTTGTTGAGGTACTTTTGGGGTCGTTCCAGTTGCTCCAGGTGTTTGGTAAGGTACATCCCAAAAGGGGCATTGTACTCGATTATGGGCCTGATGAGGGATGAGTAAAGAGGCACAATGACCTCCCCTGATCTAGATGTGAATCCCTTCATGATTAGGTGGGCTATATAAAATGTTTTTCTAACCACTTTGGCCACGTGGTTGTCAAATGAGCGATTGCTATCAGCTTGGGTCCCCAGGTCCCTAATTACTTCTTCTGTACTTAATTGATTACCACCTATGTGGTAATTTGTGGGCACTTTGTTTTTGCCAAAGGGGATGACTATACACTTTTTGGCGTTTAGCTTGAGGCCATGGCTCTGGCACCAGTTGTCTGTTTCTATGAGGCCCTTTTGGAGGATGCTTGTGTTGGCTGGAGAGTCGATTATGGCGCCCAGTTTTCAGTCATCTGCAAACTTGGTCAGCCACAGTCCTTCCATGTTGGCTGTACCTCCGAGAAATATATACCAAACAAGAGAGGTCCCAGAACTGAGCCTTGTGGGATGCCACTTGTAACTGGTTTGGAGTCTGACATGGCTCCAGCAATTGTAACCATGTGGGTTCTGTCCTTGAGCCAGTTTGCAACCCATCTAGTGACATGGGGGTTTATATTTAAGCTGGTGAGCTTATCTATAATGCCCGAGTGGGGTATTGTATCGAAGGCTTTTGCGAGGTCCAGGTAGGCTGTGTGGACCACCTTCCTTTCGTCAATGGCCTTGGTGACGTTTTCAAAGAAGTTGACCAGGTTTAAGAGGCAGGATCTGCCCTTAACAAAGCCGAACTGGGTAGGATCCAGTGTCTGTAGGTCCCCAATATCTTTATTTATGAGGTCCATGATGATCCTTTCCATAGCTTTGCAGACCAAGCTAGTCAGGCTTATGGGGCGATAGTTTCCAGGGTCCGTTGAGGCACCACCTTTGTGGAGAGGGACCACTGTTGCTGTACGCCACTCTTTGGGTACATATCCTGTAGTAAGGCTGAGATTGAACAGTAGTTTTATGTTTGGGTTTAGCTCTTCTTGGAGTTCATGTAGGAAGCAGCCCGGGACACCGTCTGGTCCCATTGATGCTGTGTTCTTTGCTTTGGAGAGGGCAGCTCTTACCTGAGCATCTGAGATGTCAGGGGGGCAGCACTCTGTTGAGATAGATATTTGCCCTTTTGGTGGGGAGGGGGGGAGAGTTTGCGCTGAACCTGTCAGCTAGGATGTTGGCAATGTCTGTGGGTTCGGTGTATTTTTTGTCATTTTGGACTAATTCTGAGCATATCTGGGAATTCCCACCCAGGTTCCTAACATAACTAAAGAAAGCCTTGTGATTATCCTTAGTGTCCTGTGCAATTTTTCTCTCGAAGCTGGCCTTAGACGATTTTATGAGTGCCCGTAGTTTTTTGCTAATACTGATCAGAGATGCCTTCCCTTTTTGGGATTTTGCTCTATCATGTAGTAGCTTCCTCCTTCTATTGTATAGTTTGTTTATGGCTGGGGTCCACCAGACAGGACGTCTTCCTTTGGAAGATTGGGTCTTGGTTTTATTTGGGATTGCATGTTCCATGCATTCCTGAAGGTGTTCATAGAATGCATTTATAAAGGATTCTGCGGTCTGGGCCGTATTTTCCACAGGCCTGGGGGCTTTGAAGGATTCCACCTCGATTTTGAGGAGTGTGAAATTTGCTTTAGAGAATTTTTTCACTGTGGTTTTCTGGGCAGGGGGTGGGGTCATGATGTGAATATCCAGTTGGATTAGTTCATGGTCTGATCTTACCAGTGAGGGATACACTTCTGGTCTAGAGCATAGAGTCCCCATGTTGGTGATGATCAGGTCCAGTATGTTTTCCCCTCTTGTGGGAGTGGTAACAAGTTGTTCCATAGCATTTGAGTTTATGAATTCTAGGAACCTTTGGGCTAGGGGTTGGAGCTAGAGTAATGCTCCCAGTCTATGTTTGGGTAGTTGAAGTCGCCCAATATAATGGTGTTTGGAGAGACCTTCATATTTTCCAGTGTTCTCAGGAAGGCCGAGTGGGGTTCCTGGGTTTGGGAGTGTGGTCTATAGCAGGCTATAAACTGGAAGGCAGTTTTACCCACTGTTAGTTGCACATGGATAGTCTCTGATGCTTCGTGCTGTGCCACCAACCTGGAGGTGTGGGTATCTTTGATGAATATTGATACTCCCCCTCCTTTTGAAGTTCGGTCCAAGTTTTGGGGCCGAAAAGCATGGTATGAGGTATAACCTGGTAGTGCTGGGGTGCTCTCGGGAGCTCTGAACCAGGTTTCTGTTACTGCACAGATATCGATGTTCTCCATGCTAAGGAGGTTCGAGTGCGTGCATCTTGAGGTTTAGACTTCTGGCGTTGAGTAGCATTCCTCTTAGTTTCTTATCCCTTGTGATACCTATGGAGGTGGGTTTGTCTTTTGAGCCTTGCCTAAAAAAGGCACTATGGGGGTAGCAAGAGCCTTTGACAATATCTGAAAGCCCAGGGGTGACAGGTGCAAGCCGTCCTTAGTGAAGCATCATGGCTTGTCAAGCATATCATCCCAGGCATATCATCCCTCAAATACCTAGCTTCAGAACTATTAGGAGCAATAAGAGCTTCAATCAAACTGAATTCCAAAAAGAACTTCAGTCATGTAACTGGAACAGACTAAAACTACTCCCACTAGGTGAAGCAGTATCATACGTTAACTCCACATTTCTTTCGATCCTTGATAACCATGCACCTACCCGGACCATCAGAACCAAGAAAAAAGTAGCACCATGGCTGTCTAAAGAAACTAGACTAAAATCATAAGTACAAATAAAGCCTGGACCTCTTGGAGAACCAATAAAACCCCAAATGACCAACTTATATATAAACAGCTAAGAAATGATGCAAAAAAGTCTATAGTACTAGAAAAAAAAACTATTAATGTAACCTGCAACATAAGCATCAAAATCGACCACAAAAAGTTTGGTCCAGTTTAAACAATCTTCTCAACCCGGGACATACTACTGCTACCCCTACCTCCATGACTACCCTCCAAAAACCTCCATAAAATATTGCCAACATCTTTAACACTTTCTTTATGGAGACCATACAACCCCTTGCCAACTAACTAGGTCCCAATAACCTAGACCCAATTGGCGCTATATCCAACACCTACCCCTCCTTTAACTTTCAATCAGTACCAACATCACTTATCCGATCCTTAATCAAGAAACTGAAACCTACCACCCTATCTACAGATTTACTCCCCGCTGAATATCTTCAAAAAGCAGCAGATGTAATAGCATATCCCATTTCAATATTAATCAATAGAACCATCTCAAAAGCATATATCCCCCTCCATATGGAACATTTCCCATGTAATTCCTCTCCATAAAGGGGGTAATTCCACTGATCTATCAAATTACTGGCCTATTGCAATCCTGTCACCTCTGGCTAAAATTATGGAAAAATGTATCCATAAGCAGCTCTTACATTACCTCAATCTATACAATCTCCTAGCCCCCTCTCAGCATGGATTTAGACCACACCATAGTACTACCTCAGCCTTTCTATCCTTCTCACAGACAGTAAATCATAATCGTAATAATAACATGCTCTCCTATGTCCTCTTTCTTGACCTCTCCAAAGCATTTGATATGGTAAACCATCAACTACTCCTTGACACACTAAATACTCTCACCATAGATAAGCTGGCAATATGCTGGTTTCAATCCTAAGTGGCATACAACAAGCTGTGCTATGGAAGGATAGCCTATCCACTCGACTGTCAGTCACCCTTGGAGTGCCCTCAAGGGTCTATACTAGGACCTCTCCTATATTTTCCATCTTCATTAATGATCGCCAGATAGTCATCCCCAAAGCAACCTGCATTCACTATGCAGATGACTCTACCCTAATCTGTTCTCCCATCTCCTCAGCAGACCTACAGACCTTATCCCAAAATACTTTTAATAAAGTAGAAAACTGGCTCACTGACTGGTGTCTTCTATTAAATCTAAATAAAACAAAACTGTTACTCTTTACACCCACTCGGAAAGTCCCATTGCCATCTTTTACCATAACATCTAATAATGGCACCATAATTTCCCCAGAAGCTAATACAAAACTATTAGGTGTAATAGTTGACAATAACCTTAAGTTTGATGCTCACATCGATAGAACCATTAAAACAGTCAATAAGAAGCTAGGGTCTTTATATATGATTAAGTCATTCCTAACCCCAACTGCTAGGACAGTTATTGCCTGAACACATTTACTATCAACCCTTCTTTATGCCTCCCTGATTTATACAGACCTAAGTAAATCTGACCTCAATAAACTCAATAGCTGTTAGTTACAATAACACAGCCAGATTTACCACAGGTTCAGCATATAGAACACAACACTGTCTTAACCTACAATCCCTAGGCTGGCTAGAGTTACCCTCTCAACTCCAGTATAACCAATTAATAGTAGCCCACAAAGCCCTCTATCAGCCCAATAGCACGCCCATATTCAAAAATATAATCACCCCCTACAGCAACCTAAAACACTCTGGTCTTCTGATAAAATGCTGGTACAAACTGTTAAATTCAAGTAACTTAGCAGGTGAGTCATAATTTTGCAACTCTGTTGGCAAAATCTGGAGCCTACTTCCTGCTGAACTTAACAGCAGTTCACTCTATAATCCAATTTAAAACATCTGTCAAAGCACACCTAAAAATTCACTGGTTGTGCCCCTGTACAAATCCTGACTAACCAATTCACCATTCACTTTATTCTCTGGCTACTTGTAGAAACAGTCTTAAAGTCTGAAACATTAGCTATCTCACTCTAATGTATTGTACTATTGAATGATATGCTACCTTACTCAGCCTTGTACAGCTAAAACTGTCTATGTTCTAATAAGATAATTAATATTGTAAAGTTTTTATGTATGTATTCCAATAAATCTGGAACACGTATCTATATGTAATTGTAGAAAAAAACTGCAATTGTTATCCATATGTGGAGTTTTTCTCCCCGGGCCTCCGCAGAAAATGGACCTGCATTCAGTCGGACTTTCCCAGTTAACAAATGCAAAATAAAATAAATAAATAACTAAATAAATAAATAAATTAGGGGTGACATGAAACAATGTTCGGTATATGAGCACTTGAGTTGACAAACCACTAAGACGTAGAGGTACTGGAGGTACTGGAAAAAATATCCAATTCGACGTATGAGAGTGAATATAAAATGTATATAACGTTTATTAGAAACAATCATCAAACCCTTTTGAGGGTTTGACGTGACTTTTGTTTCTAATAAACGTTATATACATTTTATATTCACTCACGCTCAATTGATATTTTCAGTACCTCCAGTACCTCTACGTCTTGGTGGTTTGTCAACTCAAGTGCTCAGTGCGTATTATTTTGGTTCCTGGTTTCCTAAAATGTTCGGTATATATCTAACAGTCTTTATTGATGAACACTTTAGATAATGCAGGTGTTGCAAGACAGCTGTCATTCCACAATTTATGCAGTAGTAACTTTATTTCCTTAACAACTCTGACTGCAGTTGAACTTTATTCCATTACTATTATGAATACAGTTAAATTTATCTCCTTAACATTATGAATGCAGTTGTACATTATTACCTTAACATTTTTAATAAGGTATAAACTTTTATTTCTGTAACATTATTAATGCAGTTCTAACTTTCTTTCTGTAATATTAGTAGGCTTCATGCTTCCATCTATATTGAACTGTACCTGGCATTACTCATTTTTATCAGTCCAGGTCTATGACCACATTCATTGCAGTACACTCAAAACAGAATATACCTACTGGCAGTTATTACTGCACTCCTTTTTATTTATATTACTACAGATTGCAAGATATAGCTGTACTCACCACACTCACTTTGTAACCTGGCCATGTGCCCTGCATGGGCCTCCAGGTTGTGAGCTCTCTCTTCTGCAGCTATGGGGAGAGAAAAACACCAAAATGTGTGCCTGTCTATCACACATGCAGATTAAATATTGGTAATACAATAGTAACAATACTTACAAACTTATGGGGCATCCCCATCTCTAGCATCCTGGACCCAGGTATCCAGAAGTCCCCTCTTCCTATGCTTCAGGTCATCATAATGATGATGCACCTGCTCACCTGCATGCACTGGTGAGGTCACATGCCAGCCGGTCCCAGGCCACTGCCTTGTACTCCAATCCCTGGAACTGGTCCTGCAGCAGCCAGACGTCATGGTCTTTAACAGGGAGTCCAGCCATGACCCTGAACTCCAGAATGCCCCACCACATCCCTTACACTGATACTGTAACTATGTAACACATCTCTCTCTCTCAGTGGTACACCTTCATTAATATGCAAGGTGTGCTGCTGAGGGAGAGCCACAGACATGGCCCCAGTACACTCTGTGTAGGGTTTCCACTATTCCTACATGGAGTTTATTAAATCCCCAGGATAGTCTTTATTTACTTACTTATTCAGTAGTTTTACTTCTCAGTAGTGCAGTATCATGTCATAAAATTTATTCATCATTATTTATGCACATTAATCATATATGTTTGTATTGTACATTTCCCAAAATTAATATTTGTTTTTTAATCAAATGTACATGCTTACTGAGAATTTGCCAGACAAAGCTGCAAAACTTCTCTTTATTGACAACTTGAATTATGTACATTGATGCATCTAGATATATCTATGTGTAGCAATAAAATATAAATATGATGTTGACCTTTACTACAAGCATGTTTCAATTAATTGGAAGTGTGCTCTGAGGCTATCAGCAATTATATCAATAACTGGCAGTGTTATAGCTATATGAATCCACAAAATGTAAAGGTGAGATTTCTTATATGTGTATGCATCTTGTAATTGCAAATGTGCTTTTCAGATGTATGCCTTTATATGTCTCAATTCATTGTGTAAATATACACTGGATGCTTTCCCACTGGTTCTCCCCTGAAAATGGGCCTGATTGCCTGAATCAAGGAGCAAGTGAATAAATACATTCAACCATTTCTTCTCCTGTGACATACAGAAATAGAGTACTTTACTTTTTCAGGCTTTTTTTACTTACTGTTTGGAAAAGAACATCACTCTAGAGCCTTAGTGCTCATTTCTTGTGCAAACTCACCTTGCAGAAACTAACTGAAAGCTATAGCTGCACTGTATTTCAGATGAATAAAACAAAACCTTCTAAACTTCTTACAGAAGATAATGTTTAGGTTTGTAATACTAAACAATGAGGCTGCATGAGATGCTCTGCTGCCTGCCTGCTCTTCATTTTCTCTCATCAGACAGAAAAATGCTTAAGCAATAATCCATGAATTTGTGAGGGCATATCAGGATTTACCCACAGTTGGTGTGGTTTGAACATGAGGATGAATGGACATATACTTGTGATTTTTATATGTTATCTGGACATTACCAGAATTTCATTATAATTTTTGGTTTATCTATTTATCTATGTGAAATTTAAAACATATTCTAGTACAGAATGTCTAATAAAGCAAACTGACAGTATTATAAGTAATAAACAGAAGAAGATATACTAGTTATAAATGAGTGCCTTGCTTAAAATTGCCAGATTCCATGACAATCGTGTATTTTTCCAATGCTAAGGTACTATATTTATGATTTTCAGGGTTTATATTAGATCAGCGAATGCTTAAACAAGTGAACGCTGATTGATCGATCTTAATTTAGCGAAAGTTAGAAATATCGAAGCAACAGAAACTCAAATTCTTTCCTAGGGAAAGAATTTGGTTGTCCGTTTCTGTTGCTCCGGTATTTTCAGTGCTGTGGTGGAAAGTTAAGGGTCAGATTCAGGTAAGTGTGCAATTGTGTGGATGTGAGAGTTAGGGTGGGTTAGGTGAGTTAGGGTTAGGGCTCAGGTTAGGTATGTGTGCGATTGTGTGGACATGAGCATTAGGGCGGATTTAAGTGAGTTAGGGTTTGGGAGCGGGTGAGGTGAGTGTGCGATAGTGACGGACCTTAAGGTTAGGGTTTGGGTAAAGGTGAGTAGATAGTTAGTGATGTGTGCATAGTTTAGTGTAGGGTTAGATATCAGATTTTAGGTGTATGTGCATGGATTTCTGTTTGTTTGGTGTGCTTGTGTTGTGTGTATGTGTTTTGGATCAGCGATTTTTTTCCCTAGGAAAAAAGTCGCTGATCTGACAGTTCGAGATTGTAAGCTTTCGCTTATGTAAGGTCGATTAATCAGTGTTCACTTTTTTAAGCATTCACTGATCTAATATAGACCCGATTTTCAGGTACCTTTTTTGGAAACCTGGAAAATTAGTGAATAAGTATCCCTGCTCATCACATGATACTTACTGGTGAAATCACTTAACGGAGGCATGTTAGTTTTATCCTACTGATGATGTGTTGTTGCAAAAGTAATCCTGCTCAGTACGAGAGGAACTGCAGATTTAGACATTTGGTGTATATGTCCCCTGTAAAAAAGGGGAAGACTCTAAGTATGACATGGATTGACTACAAAAAAGCATTTGACAGTATCCCACATTCATGGATAAAAGAGTGCTTAAAAATGTATAAGATACACCCTACACTGATCGACTACATTATCATGACCATGCAATTAAGCCATGATAAAGGACAAATTATTATCCCAGGGATAAAATTCAAAGGGGGATATTCCAGGGTGACTCTCTGTCACTGCTGCTATTCTGCCTTGCCCTTAACCCATTAAGTCGTCTCCTTAACAGCTTAGGCCATGGTTATAATTTGGTTCCTAGAAAACAACAAAGTGTAAAAACTTCTCAAATTCTCTTTGTCAATGATTTAAAACTGTATAGCTCATCAGATAAGGAACTGAAAGTGCAATTGCAAGTTGTCAAAACTTTTTCACATGATATAAGAATGTCATTTGGTCTTGATAAATGTGCAAAAGCAACCTTTAAAGCAGGAAAACTGCAGCACCAGGAAAACATCAGTTTGGGAAAAGAATGTGATATAAAAGAACTTCAGCAAGAGGGAGTGTATAAATATTTGGGAATTGATGAAGGATCAACAATAAAACATGAAGAAATGTGAATAAAACAGTAAGAAATACTTTAGAAGACTTATATTAATCCTGAAAACAACATTGACATCTAGGAACAAAATCCAAACTATAAACCAATTTGTTCTTCCTGTCCTAATTTACAGTTTTGGAGTGATTGACTGGCCCAAAATGTGTTGGCTAGATTAGATAGGAAAACAAGAAGGATGCTTCATGCTCACCAAATGATTTATAAAAATCATTGCATACCAAGATTATATAGTCTCCGTTCTAAATGAGGGATGGGCCTCCATGAAATTGATTACATGTACAGATCTACATTTGTGGGACTCCACACAAATCTGCTGACCTCACAAGACCTAAACATAGTGAAAGTTTTGAAACATGAGGATACTAAATCTAAGATGACTTCTCTGCTTAATCTGGCAGAAGCATATCGACGTCAAGCAGGAATGGAAATCAAACCAGAAGTAGACAAAAATCAGGCAGCAACTGAATGTGCCAAAAAACAAACGAAGGAATATAAGGTGAAGGACCAGATGAGAAAACAAGAAATGTGGAAAATACATAAATATAGTTGCAAGTATAGAAAACTTCTGGAAGAACCTCATGTTGATCAGGAACAATGCAGGAATGGTTTAGGAGAGGCAAATTCAAACCAAGAGATGAAAGTTTAATATTGGTAGCCCATGATAGTGGGCTACATACAGACTGGTTTACAAAGTCCACTGAAAATGTAGGAGATACAGACAAATGTAGGTTTTGTAAAACTGAATTGGAAACAGCAACACACCTTGTTGCTGATTGTGACATATTAATGGCAGAAGGACTGTATACTGAAAGGCATAATAATGTGGCAAGACTGTTGCACTGGGGATTGTGGAAACATTATGATACTAAAGTGTCTGAAAAACACTGTAAACATGAGCCACAAAGCATCATAAAAAATGATGAAGTTTACATCACGTATTACAGTTCAAAAGATAGATGCTAGAAAACCAGATATAGTGGTCCATGAAAAGAAGACAAAAGTAGCATTGATCAGTGAAATTGTCACACCCAGTGACTACAGTGTCTTGCGTACAGAGAGACACAAAGTCATAAAATATCAGGATCTGCAGGCAAAATCGAGAGCAATGTGGAAGAAAGATACCCAGACAGTCCCAATAGTAGCAGGAGCAATGGGTCTTATAAAAAAAAATCTACAATTGTATTTAGATATGTTACCAATACATGTAACCCCATACAAATTGCAGGAGGCATTACTGGGCACATTGTGGGTGCTGTGAAGAGCACTTCTGGCTGACATCAAAGACTAAAACAATACTAATTTCATGAACTTTAATCGTACTTTTACTTAGGAATGGGGTCCATTCCCGTCATGGTATTAGAACCCCAAAGATTTGAAGAAATTAAAAAGTGAAATCATATGGTGCTGTTGGTTCTACTACAAAATGTTGACTTTCTGAAAGAACAGAATGAAAAAGAGGGCAAAAAGTCCCTTTTTCTTGTTTTTTGCAGGGGGGGGGCAAACTCTATACACCCTAGAACTTACATATACCAACTCTGAGGTTGGATCAACTGGAAGAAGGGATAAATCTCCATAGAAAGTGAATCCTTGGTGGCACACAATAAGAACTAGCTCCATTAATGATTTCCTGTGGAGAAAAGTCTTCAGCCTTGGGCAATATAGTTTTCATGGTGTGTGGTGGTGGTGCTGCGGTAGCATTGTTGCCTCACAGTTAGACGTTGCCCGTTCGATTCTCAGTTAGAGCGTCTTCTGTGTGGCGACATGTGTGAATGGGCGTTCCTTCGTTGAAGGTTGTGCATTAGGCCCGGCAAGTCAGTACGTAAAAATCTACTGCCAATCATTAGCGGACCGGAGTTCCACTGTGGCGACCCCTAACTGGGAAAAAAAAGCCAAAAGACACAACAACAATAACAGGAAATGCATATTATATGAACTGAAATGAGTAATACATAATACCAGCTATAACATGAAGATTCTTGTGGCCTAAGAATAATAGTACCATCAGTGGTATTAAAATGCAAAACATATTACATTTCTGACTGAAGAAATACATGAATCCTTCATCAGCATCATGTTCCTTTTTAACCAGTTCATAAAAAAGTTTATACGACTCTGGAGATCAAGTGGCAGACTTCATGAAATACGCTTCCAAACATTAATGTGCAACTATGTGCTTCATTTTCCAAATAAATGAATAAAGAATGTCAGGCATAAGGAGAAATTTAGGAAAAAAGAAAATAAAGGCAGAGATGATTTTAAATTTAAAGACAGTAGTACGTGGATGAAATATGGAAATTAAATGCATAATAAGCCTAGTTCATCTGTCAGTCACAGTGACTGATAGTTTTGCAGATTAACGATGCATGTAAGTGGAAAATACAGGAGCTACAGTAGAATGTGTCAGTTTCTTTCCATTATGGTACTCTGTTAAAATAGAATCAGTTTCTGGCAGTATAATAACAGGAATGTTTCCAGCTGCATACGGTGCACAGAGATGAATACAAAGTGCTGAATCATTGACCTTGGTCGAAGAAATTACCCTGACATTTGCAGGCAGAAAGCAATAATTACGATGAGGTGTAGCTGCTGTAATAATGAACTTTAAAAAGAGATCAGTGTTTTTAATCATACCTCATACATTGGATGACTGAGCATCTGTAAGAAAGTCTTTTTTTTCTTCTCAGTAGATTTAATGGCTGAGATTTTCTATTGACTAAAAGTGCTTTTGGAATTAAAAGCATGGTTAACAGCTGAGCCAAATTCACCAACTGTAATCAGGTAACCATGTAAATAAAATAATAAAAAGCATCTGCAATGTAAATCTATCAGTGTATATTTTTATACTTAGCACATGTTACTGGTAGCTATATCAAATAACATCATGACAGCAGCTGACGAACGATGAGAGATAAGCCTGCCATGTGATTCTCAGTATTTCGATATACAGTAGCTTGTCATTGTGATATTTAAAGAAATACACATTTATTTTTTTTTTGTAAATGAAGTATACACACACACACACACACACACACACACACACACACACACAAACACATACATATGTATGTGTGGTTTACAGCCTTACATTGTAATGGTCTTTTATTTCTGCCCCTATTCATGTGTTTCATTTATTTCTTTATTTCAATTTTCAGTTACATATTTTGTTCTTATTTTCAAATATTTTCAAGTGCTTAACATAAGTAAAGTCATTCTGAAGTAACTGAAATAAAAAACATACCTGGACTACAGCTGAAAATATGTCTGACCAGTTGACTAATGTAGTGAACAAACATATAAATAAATAAAGAGGGAAGGACATATCCATAAATAAATAAAATGACAGATGAACTGCCATCCTAGAAATAAAATGTAGATTATTGGTAATAATAATGATGCACTTAATTTCAACTTGATGTACACTTTTTATGGGGAAGATGATTGGAAAGGCAGTGCTGCATAATAGGGAGATTGTTTTAACAATGCTGAATGGGTAACGAAGTGGCTCCATGATCACACCTTCTGCGACTGTACTTGCAGGCATACCTCTTTCAATTGCCCATAATTTCACAGAACTCCCAGAGTTTTGCCTCATATTTTTGGTCTGTTTTTCATAACATTTGTTGTTTTCTGGAAAATAATTGGGGATTGAAGTTAATAAATAATTGACAAATATTTGACTTTCAGATTTTATATCCTTAAGAAAATGGATGCTAGTGTAAAATCTGTTATGCTAGCAAATTATTCAATTTATAAGACCACTATTTGAAATCTGTCCTTGCTTTTGGGCTTTTGTTCCACCATTATTTTTGAGTTTGTCCAGAATTCTTACGTTAGCAGGTTAAGAGGTATTCTTGTGGGTCAAGGTCTCACTGCTGATCTGTGGTTATTGTCCATGTGGAATTTGTACATTCTGCCCTTGTCAATGTGTGTTAAGTATATCTTTGATCTCATTTTCATTTCATTTTTTCCATCTACCTCCAAAAATATGTTGGTTGACTGGCTACTCTGAAGAGTGCATATATGTTGCATTTCCTTTGAACCTGTGACCACGATCACAACTAAAATGACCCATGAAGGATCAGTTCAGATATCTGATTTAAATCAAAATAATGTTAAAACATCACATCTTCTGGAACCATGAAAATTTAAATACAACACTGGGATGATAAAATGTGTCTCTAGGTCCTTTATTGTATGCACTATGGATATATAATATAGTGATGCATCTGTAAGAAACAAACTATCCCATAATGCCTAGGGTCTGGTCTCCTAGATGGGGTTGAGTTTGTAATAAGTGATGACACTGATACTCTGTGTTTTTATTTTAGTTATTATCGGTGCATGATCTGAAATATTTATTGGGTGCGTATCAAGACCTTCAATTAAATGCATATGTTCCTGTGAAATGTATTTTTTGTCTAGCCTAGCCTAGTTTTTATATCTTGGGGAATAATATGTAAATTCATTCTGAACTCCTATTATTGAATTCACATCTTCCATGCCAAATCCAGCGTCATACAGGCCATTTCAATACTAAACCATGACTATAAAGTGTTCATGTCTATAACGGCTAAAAGAATGGCAAAGGTAATGCCAAAATGGATAGATATGTATCAATGTGGTTTTGTGGAGGGGAGGCAAACATTTGACATTAACAGAACATTGGTGATCCAGAAGGAAGCAGAATGTAAGAAAATACCATTGTTGTTGGTGTGTCTTATGCAGAGAAAGCGTTTGACAGAGTAAGCTGGGACTTTATGAGCAGGGTTATGGAAGCATTTGGATTTCCTGAAAAAAATATAAGGTTGATTAGGAGGATATATGAGGGATTAGAGGCAAAAATTAAAGTGGGTGGGGTCCTCTCTGATAATTTCTGCTTGAGCAGAGGAACCAGGCAGGGGTGTCCTCTTTTCCCTTTGTTATTTGCATTATATTTAAAGCCACTGGCAAAGAAAATAAGGGACTCAGAAATTCAAGGATATAATTCATATGGCAGTCAAGAAAAGCTGGCTCTATTTGCAGATGACATTATTTTATACCTGAAAAAAAAAACAGAAAGAGACATCACAGTGCTGTGGAACATTTTGAGACAGTTTCAAATCTTTTCACGATACAAAAATTAATGAAGTTGAAACAAAGGCAATAGTGGTGCAGTAAGTACCCACATATGAAGTGGTTCAGCAATATCCATTGAGGACATGGTAAAATGAAATATTTACAAGTATGAATTAAAAATGATTCTGGTGTGGCAGCTAAGTATATGTGGGAAGAGACTAAACAAACAATAATACAAAACCTGAGAAAATGAAAGCTTTGTTATATGGATATGGATAGTAAGATACAAACAATTAAAATATTTTTAGTCCCATTAGCCTTATACACAGGTCAGGCATATTTTTATCAACCAGAGGAGAAGTTGTGGATAGCAATTAATAAAGGACTGAAGGACTTTATTTGGGAGGGGAAGATGGCAAGAGTCAACTGGAATAAGCTGCTTCTTCCAATTAAACAGGGCAGAATGAGATTACCTTACTTGACAGGGAACTGCACTGTTAAGGCACCTATACATAGCACAAGCAGAAAACTATAATTCAAAGTGGAAAGGGATGATGATGAAATGGGGGGAAGCTCAAGAAACAAGGAGAGACTGGGATTTTGGATGCAGGCCTTGAAGGAGAATAACAATAATCATACAGAATATTATGTCCATAAAGTAACAAAGTATTCTAAGAACTAAGCCAACAAGGGAATGAAGAAAGGAGATTTTTCCATTAAGGATGACTGCAATTAGGGATATAGACAGTAGGCAAGAGGGGGCTGGAATTTATAGGAGAAAACTGGCAAATGAACCAAGGTATTGGGAGCAAATAACTAGAGAGGGAAAGATGACAAAAAGGGAAGACATCAAGAATCTATTTGGACTGTAGATTATAGACTGCCTTCCCTATCAAGGATTGATATCAAAGTATAAGCAAAGAGAAAGAAATAGAGGGTCCTAAACAAAAGACCAGCATTGGTAGAATTTTTAGTAGGATCTACAACAGAAGCTGCCATTAAAAAAGGAATAATTAGTAGTGCATTTAAAATATTGTATCATAACTATAAGAATCAATTAGAGGAGGTTAGAAAGGATTGGGAAGAAAGATTGGATAAGCAATTCACAAAAAAACAATGGAAGAATATATGTATGTTTCCCAAATATGCAACAGAATCTAGAAGATTTAGGATTTTTGCTTGGAAATGTTTGGATAGGTATTTTTTACATTCCTAGTAGACTTTAGAAAAATTTTCCTCGGGTAGAGAGCAAATGTTGGAGGTGTGACAGGGAAGAAAGAGGTAATTGGGAACATATTTTTCAGGGAGTGCAGTGAGTTGGCAGACTTTAAAGATTCCTTGCGGGATGCACTATTGGAGATGCTGGGTGGGCAGAATGGTGTAACAAGGGAGATGATTTTTCTGAGCTATGATACAGAATTAGAATTACATAGGTATGGTAAGAAGGCCTTGCTGTGTCTAATTATGGTGGCTGCCAAAAAAGCAATTACTAGAAAATGGAAATCAGAATCTAAACCGACTATACTAGAAGTAGTGAATATAGCAACAGAGACAAAACAACTAGAACTGAGATATTTAGAAAAGGGTAGGAGCAAACTACATAGGAAAAATGGGAACTGTGGGAACAATACATACACAGGATGAATGAGGTTTAAAATAAGGCCGGACTTAAATAAGTTATGTAATGTTTTACAGAAAATGATTGGGTAGATTATAAGTGATGTATAATGTTTGCAACTGGGAGTGTGTCAGTATAGCTTGTGATGTAAAATACTTGCACTAGTATTGTATTGGTGTGGTTTGTTTTCATTTACATAAATGTATGATTACCTATGTTGTAAGTTTCTTCTTTAAAAAAAAAAGGACAGGAATTGAATAATTTATGTAATGTTGTTTAGGTTATATGAAATATAGCAACATATGTTAAGTATAATGTTTGTAAATGTGAACTTGTTTAATATAGTTTGATTACTTTTATATAAGCTAAATGTTCCTATGTCATGTGATAATTCAATAAAGGTGTTTAATAAAAAAAAAAAACATGACACTCTTAACCAGCTTTCTATTAAGGTGCCATTTTATGAGCTACTAAAGTTGCAGTTTTATTTCAAGTGACAATGTCTACCGACATTCTTCCCACTGACAAAAAATATTATTGGATAAGCATCGGTGTGCATCATGACATATCATCAGGCATGACATATCAGATCTGGGATTAGTTCTGAATGACAAGAGTGAAAATGCCATTTCAGACCAGAAATCCATGCCAAAGCTATCAACCAGCTCAGTGTAAGCTACCATTTTTCTGAAAAATAGTCAATTTGCATGCAACAGAGTCATTGTATTGAATATAACCCCCTTATCCTAAACTCTAAATAATCATTTTTTTAGCAAAAATGGCCACGTTTAACCCACTGACAATTCAACTTTTCAAAGCCATTTCACTGACCATCATGGAGGCAGAGATTTGTATGTGTTTAGACTGCAGCTACACTGGATAAAGAAAGTGAAGACTCTAGGTGAAGTGGAAGCAATTTATGATTCATTTTGTTTTTCTGTGAACCCGAGTGTTGCATATAATATAATAAGTAAGAGCAATGAACATTTTGTGGCCAAAGGAAATATTATCCATGAAAGAGCATGCTTTCACAGATGTGTTCAAGCTAAGAGAGAGAGAGAGAGAGAGAGATGAAGCTTTTGTCAAGTACTTGTATGCCGAGGCTGAAAATGGTGTGTCTGTCAAAAATAACTATGAAAAAACATAGACATAATCATGATTTGGCTGGGTGATACTGATGTGTCTCAAAAGTTACAGCCAGAAGTGAGTTTAACCTTAGAAACTCAAATTGCCAGAGTGGGAACTAGTAGAGAGATAAAATATTGATATTAATGCAGCAACTGATATTTGGGATGTAAAACACAAAAAAGCGACGAATGCAATAAAAAGCATAATACTGACCAAAGAAAGCATGTGGCTGAGAAGCAAAGTGCATAAAGGCTAAGCAAATACACAAGGTATAATTGATTATATGCAGAGTTCAAAGTGTGGTGTACGTGACAGAAAATTTAAGAAATGCAACAACAGGAGACTTTCTGCTGTCATTTATAAAACAAAACTAGTGTAACTCAGAATAAAACTGAGAAAAGTGTTCATAAAGCATTTTCTTGGGATCACTGACTGGAAATTCAAGCTCCCAATTGATAGAGCCCCAGTAACCATTACTGTTACATCATGTGCTACTTAATGAAGCATCTTGACGCATCTCAGTTTATTGAAGCAGAATAAATAGCACTACAGAGTCCAAAAGGCAAACCCATGTACATTAGTAGACTTCCAGCCATGTCTTTGCGGAATGAGCATAAGTATGAATTCTGGGTTTATGTCCTGGAAAGTCTGTACATAAATAATCTGCTTATCAGAAGTGCAGTCAGCAAGATGGAGCTGATTACTAGAATACGCAAAAAAAAAAATGCGGATGTAGTTGGTGGCAGTGGTCTTCTTAGATGTGAACGTGTAAAGAGAAAGTTAAAGAAAGATGCTGTCATGTATGACTTGATTGTACCCAGAAAAGTGACATTTATCTGTACTGTCCAAAGTAGATGCAAAACTTTAATGGATACACAGACTTGGTGTGACTGGAAGTTTAAGTGAACTAACTGAATGGTCTACTCCCATGGTCTACTCCCATGGTAACAGTCACTGAACAGAAAAAGCTAAATGGCTCAGTTATGAAAAAATGTGTATTCTATCAACCATATAGAACATTGCACCTAAATTGGTTAATACTAGTGCATTCTTTACATTAGATGTTTCAAGTGGGTTTTGGCAGAAATCCCTACAGAAAATCAATCAAAAGCTGACAATCTTCATCACTCCATTTGGAAGCTTTTGCTTCAAGAAACTGTGATTTGGTATCATTTCAGCATTAGAAACATTTCAATGTTAGATAAGACATCTGCTGAAAGAATGTGAAAGTTGTTAAGGAAGATGCACTACTGTTTGGTCCTGATAAAGAGACACATGGAGTAAGACAGGAAACAGTGCTCCAAAGAACAAATTCAGGTCTAAAGCTAAGCAGACATAAATGCCGCATTTGTTAGTCTAAAATCCAGTATTTCACTCACATTATAGTACTAGTGGAATCAGACTAGAGGCAAGCAAGATCAGAGCTATAGCAGAGCTAAAGAGTCCAGCCTTGGTAAATGTGCAATGTCAGGTCCCAGTCATAATACATTTCTTGGGCAAATTCATACAATTTTTTCTAAACTACCATGTCCACTGACAGATTTACTAGAGAATGATGTAACCAGGCTGACAGTTGTGAGTTCTGATGTGAGTAGCTATGGTCTAGATCAACTTTACTCAAGATGGGTGAACAAGTGTTATGACTGGTTTCTTTTTTTTTTTTCCAATAATTTTTATTTTTATTTTTACATTAATAAATGTCACAAATAAAAACTATCTTACAACATGACCGTATATGCATATATATATATATATATATATATATATATATATATATATGTTATACATTTATTTATTTATTATTTGTTGACCGGGAAAGTCCGACTAGGTTCCACAGAGCCTGTTTTCAGCAGAGGCCCGGGGAGAAATGCATGTCTTTGGAATGTGGGAGGAAACCAGAGTACCCGGAGGAAACCCACACAAACACAGGGAGAACATGCAAACTCCACACAGAAGGCACCCCAGCCAAGAATCGAACTGGTGAACCTCTTGCTGTGAGGCAACAATGTTAATCACTGCACCACTGTGCCTCAATGACACATTGATATGAAATACCACAGGATATAGGTTGTACAACATATCTATTTACACTATGTACATAGATGCTTTCACTGTTAGTTCCACAGTTATATAGACAGTATATACATTCGTAATACCCAAGTTTTTATTTAATATCTGAACTTGTATGTGCTCTTTGGTTCCATTATAGTGTATTTCTAAGTTGCTGTGTGATGAATTATGCTAATATGATATTAAAGGTTTGTTACCAAATCTCACTGGATTTCATGTTTTTGTTTCTTTTATCTATTGCTATTTTATGAGCTAAAAGGTGTTGTATAGCTACTTGTTTAAAACCCTCCAAAGAGATATTTATCGTATCTAGCCATTTAAAAGCTATATACAGTTTCATTAGTAGGAAAATTGTTAAAAGTGTATTTGCTTGTTTTCTTGGTATGTTGGGTGGGAGAGAGAATGTGTAATAGAGTGAATTCCCAAGTTAATGTTAATGTTTGATAACCTGTTTTTTGTAATTGTACCTTGAGAGAGTTCCAGAGTTTATAGACACATTTACAGCTCCAAAATACATGGATTAAGTCAGCTTTCTGGTCCTTACAGTGTGGGCAGAAAGGTGATTTTGATGTGTTAAATTTGTGTAGGATTGCAGGTGTAAAATAAGCATTATTATTGATCATGAGCTGAGTGCATGCTAACTTTTTGAGGGGTATAATCTTCAGTGTTAGATTGATTGCCTGGCTTATTTGCTGATCATCTATGGATGGTTTAATTTTTCTCCAGCAGTTAGAGAAGAGGAGGTCTTTCTGGTATTTGATTTCATTTATCATTTTATATGAATTAGTAATAGTTTTCTTTGTTGTGATAATAGTTTTCCAAAACCTGCTACAAGTTTCTATGTCACTATTGGTCATAGTAACATTTTGGAGGTAATTGGAACACAGTTCTTTGATTTGTCTTAGGATTATTATGTGTGATTTAGGGAGGTTTAAGTTGGTCCTCATTTCTTGTATTGAACAGTTAAGGTAGGGATAAATATCTTGGATTGTTTTATCTTTCAGTCTGGGAAAAGGGACTAAGTCCAGCATCTTATTGTTCATTTTTAAATTTGGGTTTTTATGAAGGGGTTGCAGTATTGCCATGGCTTGTCTAAGGTTCAAGAATAAAGAGTTTTTGCGCTAAGTTGATAGAATGTTTTAAGGGCTCTATAATGTTATAAGTTTGTATTCCTTTCTGCTTCAGGAATGGAAGTGCTTTGGGATTGAAACCTAGAGCTTTAATTTATCTATAATAGATTGTCACCCAAAGAGGAGACCAATTTTCCATGGACGGGTTATGTTCAGCTATTCTTAATATTCTGTTAGTGTTAATGATCGAGTAGTACATTTTAAAATCTTGTAGATTTAGTCCTCCTTTGCTTTTTGGGAGTGTTAATTTTGGATAGGAGATTCTGTTTTTTTTGGGTTCCCATATAAATTTTGCTAGGAAGGTATGAATTTGTTTGAAGAATTTATTATGTATTGTTGTATGTGATGTCATGAATATATACATTAGTCTAGGTAAAATGTTCATTTTGATTATTGATACTTTGGCCAAGAATGGTAGTTTTAGGTTGTTCTATCTTTTACAGTCTTGCATTATATTTTGCCATTTTAAGGTTTACATTGTGTTGGTAGAAGTCTTTGTTATTCTGGAAAAAGGTGATTCCCAGATATTTAGTTTCTTCTTTTATTTTTATTGTGTCTAACAATGGTATTAGTGAGATGAGTTTGGGTGTTTTTAGGGTGAAAATATTAGTTTTATTGAGGCTTAGTTTGTAGTTAGACATAGTCAAGAAATGTTCAATTGCAGCTATTATTTTGTTTATATCTGAATTTGGTGTAGTGCATTATATGTTCAGATCATCCACAAATGCAGTGAGATATATTTTGAAGTTGTGTGTTGGAGGATTGTGGTATGCGTTTTGTTTAATGTATAGAAAGAGTGGTTCTAGGTATAGGTTAAACAGGAAGGGTGATAATGGGCATCCTTGTCTTGTTCCGTTTTTTATTAGAATCCTATTCGACCAAGTTTTATTTATATATAGAGATGTGCATGGGTTGCTATAGAGAGTTTGGATGATCTAAATGAAGTTATTGGGTATATTAAAGTAGGGTAGTGTTTGGAGTAAGAATTCTAGGTTAACCCTATCAAATGCCCTGTGGGCATCCACTACCATTGTGTAGATGTTGATATTGTATCGGTTAGCATAGGATATTAGTGCATCTAATGTTAATGTATTGTCACTAGTCTGTCTATGTGGTGTAAAACCGGATTGTTCTGGGAAAATGATTTTCTCTATCAGATTTTTCATTCTGTTTGCAAGTATAGAGGTAAATATTTTAGTATCTATATTTAAGAGGGAGATGGGTCTGTAGCTGTCTGGGTTTTTGGGGTCTGTGTGTTCTTTTAATATAAAGATGGTTTTAGAGGCATTAAAGTGGATATCATTTATTTTATAGTTTATTATGTAATTCAGTGTATAGTATAGTAGTTTGGCTATCAAGGGGGAAAATGCTTTGTAAAATTCTGATGTGAGTCCATCCGGACCAGGAGCCTTATGCACTTTTAAGTGTTTGATTGTTGTAATAATTTCACTGATGGATATTGGTTCAGTTAGTTTTTTTTGTTGGTATAAATTGAGTTTAGGGAATTTCAGTTTTTGAAGGAAAAGAGTTCTATCTTCCTTTGAGGTTTGTAGTATTTGTGCTCCATATATTTGAGAGTATATTTGTTCAAATGTTTTAATAATGTCTTCATTTTTTGTGTAGTTTTTGTCTCTGTAGTTTATTTCTGATATATTGGAGGCATTTTTGTGTTTGGAGATAATTCTGGCCAGAGCTCTAGATGGTATTTGAGCTTCTTTTGCGTAAGTGGCTAATATTCTGGCTTTATAAAAAGATAGGTTCCTGGTTTCTAACATATATAGATCCCTTTGCAGTTTTAAAAGTTCTGCTTCTGTTTGGTTCTTAGGGTTATTTATTAGTTCTTTTTCAAGATGCTCTATTTTCCCTTTCAGTATATGCTCCTCTTTCAGTAGTATTTTTTATAGTATGCTGTTTTTTGATAAACAATCCTCTGATTTGTGCTTTGGTTGCAGCCCATTCTATGTCAGTTGGTACTTGGGAGTTAGTGATATTTGTAAGAGCTATTTTTAGTATTGCTTCTGTTTCTTTTATTACATCCATTTTGGAAACTAAATTAGGGTTTAATGACCAATTATGGCCCCTATTCTCTAAATATATCTTTTTGTCCCAGTTAATGTTCAGTGTGATTTTGGAGTGATCTGAAAAGAACCTGGTGTGTATAGTTATTGTTGGGTCCATGTTAATGAATATGTCAGAGATTAAGAAGAAGTCTATCCTTGACCACATTTTGTGGCATTGCGAATAGAATGTGAATTTCCCTGTTTTATCTGCACTGTTCCCATATTTAAAAGGGTCATATAGTTTGAAATCTTGCTTGAGTTCATTAAGGGCTAATGTGGCTTGTTTATTATGTGATTTGGTCAGATTAGATTTATCCTTTTCTGGGTTTTGATATGTGTTCCAGTCACCTCCAATCACTAGGTAGTGATCTTTAAATTGGTTTAAGGTTGGGTATAATGACATAAAAAAGTGTTGTTGGTTATTACAGGGTGCGTAAACATTAAGTACCATTATAGGTTTTGGTATTGTAGGACTACTAAATGTTATGTAACACCATCTTCCCTCCTTGTCAGCTTTGGTTTTAAGTATTTTTTCCTTAAATTGGTTTTTAATTATTATGGCAGCCCCAGCACTGTTTGTTTTCCCCTCTGAAGCTATAATTTGACTTATCCATTTCTTTCTGCTAATTTCTGCCCATTGCTCTGCAGTCAAGTGTGTTTCTTGTATTAGTATGAGGTTGGCTGTGGTTTTTAATGTAAGGTGTAAGAATAGTTTTCTTTTCTTCTTGTTTTGGAGCCTTTAATGTTCCATGATTCTATTTCCCACATTTATTAGGTGTATTCCATAGATATGCCATGTATATTAGTTTTGTTTTGTTATCTTTGTATGTGTTACTGTGTGATGGTTTAGGAAAGCATCCATTTATCCCCGTTCCCTACTCTGTGCCTAACCACTATATCCCTGGACCAGGAATAATCAGGGGGAGAGGATGAAGGCTCGTTATATGGTTTACCTTTATGTCTAATCTTGGAATGTGTTTTCTTTTTAGATATAGATTTAACCCATATTATCCCCCCTGTGTTACTATAAACAATGTGGACAAAGCTGAACAAACTAGTTCCCTCAACAAACACTGCTACTTAATATCCCTAGCCTCTTCCAACATATTATTTATACAATTATGGTATTGCATTTAAGGTATAGCATGTATTGTTTTTGTCTAATTTGTGACTAATTCTTTCTAATAGTATTTTTAAAACAGCATATTAATATGCATTCCTCAGTAAATTATAGCAATATATATACCATAGTAATATTGTTAAACAATCAGTTTTGTCATTTTTACATTTTTCTTTCATTTGACTTCTTTTTCCTCCCCTTTATTTATTCAGATTTCAGCCTTCTTTGGTGCCTGTAATGTTTTTCCACATCAATCTGTGTGGGTTGTAAAATATATACTTGGCACCTATTTATCAGAGGTAGGAAGTATAGAGAGAGACATAAAAAAAAAAAAAAAAAAAACAGCTTAGCCAAAAAGTCCTTCTGCTATAGTTAACATATTAAGGTTATATTTACATTACCCCAAGATTGTTGGGTTATTTAACTATTTTCCTGAGATTACTTCTCTCCAGGATCTTTTAACACATTTCTAGTATTTACATAAAACATTTAACATTTTTTTCCCTTTTTTCCCAATATTAATCTATGAGCTAGCCTGTTTCTGACAGTTTATTTCTTGCCTATTATTTAAGGCTGGATTTTCATTCACCTACACGGTACTGGGTGTACTGTTTTAGTGAATGGTTCAGTTCAACAGTACCTTATTTCTTCAAGGTTTTGCTTGCAGGTTGGTTGACATCTATGGTGCAGCTTTCTTCTTTTAGCTGGTGCAGATCAATTTTCATTTTTCAGGCAGTAAAATCTTTTGGAGCTTGTTGAAACCCATTTTGTCTGATTGTTCTTAATGGAGTCCTCAAAATCGTAGGGGGACTGAATTTGCAGACCAATGTCCCAGAAGGAGGCTCCTTCCTATATTCGCACATCAGAAATGGCAGTTGATTTTTGGTTCCTACCCAGGCTGTACTTCCTTTTCCTGTGTTCCTCATATCTCACATCATGGATGTAATGGCCTAGACAGCAAGGGGAAGCTTTCAGAGTTGGATCCCAGCTAGAGTGCTCGTGAATGGGGTTGTTTTTTTCATCCAAGGGTCCTTTATCATTTTTTGTGGATTTATTTCACTTCTGAAGGTGGAATTTGCTTGAAAACGGCCAGGAATGTCTCTTTTGCCTCTTTGGGGTTAGTGACCATGTATTTAACCTCTTTGATGTAGTAGATTAACTGATTTGGATATTTCGTCTGGAATTTGATTTTTTTTTTCTATTAGGAACCTGCAGTATGGAGATATTAGTTGTCTTGCTTGTCTTATTTGTATTGGGAGGTCTTGAGCAAAGGAGATTTTATTATTATTCCAGGTGAGTGTGCCTTTTTTCTTTGCTGCCAGTATGATTTTATTTACATCTTGGTAGTTTAATATTTTAATATAGACAGGTCTTGGTTTCAGTGGTGTTTGCATTTCCCTCAGGGCTCTGTGGGCTCTCTCTATTGTTATTTGCTGCATTTCTTCAGGTTCCTCTAGCAGGGAATTTATTATTTGCTTGATTGTTGGTATTAGATTGTTATGAAGTACAGTTTCAGGTATTCCTCTGATGATGATATTGTTCCTTCGAGATCTTGCTTCCAGGTCTGTTATTTTTGCTTGGAAGTTTTGTATTTCTTTGTCATGGGCTTCAGTTCTTTGAGAAATAAAGTCTATTTTTATTTCATTTTCTATTATTTTGGACTCAGATTTTTCCATTCTGGATATTATTTGGCTGAATGAGTCACCAAAGGTTTGAAATTGTAATGATAAGTCCTTTATTGCTTGCTGGATAGGTAATAAGGCAGATTTTATGTCTTCCAGATTAGCTGGCTGGTCTGACTTGGATTTATTTGTAGTTTTAGAGCTGTCAGTTTGTTTAGTTGTCTTTTGTCTTTTTGAAGTGGTGTCTTTCTCAGGTGAGGCTAGTGCTGAGAATTTGGTCTTAGTTATTGTTGTTTCTATATTATTTTCCTCTTTTGACATCTTGCTGTATAGTGTTTTACCAATCTTGCAGTCAGATGCAGGGCCTTAGTAGCACATGGCTTAAGCTGTTATTCAGAAATCTTAGTTAATCCTGCTGTTTCTGAGCTGAATCTGTCACTTTTTCTTCCTAAATATCTACAGTTATTTCTGTATTATTAATTCTGCGTTGCCTTCTGGGTTTGTTTTAATCCAGAGTATATCAGAGACCTAGGTGATAGCAGTGCTCACAGAACAGCGGCCATTTTGAACTGTTATGTTATGACTGGTTTCTCATGGCTCCAGAATGTTAATCAATGCTGAGCAGAGATATCCATAAATATTTTATTTATTTATTTATTTATTTATTTATTTATTTCATTTGTTTACTGGGTAATGTCCGACTGGGCACAAGGCCCATTTTCAGTAAAGGCCCGGTGAAAAAATCTCCTTGCGTACAGTTGAGACAAATTAAACAATACTGAACAAATAAAGTAAACATTAATAGTATTTACAATATACAATGTACGTTCAGTGTAGTAATTTAAACAATAACAGTAAACAAAAAATTACAAAATTAGTACAGTTTGAGATGAATTAATATCATGAAATAATAGTAAACAATGTGCTACAGTTTGGCAAGATAAAGAAATGCAAAATAGAGGATTATGTTGTGAATGTGTAGACGTGAATATGTCTTAAGATACCTATTCTATGAGCACTTTTATGGGGTCAGATTATTGGGTTGAACATTTCGTATACTCTACAAATGCAAAGTCTGTGTTGTAACATGATCTCTGGCCTGAACACAGGTGTACCTTGAAGTATGAACTGTTGGGTCTAGATAATTTCCATCTGCAGACTGACCACAAACTAGTGGTTCCAATGTTTAACTCCAACAATTTAGACAAGACACTGCCCAGTTTCCAACAGCAGCTTATGAGACTGAGACATTTCAATGCCAGAATAATTCATATGCCTGGAAAGCAATTGGTTATAGCTGACATTTGATCAGAAACCCAATAGCTGACAGATATAACCTGGTACAGAAGAGGATGTTTTTACCTTAGTGCAGAGCATTATGACAACTTGACCAGTGACTACAAGAAGGACAGAAAAGCCAAAACAAGTGAACAAACTTGTATTGAAGTTACAAACAGTCATCAAAATGTCAGAGGCGGATAGCCTGTTGAGCAAAAACCAAGCATCTTATGTACAAATGTTACACTGTCAGAGTACAATTATCTGACCATAATAGTTTTCTACTGTAGGAAGCAGAACTGGGATTTTTCAGTATGCTAAAGCAGTGAATCAAAACAAAGCACACAAAGGCCTTTCTAAGTACTGTGAAAGAGCCAAGATATCTGTATGGTGGCTTAACATAAACAAAGACATTGCAAAATGTATATGTCAGCTCAGTATTATATAAAAACTATCTTACAGATGAGAACCATTACTACAAAATACCTTACCTTGGTTGAATGATAGCTGTTGACTTACTAATACTCTTGCAGACAAATTCAATTCCAGCTTCCCTCCACCCACCCTCCCATCTCTCTCTCTACTCCATTCCCCCTCTCATCTCTCTTTCTGAGATCAATTTAGAACAAGTCCTTTGGTCACTTTCCAAAAATTAAAAGCACTACTTCCATAGGTCCTAAAAATATCCCTGGATCCTGCTGAGAAGTGTGAAGACACACTTAGCAAAACCCTTCCTTCAACTCTTCGAACTGAGTCTGGTTATGTCCCCAAGGTGTGGAAAATTACAGCTGTGGTATCCCTGCATAAAGGGGTTCTCTCTTCCGACCCTAGGAATCATAGGCCTATTAGTGTCACTAGCATTATTTGTGAGGCTATGGAACATATTTTAAATGAATCAATAAACAATGATATAGGTGACCTTACACTCCTGGATACACACAAGTTTGGCTTTATAAAAGACAGATCATGCCTGTTCAACCAGGTTTAGTTCTTTGAAAAGGTTACTGAGGCCATGGACAAGGGACATGCATTCCTCACTCCTTATCTGGACATTGCCAAGGCCTTTGATACTATTCCCTCATACTTGGATTATTGACAAACTCTCTCACCATAACATTAATCCATACATAGTTCACTCGACTGGTAGCTGGCTGCCTGAGAGAACCCTTACTGCTAAGGTCAGAGTCATTCACTCTAGACAGAAAAATGTCACCAGTGATATCCCACACTGCAGTGTATATTTTTCTGTGACATAAAAACTGATATTAAGGGACTATGGCTAGCCAAGTTTGCAGATGATTGCAAACTGGGATCAGTTATCAATCTATTTTTGATACTCAAATTCTCCAGCAAGGACAGGATCAAGAAAATGAATGGTGTATTAATCATGGGCTTATCCTCAACAGCAAGAAATGTAGCCTAGTGTTGTTTGGTGAATCTTGCATCACTATACTGCTTATCGTATAGATAACATTCCACTTAAATTTTACACAGTCATCAGGGACTTGGACATATATGTTGAGTACAGGCTCTCCCTTGACCACTACATGTCAAGTTGGTTAGAAAATCCTCCTACCTTGCACAGCTTTACCTTTGTAGTACCTTCTCAAGTTCCAAAGCAGCTATAGTCCTACTTTAATCATCCCTTATTAGGCCCATAATTAAACATAATGGGCCCTTCAGCATGTACCTCAAACACTTAAACCAGCCTGAGAAACCTCAACATTCCCTCACCAAAAATACCATAGGCCTCAGTACCTTTAGCTACTCAGACTATAAGTTCTGTCCTTCTACTCACAGCCATGCATAGTCCTGAGCAGTAATCTTTACTTAGGTTTCCATGCTATGACTGGCCCTGTACTCTTGGAACTCCTTCACCTAAATAGATCAAATGGTAAAGCAAACATTTGTTGCAGAGACCTAAACCTACACTGTCACACCGATAATATCAGATGGTAGGGCAGATACCTAACCCAATGAATCTCCAATTTTCCAAAGAGGCTACCTTATTTATTAAGCAGGGTGCTTTCTTAGCATTCTTTAAAAAACAGCCTGGATGACTTGATGGGCAATTAAAAATATTCACCGGGGATATGTGGAGAAAGTCTAATTAATGTGGGATGCTGTTAGTCTCCCACTAGTGGGTGTTATGCTTGAGCTTCTTGATGGTCCCCTTTTGACCATAGGTTTGCTAAGAACTTATGATCCTATGAACATGTTAGTGAAGTCAGCAGAAAGAACTGCCTCATAGTAGTGGAATATTACTCTTGAAATATAGAGATATTTAATGTACCAACCATGATTAAACACAAAATGATTGCATGCTTCAAGACAATTTGTACCAGATATGGTATACCTGCCAAACTGATTACAGGCAATGGTATACAATATTTGTCAAGTGAATGCCAGCAATTTGCTGAGGACTATGACTTCATACATACTGTGTCAAATCCTTACTATCCGCAGCCCAGTAGAGCTGCTGAGAGAGCAGTTCTAACTATTAATAAAGTCTTAGACAACCTGGTGATCCACAGAGAGCTGTTACATCTTATCATGCTTCTAAACATGGTATTACAAGAGTGAGGTTTGCATAGTTAATGCTGAGAAAACAAATGTTAGCTAACCTACCTAGGTTTGAATCTAAACCTGAACCAAAATAACATTCAGTGTAAGTCCATACTGAGGAATGATCAGAGAGGAAAATTCTGCAGTTTTACAACAACTGATATTCCACCCAAACTGAAAGTGGGAGACAGCTAGAGTGGAAATAAAAAGACAAAACAAAAAAACTTTATCCTACATGGTGAAAACTGAAAGTGCCATCATTGTGAGATGCTACAGGAGAGATGTAAAGGCTTAATTTGAAAGTCATGCACCAGAGAGCCATAATCAGGCAGTTGAGCCAAGGATGGTGGGATACTTAGGCAGTGAGAGTGCCCAGTTCCTTTGAAGGCTCTACTTCAACCTGCTGTCCGAAGTAATGTGATTGTTCCAAATCCAAACTTTTTTCTGTTAATCTAAATACTGTTGATCTGAGTGTGACTGTACCTGATTCAACCCATACTGTTCTACTAATAGGCACTGGACAAACTTCTAAGTAGTAAATTGTTTGGCTAACTCGTTTTCTTCCCCAGGTTTTACTGCTATCATAACTACTTAAAGTAGTCATGAAATCTGAATTCCATTCAGATATTGTGGATGTAACTGAATCCAGTTGTCAGATAAGTGATTGACTCTTTTCCTCCTATATCTGTGTGATTATATTACTACTGAGTAGCGTGATCTACCTCAAATGCTGCTATTTTTAGATATTTGTCTGTTTAGAATTTGTAAACAAAATATTAAGAGCATCTGGACAGTCCCAAGATCATTCAAGGGTGTTAGAATGCAAATTAAGCTAAGATTAGCAGTGAGACATATTTTTAGAGATGGCTCTTTCTCGATTTAGTCTTACAGATGTGGTGATAAACAGTCTGTACAGATCTTCACATGTATATACAATGGATATGCAACATAGTGCTGTATATATAAGGAAACAATCCCATGATGCTTAGAAAATGGAGTGCTAGGGTGACATACAGGTCATGATGATATTGTTATAGTTGGTGGCTTTGCCATTGCCCGCCCCTACTGTAAATTTGATCTGGGACACTCCTCCCAGTCTAGTGTTTATTCTACCTACTACAGAGAGAACATTTGAGATGGCCATCCCACTTAGGTTCTTAACCTTGAATTATCTTCTGCTCTTCTTTCCTCTCCTTGCACTTTACTAACAACAACAAAAAAATCTCCTTGTGTTCTGACTAAGTGCTGAGTGTGCTTCTCAGCTGATAAGTATATTTTCTGGCACTTCTTAACTGTTCAGACTTGAATAAAGCAACAATTGAATTTAGTTCAGAATACATTTCAAATAAATTGCATTTATTTAAACTGTATCTGATTCATTTTTAGTGCTGTTTTAGCTGCTTTCTGAAAAAAATCTGTTCTTGTTTCCTGGCTGTCCTGTAAGTAGTCTAGTACAGATACAGATTTACTGTATCCAGGACTGTTGGTAAGCTTCTGAGCCCCCAAGCCTTTTTGTGTTGGAGGGAAACCTTCTAGCTTATCAGTGGGAGTGGTAAGCACTAGGTAGCCTGTCTACCACAAGAGGAGTTGTTTCTGCCCCATAAATTGTAGTTTGGCCATCTGGGCAGTTTTTCCATCTCTTTCAACTTTTTGGTTTAAAAGCCTGCATTTGTGCTTGTTTCCTGCCTTTCCTGTAACTAGTCTAGTCCATATACAGATTTGCTGTATCCAGGACTGTTAGTAAGCTTCTGAGCCCCCAAGCCCTTCTTTGTTGGAGGGAAGCCTTCTAGCTTATTGGTGAGAGTGGTAAACACTAGGTAGCCTATCTACCACAAGAGGAGTGTTGTCTATCCCAGAAATTGTAGTTATTGACCGTTTGGGCAGTTTTTCCATTTCTTTCAACTTTCTGCTTTAAAAGCTTGCTTTTGCACTTGTTCCCTGCCTTTCCTGTAACTAGTCTAGTCCAGATACAGATTTACTGTATCCAGGACTGTTGGTAAGGGGTTGCACTTTATATGTTTTGATGCACTTTGAATGTTTCTGAAGCACTTTACTGCTCAGGATGCACTTTAGATTTTAATTTTCTTGACTCACTGATTAATTGATCAATTACTGTATAATTGAATTGAATAATGAATGTAATGAAATGTATATAAAGTACACCATTCTTGTGCATGATTATTCCCTGGAAGGCTTGATGCCAAAGTACTAGGAACACAGTAAAAGTGGATGGTGACCATTTCTCCTGTTGTTCAAGATGCACTTATATATCCAAATTGGAAGCCATGCACCCTCCAGCCAAGACTGGAATAGCTGGTCAAGAGGAGAAGGTCAACACTTGCACCACCCCACTTGGAACAAATATCCCTCCAGAACACACACCAGCACTGCCTTCACATAAAAACCCAAACCACACACCCACCTTTGAGGAGGCTCTCAATAAAAATCTACACAAACAGCAGAGACCTCCAAAGCAGAAACACACCAGACCAACACAACACAACACTAATGACGAGACACATAACTCTCCTAAACAGTGTGCCACTTAACCAAAGCACCTAAGGAAAAACAGCATGCCCAACACACTAGTCATAGGTGACTCGATAGTGAGGCACACTGATGTCCTACTCACTAGATTGAATAAGGAGAAAGTAACAGTCAGTTGCCTGTCAGGTGCCAGGATCTGCCACATAACGCATGCACTCAGGTCCCACAACAACAGGTACAAATATGACTCTGTCATTGTACATGTGGATGTGAGTAACCTGAGATGTACCTCCCGGGACTACATGAAAAGAGACATGAAGGAGCTCTTGGATTATGTAGCCCAGGCAGGTATGACCCTAGCCCTGAGCAGCAGAATGATACCACAGTACAAGCAGAAAATGATTGATTTCAACAATTGGCTAAGTTTTTGGTTTATTCTAAGAGGATCAATTATCTGTCTGCCTGGGATGACATGATTGACATACCTCGATGCTTTGCCAGAGATGACCTGCATCTGCCACCCCTGGGCTTCTGGATACTGGTCAAGGCTTTTGCCACCCCTATTGTGCCTTTTTTAGGTGGTGCTCCAAAGGGCAAATTACCACTGTAACAGCTACAAATAAATGCAATCTGAGAATCATGCTGCTTAACCCTAGAAGTCAAAATCTCAAAATGCACTCACTCAAAACACTCCTTAAAATGGAGAATATCAACATTTGTGCTGTAACAGAGACCTGGTTCAAGGCAGCAGAAAGCATCCCCGCACTACCAGGCTATAACTCATTCCACACCTTTTGGCCCCAGAACTTGGACCGAAGCTCCAAAGGCAGTGGTGTTTCCATAGTCATAAAGGATGCAAACACCTCCAGACTGGTAACCCAACATAATGCATCTGAAATACTTCAGGTGCAGCTAACACTGGGTAAGACAGCAATTCATGTCATAGCCTGCTATAGGTCCCCAACCATGTCCCAAGACTCACACTCCATGTTCTTAAGCACCCTGGCGAATATTAGAGTCCAACCTAGCACTCATACTGGGTGACTTCAACTACCCCTCCATTAACTGGGAAAACTACTCATGTACCAATACACTTGCCAATTCTTTCTGGAATTCATTAATTCCAATGCTCTGGACCAGCTCATTCTTACCCCCACTAGAGGTAGCAACATCCTTCACCTGGTCATTACTAACATGGACAACTGTTGCTCTACACAAATAGTCAACTCCTCCCTGATTAGATCCGACCACAACTAATCACATTGGAAATCCACATCCCTCCCACCCCCCTCCACAAAGGTAACTGCCATGAAAAACATCTCCAAAGCTAACTTTGGGCTTCTAAAAACATAGGTGGCTAACTTCGCAGCACCCATACAAATGGAGAATAGTTGCATGATCACCGAATCGTACACCAGTGCACTGTATGAATACGTACACAAATGTATGGATCTCGTCATACCTAATAGAACTAAGACACTCTCCTCAAAAAAGGAAGCCAATCTGGTGGTCCCCTGCCATAAACAAACTCTACAACAGAAGGAGAAAACTGATGCAGAATAAAAGGTGAAGTCCCAAGACTGGAAAAACTCCCTTATCAACCTCAACAAAAGGTTGAGATCCCTCATCAAATCCTCTAAAGCTAGCTATAAAAACAGAATTGCAGCAGATAGTAAAGACAACCACAAGGCCTTCTATAGTTATGTAAATAATCTCCATGGCAATACCCAGATTTGCTCTGAGCTACTTCACAATGGTACCTCCTATACTGAGCCAACAGATATTGCCAATATACTGGCTGCCAGATTCAGTGCTAACTTTACCCCTCTCTCTCCCCCCAAAGGACCAATCACAATACCAGTAGATTGCCAGGCACCCAGTATTACTGCTGCACAGGTTAAAACAGCACTGTCCAAGGTCAGGAATACAGCTTCTATGGGACCTGACAATATTCCTGGCTGTGTTCTACTGAACTATAGAGTGAACTGGCACCTCACCTGTGTGCCCTTTTCAATCACAGCCTCACCTGAGGCATTGTCCCTACCAAATGGTGCACTGCTACAGTCATCCCTCTCCACAAAGGAGGAACGACTACTGACCCTGGGAATTATCGCCCAATTAGCCTGATGAGTCTGATATGCAAAGCTATGGTACCTAATAAACAAGGATAAAGGGAATCTCCAAACACTGCATCCTACACAGTTTGGTTTTGTGAAGGGTAGATCATGCCTCCTCAACTTGGTCGACTTCTTTGGGTCAGTCACCAGAGCTGTGGATGAAGGCAAAGTCATTCATACAGCCTACCTTGATCTGGCCAAGGCCTTTGATACCATTCCCCACTCAGGAATCATAGAAAAACACACTAGGTGGGTTGCCTCTATATCACTAGGTGGGTTGCAAACTGGCTCACAGATAGAACCCACAATGTGAAAGTAGCTGACTCCAAGTCAGACTGCCGACCAGTCATGAGTGGAGTCCCACAGGGTTCGGTCCTGGGTCCACTCTTGTTTGGTATCTACTTCTCTGGAGTCCAGGCTAATGTGAAGGGACTCTGGCTGACAAAGTTCGCAGACAGTTGCAAGGTAGGAGATATTATTAACTATCCAAGTGATGTTGACATCCTACAGAAAGGCCTCACTGAGACCAACAACTGGTGTCAGAACCATGGTCTTAATCTCAATGCCAAAAAATGTGCCGTCATCCCCTTTGGGAAAACCAGGTTCCCATGAATTACCACATCAATGGTAGTACACTGAACACATAAGGTGTTATAAGAGATCTGGGAACGCAGGTTAACAGCAACCTCTCTTTTGACCACCACATTGCCACTGTGGTCAGAAATCCCTTCTATGTGGCACATCTCATTACTAAGGGTTTTGCATCCAGGAAGAAAGAGATCATTGTCTCCCTCTACTCTTCCTTCATTAGCCCAGTCATTGGCATGTACCTCCCTAGACACCTGCAACAACTGTAGAGGCTGCAAAAGTACCTCACAAAGAGGATCCTAGGCCTTAAACACTTGTCCTATGTTGACAGACTCAGAAAACTCCAACTATTCTCTGTCTCACATCACCTACATAGGGGCAATCTCTGCTTGACTTACAAAGCCATGTCTGACTCAGTTCTTTTAGAAATGCTACATCTAAAAAAATCCCAATCCCTCCACACCAGATGCTCCAGAGACTGCAACCTCATTACCACAATCAACAGAACATCCTGGAGGGACAGGTTCGTAACCCAGAGACTGCCCATGCTATGGAATAGACTTCCCATACATGTCAAGCAGAGCACTTCAGTTGCCCTCTTCAAGAGAAATCTTGATGACTGGATGGGAAATAGAAAATTCATTCCGGGGATCACTCCAGTGGCTCTGCTCGACAGAGGCACTAGGAACTAACGTTGGGTGGCATGATGCCAGGGTAATCCTATGGGCTATGCTTGTAAAGGCTCCAGGGCCATTAGCCTAGTACACACCTATGAACCTATCGATGAAGCCATTAACAGCCTTTCTACTGCACTGCCATTTAAGTTGCTGTTTTACTTCAAATGCTAGTTTCTGCTGACATTCTCTAGACTGCCATAGAAGATAACCGAGTAATCATAGGTGCACATTGTGACAAATAACAACTGAGAGAGCATGCCATCAACTAGGAAAAACTGTCTTAGGACAAATGAAAATAGAAATAGTAGGAAGCTCTAAAAATCAATATTTATTGGGCAGCAACTCTTTTTGTAGTTATCCTAAATTAACATTTTATTATATTAAGAGGTTCCATAGTACATTGTGACAGGTTACAGCGCCATTTATCAAAAAAATGATGAGATGGGGTTTTATATTTGTCACACTGATAATCTAAGTTGAAAATGTTGAAGAAATATAACATTACTTGGATTTGTTGAAATATAAAATGTGTTCTTGAGAGGATATAACCTGATACAGAAAAATCAGTGTGCCTGTAGAAGTCTGAAATTAGTATTGCAGCCAGTTCATTTCCCTCATTACTGCAAATCAGTTATTCTAACCCAATATAATAAGATATGATTGATGCTAATAACTGGCTTAATTTCTAGTGTCATTCTAGGGGATGCAATATTTGTCAGCATGGGAGGACAAGGTCAAAAAACTATGCTGTTCTGCAGGGATAGCCTGCACCTATCCCCTCGAGGCTTCCCAGTATTGGCAAAAATGTTATCCTCCCCATACAGCTTTTTTAGGCAATCCCAAGTTGACAAACCTTCCAACATAGCAAAATCAACCTAAGGAACCTTAAGATTTTACTGGACAATGCCAGGAGCTTAAACAAGAAACCCCACTGCCTTCAAGGCTCTCCTTACCCCTGTATGTCACAAAACGGGCAAAAATATCTTACATACTTGCCAAAGGTATGGGTACATTAATTGTGGAACATGCACTTGTAAATTCTGCAGTTTTAATAAAACTAGCAGCACTGCTATTTCTTTAGATAATGTTATTACTGCAACACTAGCCATGGCTGAAATCTGAACAGACGTGTTTTTCAAAAATTCAGAGGAAGACCTATCTGACTCCAAAGTGCTACAAAAATTATTTACTGAAATATCACAAACACCAAATAATTAAAATAAGGACAATTGCACATTCACAGTTATGCGTTATTCAGACCTTATGCTACATCTGAAGGCTAAAAGGTACTCATTCTTTAGACTTTTACCTTAAAGCAAACATGGTAATATATCAAAATATGCATATTAAACACAACTTAATCCTTTATTGCCAGACTATTTGATATTGGTATCCCTCAAAATACTGACACTGGAGGAGTATACAATAATCTGACCCCTGTATGCAATATGAAGTTCACAAAGAACATGACCTCCAGTTTTCTAGATAGGGCAACTGATACTCCTCCCCCTCAGAATCTGATTTTTTTTGTTGCCATTTCCACTTAATATTCTTAGCAAGAACTGGATAGCAAATCATCACATCCAATTCGTCATCTTGCATTTCAAGAGATTCAACTTATGATTTCTTAAAGGGAACATTACGAAAAAAAAAATAAAAACAATACAAGAATAGAAATGTAAAGGATGGAAAGCAATGACTGGTGTTGTAGTATTCAGTATTTTGTGTTTTGGGCAATTGTTGCTCAAGGAATTTCACATCAGCTACTTCTAGGTATACAAATATTTCATGTATCATACAAACAAGACTCCTTCATAGTCCATGTTTTTCTTTTTTTTCTGCATTTTCTGTTAAAATAGTGTTTCCCCATTTGATTTCTGTAGGATATATTAATCACTTAAGTTTCTCCTGAATAAGGCTTAACATAATTTGCATAGGTTTATATGACTGTACTGTCTTATGATATAATTGGCTTTGAAGTCTAGTTCTGGCTACATTTTAATTATTATTGTAATTATACTTTATCTGCTATGCTTTAGCTGTCTTTGATGAGCATGGTAACGTTTATTCATTTTATAGTTTACTTTCTTTTACTCAGCTTATTTTAGTTAGTTTAGATAGTAGTTGCATATAATGCTGTTTTCTATGTGGCCAGTAGTGATTAGCATTTTATTTCATTTTGTATTGTTTTACTTCTTTACTCTAATAATAACAAACTTATTTCCTTTAGAACTGATTTAGTTGTATTATGGTGTTTGTGTGGATTTTATGTGTAGTGATATATAGGTATGTTTTTTTTTCATGTTGTATTACAGTGAATGGAAACTCAGTCTGTGTTTCACTTTATTTATTGACTGACTGATTTTTCTTAGCTTATTAAAGTTAAACTGAGTGTCAGTTTGGGTTTACGAGGTTGTTTTGGTAGATGAGGGTGGGTTTAGGTGTCTGTATCTATGTGTTTGAGTGCACATTTTGTAAACTTTTACTTCAAATTTCAATGAGTACTATAACTATTGTAGATTTAGTAGCATTTCTGTACATCTGATGGCATCATCAACTTATTCATTGATTATTAATGACATCATCAACAGAGAGACATCTTAAAAAGGTAAACCATTTAACAGGTATTGGTCTAAAACACCCCATAAATGGGACAAAGGGTGGGGAGATTTACTACACACATGCACGCATCCACACAGACACCCCCCCACACACACACACACACCCACATGGAATCACACACTGTTCACACTGCAGACATTCCTATGGGCAATTCTGAAAAATTAGGTTCATAAGTTTGCAAGTATATACTAAGCAATCAGTCTGCAGACAGTTACAAGCCTAGCCACAAAACCCTATCCCTATTCAAAAGTTCCCTCTAGCCTCATGAAGGGCAAGACAAGATAGACAGGGGGAGAATTTGGCCCATCCAATTATTTAAGTTTACCTTGATGACAATGGCTTTGTATGGCTTTTGATATGGGAGCTTCAAGTGTGTTAAAGGGAAATGGAGCTAGTTACTTGGAACATTTGTTGGATGATTTTATAATGGATTTGAAATACATTGTGGAAAAGGAGGTGAGATACTATGTGAGTGTTGTATTATTACAGCAATACTTGTTACATGAAATTGTACACTTTGCAAATCTGAAAAAATGGTGGGAGCAGGCAGGTTTGAGATTTTCACTGGAATTTATCAAAATCTTGGTGGAATATGGTAAACAGCAAATATAATTGTTGGATTCCAAAACTAGTAGTTTATTTAATTCGAAACCAACTTTATTGACTAATATTTCAAACCAGTTTGAAGATAAAATTCAGTTTCTTTTTTCTGATTTTAAGAAAAACATTGATTGAGGATGTTGCATGGTTTTCTTGGGAATGTATATGTTCTAAATGTCACCAACAGCAGAAGTTTGGAGGTTCTAAATATGGAGAACATCATGATTTGCTTAACTGAGAACAATGTGGAAAGGGTATGAAACAGCAAAAAGAGGGGACTTTCGGTATCAATGACAACAATGAAGCTCCCTGTGAAGTTTTACAAGTCAGTAGAAAAGTAAAGGGTTTTCAAAAGGATATAATTAGAAAAATAACTATAAATGATGCTGAACCACTTTTAGTGGATAGTCACAATAATAATAAACAATGTGTTATTGCTCTGGGGGATTCAGGATACTGAAAGTCTACTAAGTAAAGGTTTAAAGTTTATTCCAACTACAAAAATCTCTTTATCTGAGATTTTGGTTGATTTGTGGTAATCTATTCATACGTTTCAATTGAAATATGATTTTTCTAATAGAAAAATGGAAATGTCTGCAAATGCCTGGTAAGGTCAAATTATTACATGTGCAAATTTTAAATGTCAAAAAATATTTATACTGTCTTTCATAAATAAGGCAGCTTTGATGTTTAGTTAAGAAAGAGATTATTTCATATGTGAAACAATGTTTTAAGTGTTACAGTGCTATTTTTTTTATCCTTTAGTGCTACCCAGAGTTGTTCATAGAATTTCTTGAGCATCTTTCAAATAATTATCAGGGCTTGTGTTTCACCTTTGAGACTCATAAAGATAAAATACATGTAGATGCTTTATTCTATATTAAAAATAATAAAATTAAATTGACTTTGTATAGAAAGTTCACTTCAGCTAATACATTTTTTTGCATCTAGTAGACATCCTTCACATTTGTTAAATTCCCTCTTGTATGGTGAATTACTTAGAGCAAAATTTCTTTGCTCTGAAGATTATAACTTTCAGGAAGTAGCCAAGGAAATATTGAGTAGGTTATTGATGAAAGGTTATAGACATGAACATTTGATGTTTTATTGGCAAAAGTAGGGCAATCTATGTTTAATTATCATAGCTACAGGAAGAAGAGGGGACAGTGGATTCAGAATAATAAAAAATATATTTATTTTGTTACACATTATGCCCCATTTGTTGAAAGGGTTGCATGTATTTCAAAACAGTATTAGTATATAGTGGCATCTGATGAAGTTTTAACACATTTGAAATTAAACATTTCTTATAGAAATTGAGTACTGGCAACTAGATTCTGCATACAGGTTTGTTGAATGAATCCTTGCAGCAAGTATGTGATGGGTGTTAAATATATCCTAACAAGGGAAGAAGCTCAGAATATGTAATTTATGGATTATGTTTCAAGGTTTGTGAAATATGTAATTGTTATCAGGAATCAGTAGTGTATGGACTGAAGTGTTCATGTGAAAAGTTTTATATAGGACAGGCTATGAGTCAAATCAGAAAAAGGATACGAAAACACATTAGAGGTTTAATTAATATTTCACTTACTAGACTAATTGCCTTGTACTTCTTAGAAAAACACAATAGTGATCCAGAAGATTTAATATTTTTATTATATATGCATGTTATGGTTCAGCATTCTATCTTAATGTGCCTGAGATTTGGTACAAAGAGAAGCGTGGCTTATATTTGTCTATAATACACTATAACCAAAAGGCCTCAACAATGAGTTGTTAATGAAAACATTTGATATAAGCTGCTTGTGAAACATTTAATGTTAGTTGCTTCTGAAATATCTGATATATGTTAGATACTATATATATATATATATATATATATATATATGATGTTTATAAATAACTTAAAATAATTTCATAATAATTTAATGCTATAAATGTTTAGGAATTCTGACTATTGTAATTGGCTTTAATTTCTTATTTTGCTGTATTAATTGTCAATTGTTAACTTGGTTAGTTAATTGAATTGTTTAATCAATTAATTAAACTTTGAATATATAGGGGATAGGATTTGAAACACTGAAAGTGTTTGCCGAGGAGTCAGTTCTGTTGTTAATTAAAATCTGTCTTTTAGCTCTGTTGCCAAAGTTATTATTTCTTAAAGTTGTTTGGTTTATTATTTTGGCAATAATAGATGTGGAATTTTTAAGTGTCTATTTAAAATTGATGTGGTACTTGACATGTAGTAGAAGTGTGTTCTAGAGCTGAGGAATATGTTAGATATGAATCTGTCATGCCAACATGTCTTATTTATCTACTGGTAAAGGTTAAGCTACTTTAACTGATTGTTTGAGTTTCATTAGTTCTGGGAAGGAATAGGAGGTCAAATAGGCTTGGACCTTTCTTGGCTCAAAACACTAGACATATAGCTTCACAGAGGAGTCTGTAAGAGACTCAGCACAGAGAAATGGCTGCCACTCTTTCTTATTAACTAAGATTTCTGAGGTCACTGATGTTTTTAGTTATGAATCTTTCAGGTGTGTCAAATTGTATGATATGTTTAGAGAAATACATTCCAAAAGGTGTGTTATATTAAATAATGGGTCTGATAACATACAAATAAAGGGGAATTAAAACGTCTTTGGATCTAGTGGAGATACCTTTGGAAATGAAGATACACCAGATAAAAGGCTTTCCAGACAACTGAGGAGATACAATGGTTAAATGCTAATGAATCATGAACATGAGTAGAAATATGCCTCACAGCAGTATCTGACTGGAAGGGTGCATTACCTATATGGTAAGTGAAACTGTTTTATTTATGAGTATGAACTGTGCTACACTTTTTACATTTAATTTGCTCCAATTGTTAACATAGTCTAGCCCATGTTGGAGCAACTGTGAGTCAGTTGCTGACCAGATAACAACATCCAATTTAAAGTAATCTTTAAACTTATTTAAATATAGACCAGGAGTGCTGGACTGAAGGCATGAGTAACAAATAGGAGAGGGTCCAAAACTGAGCCCTGTGGTAGACCACTAATAACTTTTTTGCTTGTATATGTGGCTCCTGGGTTAACTGGGTTCTGTCAGACAACCATTTAGCTATCTTCCACATAATATAATGATCTATATCAATATTTACAAGTTTATTAATTATGTCTATATTGGGAATAGTGCTAAAAGCCTTTGGCAAGTCTAGATATGTTATGTACACTGCACAACTGCTATCCACTGCTTTGGATACTTTTCAAAGAAATTAATGAGGTTAAAATGGCACAACCTTCCTTTGACAAAGCCGAATTGATGAGGGTCCAGGGTTAAGAGATTTTCACTGTCCAGACTAATGAGGTCTAAGATATTGCATTCTGTAACTTTACATATGATGCTACTGAGACTAATTAGTCTATAGTTACTATGGCCTGTTTTTGGGCCACCCTTGTATAATGGTATTATGACAACTGTGTTCTAGGCTTCAGGGCTGTAACCAGTGTAGCGGCTTAAATTAAAGAGGTTAAGTAGGGGTTCAGAAAGGCCATATTTGGCACTGATAATCAGGCAATCTGGTATGTTATCAGGGCCCATGTATGAAGTATTCCTAGCTTTTGAGAGGGCTGAGAGAACTTGTGCCACAGTAATTAAAAGGGGTGGCAGAGATTCTGGAACCTGTAGAATAGCTATAACTCTGGATAAAGTAAAATTTGCACTAAATTTGTTTTCTAAGATATTAGCTAATTCCTTTGGTTTGGAGAGTGTAGCATTACTGTCGACTAGCTCCAAAGATTGCTGGGTGTTAGTTCTTAACTTCCTGACATAATTAAAGAAATATCTGTAGTTAGTTTTAGTTGATATTATAACTTCATACTCAGCTTTGAGTTTCCTTTTGGCTCCTGTAAGCTCTTTGTCAGTTTCTATAAGTGTGATCTTAAGTAAGTTACTTTGTCTTGTTATATAATTTATTTATATGGGCATTCCAACACAGGGATTAGTTTTTAAAATTTTCATTATATTTGGTGTGGATAGGGACTGCCTTTTTATTACAACTATTTAAGTTGTAGTAAAGGTCGGAGGCATAGGTAACAGCTTTAGGAATGGGATACTTTTGAGGAAGATTATAGCAGATTATATTTAGGTCATCAAGTAACTGAAGAAGATTTACTTATGAGAAATCTACAAACACACAGAACTATATGCAAAGTAAGTACCACAGTTTCAAAGGAAGAGGTCAGTAAATGATGGTCGGATTTAACTAGGCATGAAGATACATGTTGGAATGAGCAAAAAGTGGCCATATTTGTGAGGACAAGAAGAATATTGGGCCACCTAGTATGATGGCTAACTATTTGTGAAAGATATTTAGAATTTATAATGTCAAGTAAGCACTGGGCATGCCGACCACTGGCAGTGTAGGTTGCCAATCTATTGATGAATAGTTGAAGTCCCCTTGTAGAAAGGTATTGGGATTAATTGGAATTTCAGCTCATGTGTTAAGATAAGTATCATGCTCAGAAGGGAATATAGAAAGTGTTCTATAGCTATCTTTGTAGTGGTAGTCAGTCTTATTTATGGTGATCTAGACTTCTAGGAATTTAAATGTGGTGTTCCAAGAGACATATTGTGAGGTAATGATATCCTTGACAAATGCTGATCTATAAATATAAAACTGTCCCCATCTTTTTTAATGGTCATATTATTAGTGTGTAATAAATGACACAACCAATTGGAGAAAACAAATGCAAAGCTGAAATCTATATGTAAAACACAATTTTGAAACAAAATTAGACCATTTCCACATCATCTTTAAACACACCATCATCATTATCATATAACAGAACATAAAACAGCACAAGTAAATATAAGAAGTAGATTCTTGAAGCAAAGTTAGTGTTTATTGTAGAAAGCATTGCTACAGGTAGATACAGGCCATATAGGTCCAACACCAGGAGGTTAGTTAATACTTGTCTCTGGCATCCAGGTGAGGAAATCATTCTGTTAAAGCATCTGCACAGGAATTAACATGAGTTCTTTAGAGACTGCCCCATAGATCAGGAAAGCCATCTATAATCTGCAAACAAATGTGAATATTTCTGTGAGGTAAGTGCTAGTCTGATCTGAAGACATTTCTTTTTTGTCACTAGCAAAGACTTTGACCCCAGCTGTTATACAAATTAAATATATAAAAAATGCCCAGACAGGCTGAATAGGTTCACATTTCCCTAAAATTGTGGAATGCAACTGCTGCTGAAAATGACTTGAATTTGTTGTAATCAAATTTAACAACTGGAAAGAGATTAAAAACTATAACCATTTCTAAGTTTAGTTGTGAAGTAGCACTTTTATTTAAGAAACAACTGTCCTTCATTTCAGCAGTTAAAATTAGAATGTGGATCATAATGGTGTACTGGGTGTCAGCTGTGTGTCTCTTTATTTGCGGAGTTTTCTATTTATATGCCTTACCCACTTTCCATTATGCCTCCTTCCCCTTCATTGACTATATCCTAGGGCAAATCCCCTCTATGGACCACACGTCCCCTTAGGGAGCATCACTAATGAATGACCATCTCTCACTGACTCACTATCAATTCCTGAGCTGCTAATTGAAAAAGAGGTGGCCATACTGTAGGTAGTGCTTTTTTCAAATGGATCTAATTTCTTTAGAAAATTGGGAGTGATGGGCATTATTAACTTGATGTATACCACACTGCCTCTATGCAAACCAGCTTACAGTCTAAGAGGCATTTACGGCAATGCTATCTTCCTCATTAGACATTGCTATAAAGCAATATTAGGTGAAAAAGCATTCTGTAAACGTAGTCCAGTTACATGGAGACATATTTTTAGTAAAGTAAGATCACAAACTACACTTGAGGTCTTCAGGTCTGAACTGAAAGGGCATTTTCAACATGGATATTTATGTAAATACTTTCAGGATACTTGACAATGCCCACTTCTAAGTTTAATTTTTCTTTGTAAAATACCAAGTAATAATTTATAAGCTAATAGTATACATTGATAATATTGCCAGAGTAAAATTAACACAGTTCAGTATTAATAGAGTCCTTTAAATTATGTAAGTATGCTATACCAATGTGTTACTATTTGCATTTAGTACCTGCATATCATGTAAGTTGCTGAATGACTATCATACTTTTATTTATTAAGCATCTTTAGTAATAAAATCTTCTTTGTTTGATTGCTTCTCAATGAGCTTGGGTTATAACTGAAAAGGATCAAGAGACCTACCTACTTATCCTGTTAGCATATTGCAAATAAATAAAATAAATAAATATGTACTATGAATAAATATATGTGGAGTTAAAAAAAACAATGCTTAGATTATTTGTATCAATACCATCATCATTATTGAGAGAACAGTTGTGGAAGGCTTCATTTTAAAATAATCAGTGATGCTCAGTAGATGTAGTAGCCCTGTTCATTTCTTTTTTTTTTTCAAAAATATTTTTATTTTGTTTTCATTATAAACATACACAAATGTACATATAACAAATACAATAAAGCAATAACAAAACTATTTACAATATTTACATTCATCCATGATAAACAATCATTGTATCCATGAGAAATTATCATTATTTGTTCAAAAGCTTTTCCAATTTTTGCCATGCTATTTTTATGAGTAATGTTATGAGTTCTATAACAAATGGTTTGCAGTTCTTTTTTGCAAACAACTTTTGCTAAATTAATAAAATCTTTAAACATCAAATCTTGTTTATTTTTCCAGTTCAAAGTAATAACTTTTCTGGCAATTGCAAGAATTGACCAGAGTAACTGAATCTGAGATTTAGGTATTACATTGGGTATAGGAACATTGAATAGGATTAGTGAGTTAGAAATATGAGAGTTATCAGACCATAAAGTATTTACAAAATATCTGAAGTCTTTCCAGTATTAAACAACATTTCTACATTCAATGAACATATGAACTCAGTTGGCATCTAGTAATTGATCACATTTACAACATTTACTTTCACTGTTTTTGAGTATAAGATTTATTTTATATGGAGTATAGAAACTCCTATTCATAAATGTCCATGTATGCAATCTCCAATATAATGAAGAAGAGGTACCATAAGTATAATTCAGTAACAATTTTTGGATTCATCAGATATTTGTTCTCCATTAATCTTTACATCGCAATTCCAAAAATCTGAGTCAAACTTTAGTGTCTTCTCTTAGTATATTATAGATAGGTGAGATACTTAATTTTTTATTATCTATCTTTTCAAGACATCTAATAAAAAGCTGAATCAAACTAGGCATAGATTCAGTCTCTAGGTTGATTGATACTTTCATTTTGTTTTCTATAAACTGCTGTAATGAGTGTATAAACAACCGTCTTGACTATTATCAAAACTACATAAAAGAGAGTTTACTGGTGTTATACTCTTATTTTCAATAAACTGATGCCAGAATATCAAATTATTTTCCTTTAACTTTTGCATCGCATTGATGTTGAAAGAATCTAGGCAATCAGGGGAATATGATATAGGGAATATAAGACATAGAAATTGTTTAATGTTGTAATTGCAATCAATTATATTTTTAAAGTTGTTAAATATTTGATTAATGCCATAAGAAAAATGATCAAACTTCTTATTAAATAAACAAAATTCATGTAAAAGCCAATGAACTCTACTTATTCCATATTGTTCCTTAAATTGATTTTCTATAGTTCTGACATCAGTTATACAAATCTCATGTATTGTTTTCCAGCCATATATATAGGTAAGTGTGATCCAATGTAATATTAAATTAATTATAACTGATTTGGAATAAAGATCTAGGCTAGGGAATGCTATCCCATTACTGTTCCAAGCTCTAATGTGCTATTTATATGCAATCCTAGGTTTTAAGGGGAACCATAAAAATGTAAGTAGCATGGAATCTAATTTTTTAAATATGTTTTTGGGAGGGGGTAGTATCAATGACTGTATATAAAACAAAATTTTAGGTAAAATTGTCATTTTAATTAAAGAGAGGCTATCCTCCATTGTGAAGAACATTTTATTCCATCTTTTGATTAGTTTACTAATGGTGGTTACTAAATTATTGTAATTTAGTTTAATAGACTCTTTCCATGTACTCTTTATACTGACACCCACATATTCTAATACATCATTCTCACAATTAAACAGGCTATTCGCTCTTAGGCTTTTGCTGATCTTTTTGTTAATTAGTAATGTCTTGGATTTACTGTGATTAAATTTAACCCCTGAAATTGTTTCAGACTTGCTTAAGGTATTCATAACATCATGCAAAGAACCATCAATATCACCCAACATTAACATATCATCAGCAAATAATTGTATCTTAAGACAAAAGTCCTTATTAATTTGAAAGCCTTTTATGTTTTACTTGTTGCTGATATATGTAGCAAAAGGTTCCATTGAAAGAGCAAACAATAATGGTGACAAAGGACAAATGTGTCTAGTTCCCTTGAGGATTTCTAATGGTGAGGATAGACATGATCCAGTTTTCACATAAGCTTGTGCCCCACTGTAAATTTTCATTAATAAGTTGACAAAATCTGAGGAAAATTCAAAACAAATCAGAATTATTTGTAGATAAGACCAAATAATAGAATCAAAAGCCTTTTCTATGTCTAGACTGATAATAGTTAGTTGTTTTTTTGTATTTGTATGCTATGTCTAATAATGATAGTAATTGAATAATGTTATCTTGCACTTTTCTATGAAGAATGATCCCTGTCTGATCATTATGTATTAGATTAGGAAATATTTTCTTTATCCTCTTAGCTAATATTGTCATGCAAATTTTATAATCAGTGTTTAGTAATGAAATTGCCCTATATGAATCACAAGATTTGGGGTCCTTACCCTGTTTTAATATGGGAAGATAACTGAGTATTTTCAAGATGGGGGTGTTATACATTTTTGCTTAACCATAGTAAAGGCACTCATTGTTTTCTTTATTATATATTCAGGAAAAACCTTATTTAGTTCAGGAATTATTTCATCCAGTCCTGGAGCTTTATTATGTTTTAAGAAGTTTTTGTATTTGCTCTTTCACTTCTGTTAGTGTTATTTGTCTATTTAATATGTTATTTTGTTGCATTGACACCTTAGTAGTTATATTTTCTTGAATAAAAGTATTTACTGCATTATTATAATAGTCTCCAAAAGTGGTGTGTTATTACTTATATCTTTATAGTAGTTTTTGAACACTTGTAATATGCCCATTAAGTTAGATGTACTCTTAACTGAACCATCACTTTTATATTTAATCTCTTTAATAAGAGTTTGATTCTTTATTTTTTTGTTTCTTACCACTATTTTCTGTAGATATTTGAGATTTACAGCATAAGATTATAATTTCAATTTTTCCAGATTTATGGCTACCTTATGATTCAGAACTTCTAAGTATTTTTGATTTAACTTAGCAATTTCGTTATGTGCAACTTTGTTATTTGGTTTTGCATCCATTTTTATCTTCTCTATTTTTTTTTGTAAGTCTAAAACTTCTTTGTCTCACTCTCTCCTTTTTTTAAGGTACCAAGATTTTATTCTACCATATATATAAACTTTAAAGGTGTACCATAGTATAGCATCAGTCACTTCACCATTATCATTTGTTTCCATAAACATGTCTATTTCTTTCATTATCCATTCCTTAAAGTCATTTTACTTAGTTATGTAAGCAGGAATTCTCAGTAGAAATCTTAAATCATCTGTATGTGTAGTTAATGTAAAGTTTATAGCATTATGGTCTGAAAGTGGACAAGTCATTATAGCTACATTGCTTATTTTAGAGTATATATTATTTGATACAAAAACCTTATCAATGTTTGTTTGTGTACCAAACTGATATGAATAGTGAGTATAGAATAAGGAATAATGTAAATTATTGGCTTGAGATGCCAGTTTTATTTTACCATTTTTAAAAGTATCATTGCCTGATAATAGGCAGTTAAAATCATTTGTTTCTATAATTTCCCCTTTTGCATTTAAACTAATCAGGTCCAGATATTTATCAACATATTTAGTACTCAGTCCTGGTATCCAGTATGTATTAATCAAAGTATAATACTTCCAATTGATTTCCAAAATAACCATGCTTAGCATCCCATCTTTATCTGAAATTGTATCTATAATTCTTGGCATAGTATAAGTATTTTTCCATAGAATAAGAGTGCCCCTTCTCTTAGCCTTAAAACATGAATCAGCCAGAATGGTATAGCCATTCAATGAGTATTTTTGTAGATCTTTTTTTAATAGATGGGTTTCCTGTAAAAAGATGATCTGGACTTTATGCATTTAAGTATATTTAAGCAAACCAGCTCTTTTTACATTATTGTTCAAACCATTAATATTTAATGATAAAACATTTATAAGCCATTGACTGTAATGTGCATGTTGTTACTAACTGATAAATCTTTCTTCCGTGTTGACTTGAAATCTACTGAAAACTTACTTATCATGGATGCATAACGTGTATTATGCACTATTTTCAAAAACCCACAACTATTTACAAACACATACATGAAACCTAAAGTTTCTGGTTTAGTTAAAAACCTAACTAGACCATCCATCCACCACCTCTCTAATACCAATCAATGCAAATAATCCATCTCTGCTTAGAATATAGTATAAAAACAAAAAAGAAAAGCATTATGAAAGCAACTAAAGAAATACGAAACTATGAAATATACATTAGAATGAGAGTATATACTATATCTAAAGCTATATAAATATGCCACACATGATAACAGCACCACTAGTAATAGATATGCCAGAAATATACATCAGATCAAAGTATGTATAAACATTAGAAGCTGAAGGTTAAGAAGACTGCCATTATTTCCAAGACTTTTCAAGAAACATCAGATAATTTAACCATGTTGTCAGTCATCTATCTAAGATTTTTCATGTAAGGATCTGTTGAATATACATATATATATATATATATATATATATATATATATATATATATATATATATATATATATTTATTTATTACAACATAAATATTATATTTTGCAATTATACACATATTACTCATATGTGCTAAGAATATCTACATTGATGTCTTTCATCAGGAATGGGGGGAGATAGAGAGAGAGAGAAAGAAGGGGGCCTCACAACCCTCTGTTTAGTTACTAAAGGTTTAGTCATATAACATAAGTCTGATGTTAATATGCATAATAAGTTTTCTAATGCAGCTCCTAGTTCACTTGATGTCATTTAGTTACTAATAGTGTCATTGAATCTGCAGAATGCATGCAGCTATAAGAGAACATAGGCATTTTCAAAGGTGTTAAACACTTTTATCTGAACTAATTATTTACCATTTAAAGTATCTAGTAAAGGATAACAGAATTTCAAGAGAAAGGAATTCTAAGTACAACTATTTAACAAGTTCAAAAGACCAAATGATGTCATCACTGTTGTTTCCTCAAGCTGCAGCTTCATAAACTTGTTAAAAAGTATCTAAATAGGCTCATGCACAACAGAAGTTGTCTCTAGTGTAGAAAAAAGCATTTTCGGTGGGAAATTCAGATCTTGACGCTTTTAGACTTTACAGAAAGGAAAAAAAAAAACACTCAAGCTGCCTTGTCAGTGCATGTCATGAATCGCCACAATGAGAACAGTCACACAGACTACCAGTTTCCTCACAAAATATCAACATCATGAAAAAATTAACCCTTTCATATAAAAACAGCTGTTTAGAAGTAACAACAGCTGCCTCAAATCAGAAATCATATTATAACATTTCAATCATTTACCCACCAGTTAACCAGGTCAGAGAGAGAGAGAGAGAGAGACAAAAAAGGATCTATATATATATATATATATATATATATATATATATATATATATATATATACAATATCTATAAAACACAATGTACTGTATTAATGTTTAAATGTATCTAAACAAAGAGTCTAAAACATAAAACATCTATTTAGAAACACTAATCAGAAGCACCTTGTTACCTCACCATTTACCCACTAGAAAAAAAGCACTTTGGTATTAAGTCAAATTATACAATTACTGAAGAATTTGAAGACATGCATCATTTGTAGTTATTTGAAAGGGAAAATTATGTAAAGTACTTATAATGGGGAAAAGAGAGAAAAAGAACATTGGTAACAAAAAATAGGAAGAAAGAAAAGAGAGAGAGAGAGAGAGAATGTTATTTAAATACTTAGTACTATATGTAATTAGAAGAAGTAGATATAGAAAGGAAAAGAGAAAGTTAATAATAAAAATGATTCAAATTACCTTACAGCAATATAGACTTTCCACAATCAAATATATTATGATTCATAAAACAAAGCATTTAAAATTATAAGGAATTTATTAATTTGTCCATTAGTTTCTTAGTTTTGTTTGCTCCTTCCTTCACAGACCATCCATTTTTTTGCCTGTCTCTTCAGACTCTGGGATGACCATTCCATTTCTTCTATGACCAAATAAATTCTACTCCTTCTTGTAGGGAATCAAAGATCTTCACTCCTTCTGGCAAGGTGATTTTTATTCTTGCAGGAAAAAAGAATTTGAGCTTTAATATTGGCTTTTTTCAAGGATTTAACTAGAGGAACAGACTCCTTTCTTCGGGATATGATTGTAGAGCTGTAGTCATTGTCAAAAGGAATAACTTTTTCACCCATCTTGATAAGGGAATTAGTCCAAGCTGATTTCAGCACTAAGTCCTTGTCTTGCAAAGAAAAAAATCTAACTATTATAGACCTGGTTTAGGTGAACTCAGAGATGACGCTGGATTTGCCAGGGACCGATGAGCCCTCTCAATTCCAAAAGAGAGGGAATCAGGCATGTTTAGTGCTGATGAAAACCACTTATTGAGGAATTGAATCACGTTAGCACCCTCTTCTTTCTCAGGAATTCCATATATTCTTATGTAAATCCTCCTACGTTCAAGGTCATCCAGTTTGTCAATCAGCCTGGTGTTTTGTTTCAGAAGAAATTCATTGTGATGTTCATTTTCTGCCACTCTAGTATCTACGTCAGTTACTGTTTCCTATAAGGCAATAATCTGTTCACATTGTACGTTTCCTATTCCATTTAGAAGGTCCAGTTGTTTACTGTATTCTTGTTTGATAAGATCCATTTTGTTTTCGAATTTGTCCATTTTAGTGACAGTTCTTGGATGTTTGTTATTATAAGATGCAGTTCTTTCTTCACTGCACTCTCCTGGTGTGGGTTCTTCACGTTGCTCATGTTTTTAGTGACAGTTCTTGGATGTTTGTTATTATAAGATGCAGTTCTTTCTTCACTGCACTCTCCTGGTGTGGGTTCTTCACGTTGCTCATGTTTTTAGTGACAGTTCTTGGATGTTTGTTATTATAAGATGTAGTTCTTTCTTCACTGCACTCTCCTGGTGTGGGTTCTTCACGTTGCTCATGTTTTTAGTGACAGTTCTTGGATGTTTGTTATTATAAGATGTAGTTCTTTCTTCACTGCACTCTCCTGGTGTGGGTTCTTCACGTTGCTCATGTTTTTAGTGACAGTTCTTGGATGTTTGTTATTATAAGATGTAGTTCTTTCTTCACTGCACTCTCCTGGTGTGGGTTCTTCACGTTGCTCATGTTTTTAGTGACAGTTCTTGGATGTTTGTTGTTATAAGATGTAGTTCTTTCTTCACTGCACTCTCCTGGTGTGGGTTCTTCACGTTGCTCATGTTTTTAGTGACAGTTCTTGGATGTTTGTTGTTATAAGATGTAGTTCTTTCTTCACTGCACTCTCCTGGTGTGGGTTCTTCACGTTGCTCATGTTTTTAGTGACAGTTCTTGGATGTTTGTTATTATAAGATGTAGTTCTTTCTTCACTGCACTCTCCTGGTGTGGGGTCTTCACGTTGCTCATGTTTTTAGTGACAGTTCTTGGATGCTTGTTATTATAAGATGCAGTTCTTTCTTCACTGCACTCTCCTGGTGTGGGTTCTTCACGTTGCTCATGTTTTTAGTGACAGTTCTTGGATGTTTGTTATTATAAGATGCAGTTCTTTCTTCACTGCACTCTCCTGGTGTGGGTTCTTCACGTTGCTCATGTTTTTAGTGACAGTTCTTGGATGTTTGTTATTATAAGATGCAGTTCTTTCTTCACTGCACTCTCCTGGTGTGGGCTCTTCACGTTGCTCATGTTTTTAGTGACAGTTCTTGGATGTTTGTTATTATAAGATGCAGTTCTTTCTTCACTGCACTCTCCTGGTGTGGGCTCTTCGAGTTGCTCATGTTTTTAGTGACAGTTCTTGGATGTTTGTTATTATAAGATGTAGTTCTTTCTTCACTGCACTCTCCTGGTGTGGGTTCTTCACGTTGCTCATGTTTTTAGTGACAGTTCTTGGATGTTTGTTATTATAAGATGCAGTTCTTTCTTCACTGCACTCTCCTGGTGTGGGTTCTTCACGTTGCTCATGTTTTTAGTGACAGTTCTTGGATGTTTGTTATTATAAGATGCAGTTCTTTCTTCACTGCACTCTCCTGGTGTGGGTTCTTCACGTTGCTCATGTTTTTAGTGACAGTTCTTGGATGTTTGTTATTATAAGATGGAATTCTTTCTTCACTGCACTCTCCTGGTGTGGGTTCTTCACGTTGCTCATGTTTTTAGTGACAGTTCTTGGATGTTTGTTATTATAAGATGCAGTTCTTTCTTCACTGCACTCTCCTGGTGTGGGTTCTTCACGTTGCTCATGTTTTTAGTGACAGTTCTTGGATGTTTGTTGTTATAAGATGTAGTTCTTTCTTCACTGCACTCTCCTGGTGTGGGTTCTTCGAGTTGCTCATTTTGAGATCTCCAGGAATAATTAAAACATTCTCTTGACTATGTATTAATTTTTAGAAAATAATAAAGAGTCTATGTTAATCTAACTTTTTTCTAAAAATTAAAATATATTTCCTGTCAGGATATTAAAATCTAAGCAGAGTTATGGATTTCTGCTGCTATCAGACTGGCATCTTGGCCATGCCCCCCCCCCCCACATTAATTTCTCATAACACTATGTGCAGTCCTTTGGCTATTGCACTGAGTTGATTGTTTATGAAGTGAATGGGGGGGTCAGCTTAGAGATCAAGTTACTGGTGTCTTGCCCACTATCCCTTTAAACTTCATTGTGACTACATGTTTACACCTGATTAAATACCAAGAAAATGCCAAGCTGTTAAGAAAAATTATCCTGTTTGTTTGAAAAGAATATACTCTGCCTGACTTACACATTTTTAGATAGAAAGTATTTCTATCTGACAATCACTTAAGATCTATGGCAGACCAAAAAGGGGGCAGTTTGTTAATTGCTATAGTGGCTTACTGGGTCTGTTAGTTCAGAAATAAAATATGGCAGGTAATACTCATAGAAATTCTCTGAACTAACACTCACAGGCATGCACACTCATGACCAATCCACTTACTGCATGTCTTTGGAGTATGGAAGGAAGCCAGAGCACCTGGCAAAAACCCACACAAACACAGGGAGGACATGCAGATGCCACACAGAACACACCCCAGCCAAGAACTGAACTAGTGAACCTATTGCTTTGAGGCAATACCACTGTTCCTGATAGTAAGAACAAAAAGACATCAAGAAGTGATGAATATATATCAGATATGAATATTATAGTACATGGGAATGTTAGACGTGTCCATGAATTAGGGATTGCGAATGAACTGGGTGAAATATGCATCCAGGACTTGTGGATACTATTAACTAATATAAGAATGCATCATATGAGAAGTAATAGAGAAAAATATTATTTAAATCACAAACACCAAGGAAATTGTCAAGTAAAGCAGCAGTCTAAAATGATAATGATATAATAAGGCATAGTAAGATGATGGAAACATCAACAGCAGAAGACACAAAGTAAAAATAGGTTATTAAGGCTACTATGTCATACATAGAACATAATTTGAAAGAGGTAGCTGAAAATTCAGAAATGATTAATAAAAAGAATGAAATTAAGACTATAACAGAGCCATATAATTCTAAGTGTTCAGCGAATGAACATGTATTCTCAGTGGTTATCATACAAAAAGGAAATAGCTGTAGGTCCAAACTAGGAGATGAAGAGGTGACTCAAGTAAACTTGGACTGTGATAAATCAGTTTATAAGAACATTATGTTAGACGAACAGAGCTATATAGATGAAATTATATAAATTGTGGATGTTCTTAAAAAATAAATAAAATTTAATTTGAAAAAAATGTAGATAATAGAAGTCAGTCAAAAGATGAATACTGAAGGTGAGTCTAAAGGTAACTGGATACAAACTAAACAAGAAATGTAATAGTAGAAAATTAATAAACAATAAAAAAAAATACCCCTAAAAGGAAAAGAACTGGAAGCAGGATTTGCATTGCTAGAAAATAAAAAAAAAGTTTTAAAAGGATAATTCTGATAATGTTCAACCAATAGTATGTAGTATTGAAACTAACAGAAAAAAACATAAATAAGGCTAAGACAAGATATTGTATACATGGTTCAAAATAAGAAACACTACACTGCTCAAAAGACTAAAATAAATGAAGGTATATTAATACTGAGGGTCTCACATGTAATTCTGTAGACTAAGGTGATTTTAACCAGTATTGATAAGGAAATTGCATTAAAAGGTAAAAGCCACATACCTAAAGACTGGGATGACTGACTTATCACCAATATGCCCACAATATGTATCAAAAATTCATACTTGCAGCAATATATGCGACATAACAGGGGCAAATGTAATAGATAAACTCTCTCAACTAGGCATCAATCTACATGTTACCAGATGGGTAGCAAACTGGCTCACTGACAGAACTCACCTAGTCAAAATAGGGAAGCCACCTCAAGTAGTAGACCCGTAACAAGCGATGTACCCCAGGGATTGGTCTTGGGGCCTCTGCTGTTTGGGATATACTTCTCGGAGGTGCAGGCCAAATCTAGTGGGCTATGGCTGACCAGGTTTGCAGATGACTGCAAGCTGGGTGCTGTCATCAATTCAGCTAGCGATGTGGACATCCTCCAAGAGGGTCTCACCCAAACAAATGGCTGATGCCAGAAACATGACCTCAAACTGAATACCAAAAAATGCATCATCATCCCTTTTGAGGAAAGTGATGTTCCCACAAATTATCACACTGATAATAAGATCCTAAGCATGCAATCAGTTGTGAGGGACTTAAAGACCTAAGATGATAGCAAACTGACTTTTGACCACCATATTGCCTCCGTTGTACAGAAAGCTTTTTACATGGCCCACCTCATTAGTAAGAGTATCTCATCCAGGGACAAGATGGTCATACCATCCCTGTATTCTTCCCTTATAAGACCCATTATTGAGTACAATGCCCTTGCCGCATGTACCTCGCAAAGCACATGCAGTAGCTGGAGAGACCACAGAGATTCCTCACCTGGAGAATCCAGGGCCTCAAATATCTACCCTTCACAGATAAGCTAAAATCCCTGTCCCTCTATTCAGTCTCTTACAGACTCCTCAGAGATGACCTCTGTCTGGCATACAAAGCAATCTCAGACCCCGCCCTGATGGGTCTGCTGCATATCTGCAAGTCAAGCTCCATTCACGTAACCCACACACGAGACCTAAACCTGGTCTGTGACATCAATAGGACTTGTTGGTGAGATAGATTTGTGTCCCAGAGACTCCCCCTCTTGTGGAATAGACTCCCTCTCCATGTAAACTAAAGTACCTCATTAACCCTTTTTAAGTGCAAACTGCATAACTGGATGGGGAACAGAAAATACACCCCCTTGGGATTCCACCTGTGTCCCTGCTGGACAGTGGCATAGGGTGCTGACTTATTGGAGCATGGGCTAAGTTCTTGGCTAGGCTTGTAAGGGCCTCAGGGCCAATAGCCTAGTAACTTCCTATGATCCTATGATCCTATGTTGATCATTCCAGTTCAACATGTGAATGATGCTGTATTAAACATATTTAAAGTTCATAAGTCGAACATCTGCATCTAAGATTTTGTGAGAGTCCACCATGTCCCTGATTTGATATCTGTCTGTTTACCAAGGCTTAAATTGCTTAATATGTGGTTGAGCAGATAGTGGTATCTAAAGACGTTATCACAGTATGGAAGAATTATTTATAGGTAGAAACACATTCTTTGAAGACTTATTTTATCTCAGGAGATAAGGGACATTCTTACTGTGAGCATATCAGATATTGTTATATGTGCCACCATGTCTGGCTGAAGTTTTGTAAATGCTTGTAAATAATTGTAGATTACCCTGTGTTGTGTATGCCAACATGACTAGATATTATTTTTTTTTTGTAAATGAGTTTATGTTTTTTGATTATTGCTTTGTTTTATGTAAAATGTTAGACTCAAATGATGTTTTCTGTCTGACCAAATGTACGTGTCTTTTAAAAAAAATTCTGAATGCAGATTGTGTCAGTCAGCTGACCCAGAGTGATGTCACTGTGTGCCAGAGATGAAAGGAATAGAATATCCACAGCAGCTGTTTTTGTCTACTTTTCAAAAGTCTGAAATGAGAGACAGTAGAATTCTCATACCAGCTTTCTGTGACTTCTAAAAAAATTCTGCTATAAAAAGCAGGTTTATTATAGGACTGTATAAAATTGCAGTGAAAACAGATGTTTTTAAATGCATAAAATCTTGGCTAGCTTTTAAAAACAGGGTATCAACCATATGCAGAGGAACTAATGTGAGCTCTCCTCAGGGCTCCAAATAAAGACCAATATTATTTAATATGTTTCACTAACTTCCTACTGCTTCAAAAATTTGGTAATGCAAATATGCAGATAATGTGAGGAATTGAATGCTTGTTTATGTTCTTTTGTAGTTTGGTCTGAAGGAAAGAGTTTAAAATGTAACAAGAATATTAAGATGGTATCATCTAAGGTGAAAGGAGATATAAGGGTTAGATTGGAATAACAAAACCTTGAAATTATGAATCAAATAACAGACTTAGGAACTATAATTAGCACTGGATTCACATTAAAAAGCGTGTGTTAGATATAAAAACAGGAACTATGAGATAAATCGGTCCATTATTCAAGAAAATTGAATCAAAGGTGAGGAAAAACTAAGTGTTGTGTTTAAATTTACAACTAGATCCATAACAGAATGCAACCTTTGCTTTTGTCATTTAACAATGGCTGATGTCAGCATGCTAGAATTTGTACAATGGAAATTCACAGAAATGATAAACAACATCAAGAACTTGGCTTATGGTCAAAGGCTTAAAATGATGAAACTACATAGTGTACTCCATAGATAATAAGGGGAGAAATTATATTTTGCCGATGAGGTTTTGACATGTCATAGTTTGAGAATCTATCTTGATATGCATTTATATGAGCTGTGTCCTAGTAACAGATATTGTGGATTTGTATTGTATATAAGATCAAACTTAATAAAATAGTTAGGCGACATTACTTTATATCACAATCAGTACCAAAATTATGAATTAGATTACCAACAGGAAAGAAGAAAAATGCTAAATCATTGAGCATTTTCATGTTTAGCATAGATGAATACTTAGTAGATAGGAAATGTATGAGCAGGATGAGGGAGTCTGCATTACTTGGTCTTCTGACCAATGTGTAGCTAAATAATTTTGAATTATGAAAGCATATCTGTTTCCTCCTTTGCCTTGTAAACTCCATGAATACTAGGGGCTGTCTAAGTGGTCATTCTAGCAGTCAGCTGTGACTCATTAGAGAGAGAGAGAGAGATGAAACTATGAACTACACAATGACATACAAATAAATGTCTGTATGCCAATGAGAGCCATTAAGTATGCAAAAGATGATATCAAATATGTATGCATGATTCAGAAACATATGCAATTATTACAATGGGTCATGATGATCAAACATTCTGAGCAACAGAACTTTTTGGTGTACAGGAATATTACTCACACTAAAATGTTTAGGGAAGAATCTGTAGTAGCTGGACAACAAATGTTAGTGACCACCTTGGGAGCCACTGTCCTCGGTGTTGTGAATTCTCAACTGGCATGTCATACAAGGCTATGCCAGCAGCTGGCATACCATTACTTTTATGACCAAGACATCGTCAGTAGCTACTGTGTTGACAGAGACACCATACAGGAGTTAGTAGACATGTTCCATCCTCATATGGACTCAGCTGTCTATCACAGTAGATAGGAACGTTTGTTCAGAGATTAATCATCCTTGCTATAGGGACCTTCCCATGTCTGGCAGGGTGCATGTAAAATGTTTTGTAGGCATCAGCCTTGCAAACCCTACACAGTTCCTTAATATAATACTGCAACATATAGAAGAGGATATTTGTTTTCCATATACAGCAGAGAACAGAACAACCAATGTGGGGCATTCTTCAACATTACTCCTGTCCTTGAGATTCAGTGGATTATTCACTGTACCCATATTGCTATTAAAGGCCCACCTGCTCCACTTAGTGTCTGACATATCAACTGGAAGGGCTTCCACTCCCTCAGCTGCCAAAATGCATGCAGTGCAAAAGGTACTATATATATATATATATATATATATATGTGTATATATATATATATATATATATATATATATATATATATATATATATATATATATATATGGGAACACTACTAAAAGACCAGAAGTGTGAAATTCAAAATCCCGATGTTAAGGGATTTTGAGTTAACGCTTCTAGTGTTGCGGTTCAGGTAAGTATGTGTGTGTAAGTGTGTTTGTGAGGGGCTTTAGTGTGTGTAAGTGTGTGTTGTGTGTGTGTGTGTGTGTGTGTGTGTGTGTGTGTGTGTGTGTGTGTGTGTGTGTGTATGTGTGTGTGTGTGTATGTGTGTGTCTGTGAGAGGCTGTAATGTGTGGGTGTGAGTTTGCCTTGTGTGTATGTTTGTGCGATCTCAGAGTTAGAATATTAAAGTAGGGGGGTGCAGGGTGGTTTGTTTGGTAATGGGGGGAGGCTGTGTGTATGTTTGTGTGTGTGCTGTATGTATGTAGTACTTTCGCGATTTTGAATTTCACGCTTTTAACATTTCAGTAATGTGGGGATTCGGGCTTGTAGTCTCGGTATTTTGGGCTTCGGGATTGTGTAATTTCGGGATTCAGTAGTGAATCTATATATATATATATATATATATATATATATATATATATATATAAGATATAAAATAAAACAGTAGTAAAATATATAGTTTATGAAAAAATAAATAAAACCACTGCCATTAGAACTGTTTGTTGAGTTACAGTTGTTTTATTTATTTTTTGTATGCTCTCTGTCTCTGTCTCTCTCTCTCTCTCTGTATATATATATATATATATATATATATATATATATATATATATATATACACACACACACACACACACACACACACACACACACACACACACACACACACACACACACACACACACACACACACACACACACACACACACACACACACACACACACACACACACACAGACATAAATGTGTCTGTGTGCCATGCAGGCAGTTCCCATAATTACCACATCTGGTACATGTATGAGCTGTACCTGTGTTTCATGAGTGGTAAATTTCCACAGGTTCATCTAGTAGGTAGGTGCACACCTTGCTAGCTACAGAGTCCCTAATAACCTAGTCTCGTAGATGTACACATCAGACCACCCTAAATGTTGTCCATTTTATCTGTATTGCAGTGGAAGTGGGAAACATCTTTGAGCTGTGGCTTATGATTCTCATCAGCAGTCCCCAGACCATGGCTGACTTGACTTACAATACCCCACTGTCAAAGACATGGAATATCATTGAATGTGTAGTCAGACTCTTGCTGGCCCACCTCCACTGCCTGGATATGTCTGATGCTATACTTCTGTAAGGTCTGAGATCTGTAGCATGATATTTATGGTCTGTGCCGTGCTACATATCATGGTGACATGAAAGCAGTTACAACAGAGAAATATAATTGGACTTTCTGAGATATTCATGGTGGCAGCATAGATGAAGCCAGGTGAGAAGTCACTGGAGGACCTGGCTGTGGTAGTAACCTATGCAAGGCACAGGATGGTGTAATAAATTGTGACAATAAGAAAGAGGTAGCATCTTATACATAGCTATATGTCATGACAAAACAAACACAAAAGAAAACTGATGCATGCAGCAAGACCAGCCTGTGCAGTCCATTGCATTGAGTGGTTACAATATGCTGTATGTCCCTGTATGTCATGTCACTCTGTATGAATTGCAGGATGTCCCAAAGCAGTTCCTGCAGCAGCTCCTCATGCATGCCATACAGTACACTCAACGTCTCTGACATGATGTGACTAGTGGCTGTCTGTGCCTGGATCACTGATCTGCACATCTGCTGATTGATGCAAAGGGTGACATTTAGGTATTGAAATGTCCTGAAATCATGCTATAGGTGGCTCCTTACTGATCCTTCACCTCCAGACCATGTGTAAGCACCTTGGAGGCATTTTAGCCTGCTGATGCCATCTGTAGTAATGATACCTGTGCGTAAGGGGTGGGACTGATGTGGACAGGACATCCTTCACTGAACACATGGGAAGGCGGAGGTTCATCTTGCTGCTCTGCCATCATCTCACCTGAGGGCAATGTGAAACTGCTCTCCACTGCTGGTGTTGACAGTGCCACTGTGCTATCAGACCATGCCATGTACATAGTGCCGTCTTTGTCACCCACCAGTGACCCAGTAATATCTGGCATGCTCCTACCTGTTGTGCTGGATCCTCTTGTAGTGGAACTTGTAAATGCATTCATATTTATTTACTGATATTTGATTACTGTAAAATTCTGACTGGGTCGGAGCCTATTTTCAGCAGAGGCCCAGGAAGAAAAGCTCCAAATTGTTACAAATCATTTTAGGAATGATAATTTCACACTCTTCAAAAATAGTACAAAAGACATCTGCAATTTAAATAATTATACCGATATATACATAATATGAAAACAAGTTATATGATGAAGATTTAATATGTATAGAAAGTTTAGCCACTTTATAGAGAAATTAAAAGTAAGTTAGTATAATACAAACAGGAATTGCAATACGAAGTGATAAAAAAGCAGGCTTATGGTATATTTAGTGAGAAAGCCAGAGGAGATAAATTGACAGAAGTAAGGAAATGAGTGAAAAATGGAGAGTAAGGAGATGTAAGATATGAATGGGCATTTGCTCACATTTAGGGATATAGTTTATCTTAATGCTGAGCAAGAAGAGACAGATTTTGGATATGAGGTCTTTCAGAGTGGTTCTGAAGGATGTGAGAGATGGCACTGACTTGATGGATACAGGTTCCAGGCCTTAGCAGCATGTTAGGAGTATGGAGAATGCCCAGCAAATTTGATAGGGTTGTGGACAAACAGGAGATTTTGGTCATTGGGTCATAATTACTGACTGGAAAACAGTTGTGTAGAATGGTATTTAGTGCTGGACAAGCAGATGGATGCTGGATAATTTTATAGGTGGTAAGAAGCTGTGTATGTTAGTTGGTATGGTAGTTCTAACTAATTTAGGCTTTTAGTGCTATACAGTAGTGTGTTCTGAAAGGCGTATTTGCTGTAAATTTAGCAGCTTCTCTATAGCATTGTTCAAGTTATGGTTTTTGTTATGCCTGGAGTTAGTAAGGATAGGAGTGCTATAAGGAAGTGTGGAGAGGAGATAAGTAATGGCAGATGTTTCATTGGTGAGAAAGCATCCATAGTTTCTGATGATTTTTTTCTTACGCAGTTTTTTATATGCAGGTCAAATTTAAGGTTATTGTTCACTATCATCCTTAATAATTTGCTATAAGTGACTTCAATGGTTGTATTATCAAGAGAACATACTTCAAATTTAGTTTTTTTCATGAGAGAGAGATTTGGGAAAAAAGTAGTAGCTTGCTTTTTTTTTTTTTTTTTTTGGGAGGGGGGTTAAGCATGAGTTGTGAGCTACAAATCCATGTTTCAGTGGCTGTAAAAGTTTCCTGAGTAATTTTTTGGCAGTGTGCCATGTTCTCATTTGTACAAATGAGTGTGGAGTCATCCGCGTACTGTATTAGGGAGACCTGCTATGTGGATGTGTGGAGGGTGTTGGTGAGAATGCTACAGAAGAAGAGATCAAAGATAGAGCCTTGTAGTATACCGGTGGTGACTGGGAGGTATAGAGAGAGGGTAGAATGCTATTTTACTGACTGACACCTACTGGACAGTTTGCTTTTGAACCATAAAAGGATGGTCTTACAGAGACCTAATGAGGACTTTTGAAGCAGAACTTTGCTGTGACAAGCTGTGTTGAAGCTTTACACACATCTAGAAATAAGGAGGAGACTAGTTTGCCATTATCGCTAGCTTTATTGACAGTATTTATACAGGGTACAAGTACAGTGTTAGTAATATGGGAATGATGGAAACCATGTTGTGTGGGGGATAAGAGTTCTTCCTACAGGAGATAGTTTAGCAATTATTTTTGAATGCATTTTTCAAGTATTTTGGAGTTATTGCTATAAGTCAAAAGTTAGTAATGTCTGTTGAATTCCCTTCTTTGTGCAAAAGGATAACATGTGACTTTTTCCAGAGAGAGGGAATGTGGGATTCCTGGACTAACCTATTTATAAGTATTGAGGCAAGATAGGCAATGCTATCAGCTGCTATTTTAAGGTATTCACTTGGAAGGTCATCAGCTGAAGTAGACCAAGGTTTGAGTTTGTTTAAGAGTAGTTTTATATAGGAGGGGGTCATAGGTTTGAAGGTAAAAGTGGATGTGAGGATACATGGCTGCTGGGCAGGGTTAGGATTTGATACTGGGGAACCCCTGGTTAAAGATACTATGCTATCTATGAATTAAGAGTTGAACTGTATTATGGTTTTGAGTGGTTCATAGGTTCATAGGTTGGTACTAGGCTATTGGCCCTAGGGCCTATACAAGCCTAGCCATAACAATTCCCTGGCTATTTCTTCCCACAGTATTTACTTCCCTGGACCCCTGTCTAGCAGGGCGACTGACATGATCCCTGGGGTGAATTTCCTATCTTCCATCCAATCATCAAGGTTCCTTTTGAAGAGGGCCAAAGAGGCGCTCTGCTTGACATGTATGGGCAGTCTATTCCAGAGTCTGGGGATTCTCTGGATCAGGAACCTATCCCTCCAGCATGTTTTGTTAATTGTGATGACAAGGTTTTGATAACTGGAGTATGTGTCTCTGAGGGATTGAGATTTCTTTAAGTGTAGCATGTCCAACAGCTCTGGGTTTGACATGGCCTTGTATGTTAAGCAGAGATCGCCTCTGAGTAGACGATATGAGACAGACTATAGGTTGAGTTTTTTTTAGAAGGTCAGCATAGGGCATCTGCTTTAGGCCTGTGATTCTTTTAGTGAGGTATTTCTGCGGCCTTTCCAGTTGTTGCAGATGTCTTGAGAGGTACATACCAAACGGGGCATTGTATTCTATAATGGGTCTAATGAGGGATTAGGACAGTGGGACAATGACCTCCTTTTTTCTGGATGAAAAACCCTTAGTGATGAGATGTGCTACATAGAAGGATATCCTGACTGTTGTGGTGATGTGGTTATCAAGGGTGAGACCACTGTCCACCTGTGTCCCTAGGTCTCTTATCACGCTTTCGGGGTTTAGTGTACTACCACCTATTTGGTAATTCATAAGTACATGTTTTTTCCCAAAGGGGATAACTATACATTTCTTGCCATTGAGCTTAGGCCCATGGCTCTGGCACCAAGCATCTGTTTCTGTAAGGCCCTTTTGTAGAATATCCACATCATTTGGCGATTCAATAATGGCTCCCAGTTTGCAGTCGTCTGCGAACTTTGTTAGCCAGAGTCCCTTAGTGTTGGCCTGTACTTCAGAGAAGTAGATGCCAAACAAGAGTGGTCCCAGGACTGAACCCTGAGGTACTCCACTTGTCACTTGACTGGAGCTGGATTTGGAGTCGGCTGCTTTTACAATGTGGGTTCTGTCAGTAAGCCAGTTGGCAACCCATTGAGTGATGTAGGGATTAATGCCCAGCTTAGTAAGTTTATCTATGATTCCAGAGTGGAGGATGGTGTCAAAGGCCTTGGCAAGGTCCAGATAGGCTGTGTGGACCAGCTTACCCTTGTCCATGGCTGTGGAGACTGATTTGAAGAAGTCAATCAGGTTCGGGAGACAGGATCGGCCCTTCACGAACCCAAACTGCATGGGGTCCAGTGTTTGAAGGTTGCCAATGTCTTTAAGTTCCATGATAATACGTTCCATGGTCTTGCAGATCAGGCTCATCAGACTGATGGGGTGGTAGTTCCTGGGATCCAAAGTGGATCCCCCCTTGTGGAGTGGGATAACTGTAGCTGTGCACCACTCAGTGGGCACGAAGCCTAAGGTGAGGCTATGATTAAACATGACACTTATGTGAGGTGCCAGTTCATTTTATAGTTCATGTAGTACACAGCCTGGGATGTCATCTGGTCCCATGGATGCTGTATTCTTAGTTTTGGAGAGTGGATTTTTTACCTGTGTGGCCATTATTACCGGAATCTGGCAATCTTTTAGTATTGAGATGGGCTTTTAAGGGGGTGAGAAGTGGGTAAAGTTTTCACTGACTCGATCTGCCAGGATATTGGCAATATCCTTGGGATCAGTATATTTAATGCCATTCTGTTGTAGCTCAGAGCAGATCTGAGCATTGCCATTTAGATTCTTGACATAGCTATAGAATGCCTTGTGGTTGTCTTTGGAATCTTTGGCAATTTTATTTTTGTAACTAGTTTTGTAAGATTTTATGAGGGATCTCAGCTTCTTACTGAGGCTGATAAGGGAGTTTTTTGCATCCTGGGATTTTCCTCTTTTCTGCAACAGTTTCTTCCTTTTGTTGTAAATTTGTTTATGGCAAGTGACCACCAGATTGGCTTCCTTTTTTTGGAGGAAAGTGTCTTGGTTCTATTGGGCATGGCACGATTCATGAACGAGTGGATGTGTTCATACAGCGCCTTAGTGTAGGATTCAGCAGTCAAACTTTCAGTTCCCTTCTGCATGGGTGTCATGAAGTTTGTCACTTCTGACCTGAGTAGCATGAATTTGGTATTGGAGAAGTTTTTTACGGAGGTTTCCTTACTGGGGGTGGGGGTGGGGTAGGATGTAGATGTCAAGGGTGATTAGCTTATGGTCAGATATGACCAATGAGGGGGTGACCATAAGTGTGGAGCATCGATTTCCCATGTTGGTAATGACCAGGTCTAGGATACTGGAGCCCCTGGTGGGACTAAGGATTAGTTGATCCAGAGCATTGGAATTTATGAATTCCAAGAACCGTTGGGCAAAGGTGTTGGTACAAGAGTAGTTTTCCCAGTTAATGGCAGGGTAGTTGAAATCACCCAGTATTAGGGTGTTTGGTTGCATCTTAATATTTTCCAGTATGTTTAGAAAGGTGTAGTGAAAGTCTTGAGGTATGGTGGGGGATCTGTAGCAAGCTACAATTTGGATTGCAGTCTTACCTAGTGTTAGTTGCACCTGGAGAATTTCAGACGCATTGCGTTGGGCAACTAGCCTGGTGTTGTAAATATCCTCGGTGAATATGGACACTCCTCCAACTTTAGTGTTTCGGTCCTGGTCTGGTGGCCGAAAAGTGTGGTAAAAGGTGTAGCCTGGGATTGCAGGGGTGCTGTCTGGACCCTTGAACCAGGTCTCAGTTACTGCACAGATATCGATGTTCTCCATTTTTAGGAGAGCCTTGAGAGAGTGCATTTTGAGGTTTAGACTTCTAGCATTGAGTAGCATCATCTTCAGATTTTGCATCCTTGTACCTGTTACGGTGGTGGTTTGTCCTTTGAACTTTGCCTAAAAAAGGCACTATGGGTTGGCAAGAGCCTTAGCCAGTACTCTGAATCCCAGGGACAACAGGTGTAGACCATCTCTGGTAAAGCATCGTGGTCTTTCAATCATGTCATCCAAGGCAGACGGATACTGGATCCCCTTTGAATGACACTAGAAGCTTAGCCAAGTCAATCATTTTGTCCTTATACTGTGGTATCATTCTGGGTGAAGGCAGGATGCTACTCAGGTCTAGGGTCATACCTGCCTGGGCCACATGATCCGAGAGCTCTTCCATGTCTCTTTTCATGTAGTCCAGTGAGGTATGTCTCAAGCTATTCACTCCAGCATGGACAATGACAGAGTCATATTTGTACTTGTTGTGGAGTGACTTGAGTGCATGCATTATGTGGTGGATCCTGGCACCTGACAGGCAGCTGACTATAATTTTCTCCTTGTTCAGCCTAGTGAGTGGGACATCAGTGTGCCTGACTATAGAGTCACCTATGACTAAAGTGTTGGGTATGTTGTCTTGCCATTGGGGCCATTGGGTGACACACTGGTGTTGTGAGCTATGTGACACTTTGGTTGTGATTGGTGTTTGTTTGCGTTTCAGCTTCGTAGGTCCTTGTTGCTTGGGCAGGTTACTGTTAAAGGCCTCCAAATATGTGGGTTTGGTGTTGCTATGTGTGGGTGTTGGTGGTGTGGGTTTAGAAGGGCTATATGTTTCTTGAGGTCTAGTGCGGGTGTTAACCTTCTCCTCTTGACTGTCTAGCACAATCTTGGGTGGAGAGAGCTTTGCTTCCAGTTTGGCTATGTAAGTGCATCTCTCGCAGGTTGTAGTGTTGGGTGGTAGGAGGAGAGGGTTGTCTGTGTACATGAGGCAATTGCTGCATTGCACGTGGTGAGTTATTGGGAGAGGGTTTAGGGTTGAATTTTTGGCTGGGAATCAGATGCCAGATTTCTTTATTGGCTATGAAGAATTTTTTTAAGGTCATATTTACTAGTATTCTGAAAGTTATTATAAAGCTATTATAAGTATAGTTTTTTGTCTTCATGTATTTACGTTTTAGTGTGATTTTAAAACATTCTGAAATTTTCAAGATAGTGGGGTGTTTTAGATGTTTGCCATTCTTTCTATGCTTTTTATCTGTCCTGCATTAGCATTCTGCTCTTTCTGAATAACCAAATTGCATTATTTGTTTTTAGTCTCTTCCTGTGCAAGAAGTGCAAGGCTATTTAGGATATTCAGGAAAGTTATACTGAATTCATGTACAGCATCATAAAAGGGGAGGATTTTTAGGAAGTAAATATAATATACTACAAATAACATACTTATGGCAGTGCTGGAATATATGTGTGTCTCCCACCAGTATGTGGCACACAAAATGTTACATGCTAGTCATATTTCAAACCTAGGGGTGCATACACACATTATGGTGCATGTTATCACTTTCTCAGCTCTGCTGTCTCTAGATGACAGATATACATATGAGTTTGCATGAGAAAACTATTCACAGTTGAAAGTCATTGTTCTGCAGGCATGGCATGTGATACTACTCAGCTGGTCCATACCTTAGAGATACACTGGTAATCATCAACATCTCAGCTCCCACATCTAAGCCATTGCCAAGTATGAAGGTTCTTTCACATTCCCCAGCATGGGATACCAGGATTTTTTCCACCTGTATGAGATATTGGTGTATTGTGGTCACACCCACAGTGTTCAGCCTGCCTTTGCCAGTTTTGTCTGTCTTGGTCTTGGCATTCAATAACATTTCTTTGATGTTGCAATGTACATGAACCATTGTCCTATTATGTCTACCCACTGCATTGATACCCTTTACCAGTCCCTGTCACACCTGGTTCCTGAAGGTCTTGTCTATTTTACCCTTCTCAAGGATATGCATGCCATGTTTCCATAGGGCCTTTAATAGCACCTACTCAACATGTGTCGTGAAGATTACCAGCCCTTGCCATTCCATCAGTTCTACAAAATGTGTGAAGCTGAAGATATACATGTAGGTCAGTGGATTAATTTCTGTCCCTCTCAAATGAAAATTGATCCAGTTCTGTATCCAGCCCCCTTTTGGTAACCAGTCTGACACTGTGCCATAGTGTGGCAGCAGTAAGCATGTTAGACAGGCTTGCTGTCTATCAGACCACTGCTGATACCACAGTTTGTAGCTGGTGTACTAGATGTCCCATATCTTCTGTAGCATATCATGCAGTTCACAATGCATATGGAAAGCTATTGCAACACCTACACAGTAGGACTACAATCTGTGCTGCCCTATCACCTATACCTATCAGGCTGAGCTTCTCCAGACATGACAACAACTTGTCCTGCCCTGTTCCCTGTGCCTTATCCAGTTGAAAATCCCCGAGGTGGACTACAGCCTGTCCCACCTTGTTCTCTCTGCCCTTTTCCCTGTTTGGTTGAGCCCCACTCAGCATGTCAGTCCCATGCCATACCCTGTGCAGTGTCATGCCACATAGTACTCAGCTCTGCTACTGTGCTTGTGGTTTTCATGTGTTGTCACTGCAGTACTTAGCTCCCATATCAGTAATCCTGTCTAATGTCAGCTTGCTTATATGGCAGTACATTCTGATATCCACTATGCTCTGTGGATTAGCTCAGTAATTATGCTAATGAGATTTTTTAGTGTAATTATGCAATAATTAGATTTATCATCCATAGTCTGCTCTAAGACACAGGCTGGGAGGTCATGTATGTATGCATGGCAGTGCAAAGCCTGACCACACAACTGTTACCTAACATAATGATATTATTAATGTGCATTATGAAACCCTGTTGGCTATCGATACCCATCATGTGGTGTTGGGTATATGCAGTGGTGCACAGCAGGCTACCACTGTTTCTTTTGCATTAGACTTAGAAACCAGATGTGGCATCAAAAAGTATTGACTCTGTCAGGACACATGCATGGTGCAGTGGTGAGTGTCAGATCTCCCTTCACCAGGTACACAGGAACTATAAGGAGCACCTGATGGGAAGTATGAGGTACCCCTTTACATGGATTCATTCTACTAGTATCATTCACTCTGATGAGCAATACACCTACAAATATAGTGACCTGCACTGGCTCCTCCCAGATTTCTCCACCAGTAGGAAGAAAAGGTTAGAGAGAGGGTCACGTTATTATTTTAAGGATTCAGTTCTTGGTTTGATAGCATCCATTAGGCTCTTTATACACTATTGATTAGACATATACTAACATCCACAAAGATCAAGGCATCTTTCATTATTGGAAATATGCTGTGATGATTACTGCCTGCCTTATATTTCCAAGCAGCTTGGGATATGCAGGATAATAGGATGGCCTGTCAAACAATGTGAGACAGGCTGTCCATGTGGCAGTGTAAACATATTGTATTGCTATGAGTACCATAATACGGTAATAAATTATAACACACATTAATAATCTGTTGTATTTACGTCTCTTTTTCTTCCCTTTCTTTAAATTTTTGTTTTCATTTTTTTGTTTTGTTGCTTTAGTATTTCCCATTTGTTGTCTTTTTCTTCAGGCTCAGTTGTGGTGCATATGGTGTTGAGGCAGTGACTGCACAGATTTGCACTTCCTATTAACAGATGCCAACAGTTCTTAGGTCTGTCATTTTGCAGTATGATAAAAGTTATTTTGTGGAAGGCAACATGGAGAGCTCCCTGTTGACCACTGTTGTCACATTTAAGGAGGTGTAAAAAGGCCTCTCATCTAACAGGAGTGCAGAAGGGCTTCCTGGATTTCTCAGTGGGAGGTGCATTGTCTGATGAGGACCAAAATGTTCCAGTGATTGGATGCCAACACAGGCACCCTAAAACATCTCCTTGTGTTGCTGATACACCTGCATGATCAACTTGCCTCATCAAGTAAGCTACCAGTAGTGACACACACTAATGAGGTCAGCCCTAGAGGTGACTGACTTCTGAGTGGGTTTCCTGCAGGGCTGGTTTGACAGGCTGTCCTCATCCATCGCTACATCCCATCATTTGTTCTCCATCCTTTTTGTTATGGCTAATCCCCTGTTTGTTGTCCAGTCCTCTCCATCACCAGTTGTCTATCCTAATTTAGTTTTTGTCGTGTCATTTTTGCCCCTCATTATTTGTCACCACCTTCCCTGCCAGTCTTTGTGTTCTATGTTGCTTGTATTCCCCTGTTATTTTCTACTTACCTTTCATCCTTCCCTACTTTCTCATTGGTACAGAGCACCTTTGCTCTTCTTCTTAAATATGCAAATGTAGCCACCCAAAAGAAGCATACCCTTCTTTCTTCTATCACCTATCTTTCTTCCTGTTGTCCTTCTAAGTGTCCTCTGCTTGCTATTCCCCAATTCTACCTCTCCAGTTTCCCCATTTCCTGCACATTTCTTTGATATAATGACTTTCCACTTTATTATGTTGCTGTTGTATGGTCTGCCCCCAGTGCATGTACTGAAGTTATGGGGTGCTTTGATGTGCATATTGACACACACATAGCATTGAGCAAACCACCTACCTAATGCTTTATTTTAGGTGACATGACCACTGATAGTGCACTCCTTCTAGCAGTGCATTTAATGTTGTTATTGTGGCTGTAAAGGTTAATTATGTAGTACTTACTATAACCAGCATGACCAAATTATGCCGGCACTTGTGTATATCTAATTATGATATTTATTACTACATGGACAAAGCTGTTGATCTGACTATAGTGAGGGCTAGCATCAATATGATGTGTGTGGAAGGTTGTTTAGTTTTGTTTTGTAATTAGAATTATATAACTTTATTTTAAAAAGTTTTCACTATAAGGATGGCTGCTCAGGGAGCTAGGATGGGAAGGATATATTCAGCTGAATTCTAAGCAGAATTGTGTGAGACAGAAGCAGTGAAATGAGAGTCACCACTAGTAAGAATTCTAGCAAAGGATATGACATACTTCAGTCTCAACAATTTTAAAACACAGGAAGCAGTAATCAACAAGTGAGTGTTAAAAAAATTAAGGGTAGGAATGAGTAACCTGCAGAGGAAGACTCAAAGACCTAATTAGCAGCACTAGAGCAGTGTGGCCACAGGCTTAATGAAGGTTTATAGCCTCTGGAAGAGCTCGCTGCAGATGATGACAACCCTGAAGGATACTGCCATCAGAAAACAGACTGCATGTTAGCCTGGTAACCGTGTGCTGAGATACGGGCTGTCTTCCCACCTGCAATCTAACAACATAAAGGAGTACCCAAAAGAACCCAAAAGAATACCCAAATGAAAACCTAAACTTTGGGCTACCTAGACGAGCCTTCCATCAGCCTCACAGTGTAGGTTATTGCCTACAGTTTCTGTAATATAAATTATCAACAGTAAGTGCTTTTTCTCAAAACTAATTGTAAGGACCAGCACACCCGTGGACCTACCCCGAGGCCGTCCATCCCATTATTATCTTGCCCTCCTTTACTTACTAACTAGTTAGTGAGTTATTGTAGTTCTCCACATGAACCACTAGATGGCAGCAGAACATAGGACATAAGAACTCAGTATTTTTACTTACTAAACTCAACTTCACCAACTCTGCTGTATAAACCAATTCCAGCGATCCTAGTTCAAGCACAATAACTAAGTATCCCTCCATAAAAGTAACAAGAAGGAACAACCATACAGAAATAAAGGCAGAAAGGCATAGCTGTAGAAAGCTGACCTACTACAATTAAAACTCCCACCATAGTACTGAGTGCAGAACGTTGCCTTCTATATTTAATATCATTTTCCTCTGAAAACTGGTAGTAGAAAGTCACCTCTTGCATTATATTAGACATAGTTGTTCACAGAAAGTGCCACATACCTACTCAAAGCCTTGGTAGTGCACAGTCTCACTGTATAACTGATTACTTCTAAATAGACTACCAACTCTGTGGCTCTACCCGCTTCGTTCACCGTGTGGGCTCACTCTGCCCCCCTACCCTGCCCCCAAATTCCACCCACCCCCATCACCTCTACATTTAAACCCAATAAACCACACCTACAACCAAATCAGCCTATCACACTTCAGCCACACATTCACACAAACTCCTACACCTCTAGGAACTAAAAAGTCACCTCCTACTTTCAGCTCTCACATACTTTCAAACCATCCTTTCCCTCCCTCCACCTCACCATACTTTTGTCCATAACTGAAACAAAATGACAATCTTTTTAAGTTGTCTCCTGCTCACCCTCACAATACTAACAAATATCACATCAACTCACCCTAGCACACCTGTACAAAACACTAGGTACCACAGCACAAACATATACACTACACCACACACATACACATATTTCCCCATTAGTGCTACACTGTTCAAAGACAGCCTAATGCTACACATATATAAAGTCCAGTTAACAACAACCAATACCAGTAAACTATCAGATGTACACTACATAAAAATAACATATAAAATACAACGCACATTACTAATTGCAAAAAAAACTGCTCATATCAGGAGACATACAGCCAAACTCAGGGCCAAATAATACCTTACTCTCATCAAGACAAAAATCAGACCTACTTATCATTAACATCGATACAAGAAGCATAACTAGCAAACTCCCTGATATACATGCATTTATAAGTCATTACTCCCCAGACATAGTAACAATTACAGAAACCTGGTTAAAACCCAACATACAGAACAAAGAGATTCTCCCACCAGGTTATAACATACAAAAGCATGATAGAACAGGCAGAAAGGGAGGAGGAGTTGCCATAATATTTAAAAATACACTCAACATAAAACCTCTTGAAAATCCTATTCCTTCATTTCAAAATGCTGAAACTTTAATCTCGACTCTGTTCATTAATGATACCAAAAAATCAACTTTATCTGCTGCTACATCCCACCAGACAATAACTCTCCCAACATAGAAGAGATCTTACAATGGATATCTGATAAGCTACCACAGGAAACTATTCTTTTAGGTGATCTAAATACAGACTGGTTAGCCTGTAACTCTGACACCCTCACAAATCATATAAATCTCTATGGCTTTACTCAGCTCATCCAGGAACCAGCTAGAATAGACAAAACATCCAATGAGCAATCAATTCTTGACTGGACACTAGTCAACTGCCCAAAAGAAAAATATCTCACTGGATGTCTACCAGACAGCCTAAGTGACCACATCCCCACATTCCTACAATGCAAACACACCAATCCTTCCAACTATATCATCTTTAAACAAGTTAGAGATGAAAGTAAACTGAATATAGATAATCTCAACCATATCCTAAGACAGTGTAAATGGGACCCACTATTAACATTAAGTTTAGACCAAGCAGTAGACTACTTTAATAACACCTTAACCAATGTCCTCAACTCAATAACACCCATTAGAAGAATCAAAGTAAAAACAAACTATGCACCATGGCTAAGCAGGGACACAAGAGTTCTACTAAAAGTCAGAGACAAGTCATGGAAAGCATGGAAAAGAGAAAAGACAAGCTCGTCCAAACAAAGCTACCAAAAACTTAGTAACCAAGCAAAAAAAAAACTATACTCGATAAACAAAACTACTTTCTTAATGTCCAAAACAAACATAATAAAGACCCCCAAAAGTTCTGGCATACCATCAACTCCCTATTGAAACCAGGTAAAACGTCCACTCCAACTCCAACCACCAACAACACTACAGACATTGCTTCCCAATTTAACCACCATTTCACTGAAACCAGCCTATCCCTGCCAACAAAACTCTCCAGTAACAACCATTCATACACCCCTAACCAACCCCCCAACAATACCTCATCCTTTACCTTCTCACCTGTCCCTACTGCTACAATTAAAAAACTGCTACTAAAACTTAAACCTACCACACTTGCTGCAGACAACCTACCAACCAATTTCTTAAAAATAGCAGATGACTCACTATCTTACGCTGTTTCCATTCTTATTAACTGTTCCATTCAGGAATCTTACATCCCACAATTATGGAAAGTATCATACATTATCCCTGTTCATAAAGGTGGAAACTCTTACGATTTCTCTAATTACCATCCCATAGCCATCTTACCCCCTTATCTAAAATGCTTGAAAGATGTATTCACTCTCAAGTGATGCAATTCCTGAATGCTAACAATCTCCTCTCTCCCACACAGCATGGCTTCCGGCAACACCATAGCACTACTACCGGTCTCCTCTCTTTTACAAACACAGTTAACCTATACAGAAATAACAACAACTTTGTCACAATATTCTTAGACCTATCTAAGGCATTTGACATGGTGTCACACACCATACTTCTAGATTCTCTGACCTCTCTATCCTTTGCCCCATCCACCATAGCCTGGTTTAAAAGCTATCTATCAGACAGACAACAGTCTGTCCAATGGCAAAACAAACTATCTCCCCTACTCCCAACCACTATAGGAGTCCCACAAGGTTCAATATTGGGCCCACTACTCTTCACGATATTTACTAACAACCTTCACAGGTCCTCCTAACATGCCACTCTTATACAATATGCAGATGACTCAACTCTCATCTGCTCAGCACTATCTCTTACTACGCTGCAAAAATGTACTCAGGAATCCTTTACCTTGGTAGAAAGTTGAATTACCCAGATCCAACTCATCCTCAATCCCAACAAGACCAAATTACTCATATTTGCTCCTAATAACACTAAAACCACCCAACCTCCTTTTACAATCACATCCAAAAAGGGTACTAACATCTCCCCCTCTGACCACACTAAACTACTTGGAGTAACAATTGACAATAAACTGCTATTTGATGTCCATATATCACAAACAATCAAAAAAGTCCGCAAGAAAATGGGTACCCTATACAGACACAAAAAAATTCCTATCTGATCAGGCACGCATCACACTCGCCCAAACACACCTACTTTCTACACTCATGTATGCTACACCTATCCTTACCCACACTAGAAAACAGGACCTTGAACAACTGGAGTCCTGCTACAATAAAATTGCCAGATTTGCTAATAACTGTACTTCCAAAACCTATCATTGTCAGGCACTACGAGAACTAAAATGGTTAGAACTCCCCCAACTACTTAACTATCAACAACTAATACTTGACTACAATATTGTAAAACATCCTGACAAAACCGCATCCCTAAATAAAATTCCTAACCCAGTACATAGCAAACCCCTCTGCTCCTCAGAGAAATCTCTCCTCTGTATCTCTAAAGCAAATAACTCTGCAGGAAAGCTCTGTTCTCCCACAACATTGCCAGAAACTGGAATAACCTTCCCACCTCTCTGACCTCAGCTCTTTCAACTAAACTGTTCAAAAACTCTCTCAAAGCACACCTATTAAATTCTTGGTTATGCCCATGCATCAAATAAGACCCCATTCTTTGAAACTGCACATAAATGAGGCAGATGCAGTCTCCGGATGCTCTGCTATAAACTCAAGAACCCCCACTACAATAAATGAAATTTTGGATTAATTTTAATTTTTCTTACTAAGAAATGTACCTTTGACCAGTTATTTGCCTGTTTGTCACTTGTACAATAATATGTTTATTATTAATGTAATTTGTTGTAGAGCTTTTTCTACAATATAAGTTGTACAAAAATATGTTAATTATTAATGTAAATTGTTGTAGAGCTTTTTCTACAATATAAGTTTCACTACTTGTGTATATTAATTCAGAGGTTTTCTCCCTGGGCCTCCGGTGTAAATGGACACATGCCCAGTTGGACTATCCCAGTTAACAAATGTAAAATAAAATAAAATAAAATAAAATAAATAATGGTCACATTAAGCTATATTCTGAATCTCCATCACACCCCATATTATTTATTCCAGACTACAAATAATTAAACTATAATAAATACCCTCCATTATTTATTCTATACTTGATGTACAAAACAAACTTACTTATAGATATATTTATATAGGAAGCAATTATGCAAAGCAAACCTTATTTGGTGTTCTGTAAACTGTTTCTCATGTTCAGCAAACACACACACACACACACACACACACACACACACACACACACACACACACACACACACACACACACACACACACACACTCCACAGTCAGCATGCTTTTCCCTGACCTCCCCACAGTCAACATATCTGTTCCCCCCACCAAGATCCCTGTGATAGCTGAAGTACCATTACAGTTCATATCTAGTATGCTCCATTGACAAATTTTACCCCCACACACCTGATCACTAAATAGTTTGCATGCCATTATGGCACTGCCCTGGGGGCTAGTGTCCCCCCCAACTCACAATCACCATAACAGTTTAGGTGCTGTTATGACAGTGAACTGGTGCCTAGTTATTCCCCCCTCCACTCCCTGTACTGATGCTGGTGCCATTATGGCACTTAGATACAATGTATCCTTGGTGTCTAGTGATTCCTCCTGCCCCATGATCTTTGTCATGATGCTGGTGCTGTTATGGCATTTAAATACAATATATCACTAGTGTTTAGTGATTCTCACCACTCCCTGATCCCTGTACCATGGTCATGGTAGTTAGTTGAGCAGGGCCTTTTGACAGTGTTCACTACCATGATGTGGTGGGGCTGGCTTTACTGACTTACAAAGATGAGCAATTTGTTGAATCATTTGGTTGGTAAATGAATTCCAGGAAGCAGTTTTGATGCGGAGAGCACACGGCTAATTAGCACATGCCTCTCCCCCAGACTGCTTATTGATATTCAGTATGACGGTCAATAATCCTACCACTAACTCCAGAGATAATTTTTCACAATAGTTGCAATGTCATAGCAAGTAGTTTTTCCAAGGAAAGGGTTAGGGTTGTAGTTGGGGGCAAAGGCAGGGTTAGCATTATGGTTAGCTCATATTGGCAAGGTGGAGCACAACCACTACACATGACAACTCAGACACAGAACACATGTACACAGACACACACAGATACACACACACACACACACACACACACACACACACACACACACACACACACACACACACACACACGCACACATGCACAAACACCATTTATCGCCTAACTCAGTCCATAATCTAACCCTCTCAGTCAGTCACATTCACTTCTACAAACTTTCTCCTTACCTAACCTTTACCATAACCCTAACCCAAACACAGCTGATTGCACACACACACACACACACACACACACACACACACACACACACACACACACACACACACACACACACACACACACACACACACACTCACACACACACACACAGATACAAACACAGACACACACTGTTATCTTCATATATAAACCCCCCACACTTGCATCCATGACCCATTCATTTGACTAAGTATGCATTCAACATTCTAAATGCACACCAAACACCTTCAGTGAAATTAATGCTTGATCATACACCAGAGACCCCCATTAACACACCTAGGGACCAGCATGCAATGGGCATGAGTAAGGGAATATCAATCTCTTTCATGAACTGATGTAACCACTCTGGGTCTATATTAGAACACGAAACATTCGAAATTTTGAGTGTTCAGCGAACACTGAAAATATCAAAGAAACAGAAAACCAAATGTTTTCCTAGGGAAAGAATTTGGTTATCTGTTTCTGTTGCTTTGGTATTTTCAGTACTGTGGTGGAAAGTTACGGATTGGGTTCAGGTAAGTGCTCGATTGTGTGGACGTGAGGGTTAGGGTGGGGTAGGTGAGTTAGGGTTAGGGTGCGGGTCAGGTAAGTGTACGATTGTGTGGACGTAAGGATTAGGGTGGCATAGGTGAGTTAGGGTTAGGGCGCGGGTGAGGTAACTGTGCGATAGTGACAGACCTTAGGGTTAGGGTTTGGGTTAAGGTAAGTGGATAGTTAGTGGTGTATGTATAGTTTAGTGTAGGGTTAGGTGTAAGAGTTTAGGTGTATGTGTGTGGATTGCTGTTTGTTTGGTGTGCTTGTATTGTGTGTATGTGTTTTGGAACAATGAATTTTTTCCCCTAGGAAAAGATTCGCTATTCTGTATGTTCAATGTTTTAAATCTTCAATTACTAGGGTTTGATATTGGAACACTCAAAATTTTAAAAGTTCAGTGTTCTAATATAAACCCACCACTCTGAACTACCTTGCTTCTCTTGAAGCCAGTGCTTTTATTGTGATTGCTGTCTCCACCAGAGATTCAGATACAAGAACGTGCATCCTGGGCATGTGCTTCCACACCCTCCCTCTAAGGAGAGATGAGTTGGCAAAGCCTCATCACTTGTCTCCTCCTGCATGGTAGCTCCAGATTGCACCTGAGCAGCTCATTGGACTTAGGTCACCTGAGTCATAGTCAGGGCTTTATCTCTCTCTACCAGTGAAGGTGGCCACATGTAAAAAAAAAAACTCCTATATCTTGAATAAAAGAGTTTCTTTCCAACTAGTTGCTTTAACTAGTTGCTTTAACTTGTGTTTGGTTATTGGTTCAGCTAGACAATACTTCCCATCTAAAATAGGTGAAAAATTATATGGTGCTGCTTACTGTGATGGATTTGAAGTCTTCTTAAGACACTCAGTCCTGCTGGCTGGATTCTGCTGAAATCAAAGTCTGGTTATATTTGCATTCACAGTCTGCTGCATACAGAAACTTGCAGAATATACACTGATGAGAGAATTTACTTTGCAGCATCAACTTTAGAGCAGTAACAAATAACTTTTTATAATAAACCAAACAGACTAACGTTGCAGCTTAAAGTACTATTCCACTTTACTTTTCATATAGTATAGATGATGTGAGAGATATAACATTTACCTTGAGACAAATGTGTCTCTACCAATACCCCTAACATAATTGGATTGATACAGACCTTTATATACAATTTTAGTCATGCACATACATATACATTTCCTCTTGGTATTCTATTTTGGAGAATTGCTCATCCTGTAGAAACAATACTAATTGTTGCAGATGCTGACGCAAACTGCTGACTTAATGATATTATTTTTCAGCTTCCTTGTTTAACAATGTCTTGCCACATTTTTGCTGAATTTATAAGAGGCCAGCTTTTCTGACAGTGTGAACATCCTGTATTCTATTTGGATCTTTGTATAAGAACATCTGTTCTTGTGCCAATACTGATAACAGTGTCATAAACATGTCCTGTTGTCCATTCTTTTTATATGCAGAAAACATGTTTTTAAGGAAAACATATTGTCACAGTGTTCTTTAAAAGCAGATTTTGCATTTTTGCACTTGCATACATCCTGTTTTTAAGTCTGTAAGGGAAAAATGTCCATTCAGCAGATCCTTATTTTCCAAGCCATGGTCATTTAGTATGGATGCTGATCACATATTACTAAACTCTGTTTCTGCATTTAAGCAAGCTTTATTTTATACCTTATTTATGCTACATATTTGTAACAAAATTACTTTCAACCTTAAAACCCTGTTGAACATAATCTTACAATAGGCTTAATGGGGTGATCCATACTATGAAATTTGGGGTCTCCAAATAAAACAAGCAATTCTTATTGTGACAAATGTTAACGTAATATAATATAATATAATGTAATATAATACAATATGATATAATATAATATAATGTAATATAATATAATAATTAAGCAATTTAATATTATTAATTAGTTAATGTTTTAATAACATTTTTCTTCATATACAATTTCTTTCTGTGCATTAGTGTTAAGGAAACTTTTAGCACTGCTGTCTAACAAATGCTATCACACTACCTTTGTCACTTTTAATAATTTAGATTACTTTCTTATGAACACTGTAAATGATTCTAAACTTTTCTTTTAGTTTCAGTTATATTAAAATATGGGTAATCATATTTAATTTGCAGAAAAACTTCATCTGTTTTTCACATAGCCATGTAAATGCTGTCACTATAAAGTAATAATTCTAAGCGTAATACTCTAACAAACATTTGAAATTAATTCAATCTATCTGATATATGCACTCATTGACTAGGAATAAAAAGGTAGCCAGTTTTGTAACACTTCATAGTCACTAAGGCCTTACTCAGAAATTATTAAAAAATGACTTTCACCGTTTTTGTTGCAGTTGTGTCTGCAAACCATGCCTGGAAAAAAGCTTACTTTCTGATAGCACATTCTTTTGAAAGTACTGTTTCTCCCCCTTCATATTGACTTCTTCAGTTTCTTCTATTAGTTGGTGCAATATGACAATTTTATCTATTTTCCATTCTCTCATCCCTCTTGATTGCTTGCTAAAGCATTTGACCATTGTTAGAAAAAAATATTTGATTGCTGAATGCTGCTGCCAATTTTCTGAATGAAACTTGGTTGACTGCCATTAAAGCTCTTATTTTTTGTATTAATAAAATAATTGTTATTAAGCCTCATTTGCTCAATACAGCACTTCCTATTGTAGGAACATCATTGCCATTGTCAGCGGCAGAACTCTAATTATTACTAGTGGCTTTAGTAGTGATATTACTGCTCTTTACATATGCAAGTCTTAGGCATTGCCATTTTCATAACGTATCTAATGACCTTTTTGTTTTTTGCAACAATGTGATTCTTCATAAATAGAAACAGAATGTAGAATGTAGAATGTTTTTAATCATTTAACTGTACAGAAAGCACACAGAGGCAGTGCAAATTCTTTGTGAAAGCATAGCATGTATTTCTTTCCTATTTTATCATTGAGGGCTTTCCATTCAGCTACTAATGCAGATTTGTCTCAGTATCTGTAGACATCATGGTAATGTTAAGCCCTTTATGAATCCTCTCTGTGGTGGTGAAATAACTTTCAAAGGAAATTTACTCCTATTAAAAATGTTTGCATTCCTTTATCTTATCTAATTTTCATCATAGCTGTCTTGGAGCACGTAAGGTAAATATATATGGTAGAGCCAAGCTACAGTGCAAACCATTATTTTATTTATTTTTATTTATTTATTTGCAGTTGGTTTACCAGGATAGTCCATTGGGCCGAAAAGAACCCATTTTCAATGGAGTCCTGGGGAGAAAAGCTCCAAAACAAAGATTACAAAAAGATTACATTAGTTTACAATTTCAATCATTTGTAGATTAGAGACAAATCTTTAAACAATGGTAACAAAAAGATTACAGCAGTTTAAAATTTCAGTCATTTGTGGGTTACAGAAAAAACAAAACAAAAGTTAAGCAGTTACAGTGATAAGTTATGGGTTTTATTTTGTAGGAAAACTAAGATATGAGCAGATGAAATAAAGATTCTTAGGTTAAGTTCTGTATAGGAGCAAGCATTGCTGTTGTGTAAATATATAGTTCCTTGAGTGGAATTGTAGGGATTGTCAAATGATAAGATGTTGTTACAGTTGGCTAAATTGGTGTCTAGTAATATATGATATAGTTGTTTGTAGGAGGTGGGGAATAGGCTATGAGGGCTGGGAGCAGGAGCATTCCCATGAGGATGTTAAATGTGAGTGCAGTGATTTTTTAAAGGCAGGGAGGTTGGTGGTGATATGGATAGAGGGAGGAAGTGAGTTCCATATGCGTGCCAGGGCATAGGATAGGAGGTTTTGTCCTGGAGAGTGAAGGGGTTTGTACAGCTCTATTAGGTTTTGGTTATTAGATCTTAGGAGTCTTTGTGGCATGTACATTTTAAAGGTAGAGTTGAGAGAGGGACAGAGGGAGGGTTGAAAAATTAGTTTGTGAGCAAAAGTGAGCTGAGTATATGAGAGATAGTGAGGACGCTCTAGCCAATTGAGTTTGTGCAGAGATGTACAGTGATGGGTAGATGATTTGTGGCTGGTGGCAAATGTGGCAATTTTATTATAACAGGAGGACAGTTTAGTTTTGAGAGATGATTGTAGGTTTGTTAGGAGGGGCACCATACAGGAGAGAGGGGATGAGAAATGTAGTAGCAAGAGTGATCTTTGTAGATGTAGTGAGGAATTGATTGTTACGGTACAGCATGCTGAGTTTTTGGTGGGGTTTTTTTATGTTTAGTAGTAGGTGGCTTTTGAATTTAAGCTGGTCATCAAGCTGGACTCCTAGTAGTTTGGTTTCAGATACTAGTTCGAGAGGTGTATTATTCTGGCTAGTGATGGAGAATAGTGTACTATCAAAGGTTGTGGTTTTTGAGGGGGTAAATACCATAAGTTTGGTTTTTGATGCACTGAGTGCTAGATGATTGTCCTTCATCCACTGTTCTGTGGTAGAGAAGGCGTCTTGAGTTAGATTTAAAAGAGTGGGGATGGATCTGGCTGCACAGATAATTGTAGAATCATCTGCATATTGAATAAGTTTAGCATGGGGAATTGAATGGAAGAAATCGTTTATGAATATATTGAAAAGGAGAGGGCCCAAGATGGATCCTTTGGGGGCACCAGTGCGTGTGTTAAGGAAAGTGGAGATGGCTTTTTTCCACTTGACAGCTTGTTGTCTGTTAGAGAGATAGCTGGTGAACCAATTGAGAGAAGAAGGGGATAGGTTTAGGTTAGATAGTTTAGTAAGGAGAAGGTTGTGAGAGATAGTATCAAAGGCCTTAGACAGGTCAAGAAAGAGGCTAGATACAGTGTAGCCAGAATCTCTGTCTTTATTTACAGTTTCCAGGAAGGAAAGGAGGGCAGTCATGGTACTGTGACCTGGTCTGAATCTGTGTTGTGTGGAAGTTAGTAAGTTATTATCTAAGAGATAGGGAAGGAGTTGAAGATGGATACATTTCTCTAGGAGTTTTGATATAGGAGAGAGGATGGCGATGGGACGAAAGTTAGTAATATTGTTATTATTGCCTCCTTTGTTCAGGGGAATGATGAAAGCCCTTTTCCAGAGTTTGGGTACAAGACCTTCTTGGATAGAGCAATTGATTAGGATGCTGATGGGGAAGGCAATGGCTTCGGCAGCTATGCTGAGGAAGGATGATGGAATGTTATCGGGGGCATTGGAGCATGGTTTTAGCTTTTGAAGGAGTTTTCTTATGGTAGAAGTAGGAATAGGTTTTAGGGAGAATGATGGGAGTTGGGAGGCTGGAGATGAAGGGGGTGATGATAGGGAAGATGCAGAAGTAGGGGGTGAGGTGTTATTAGAGAAGGCTGAGGTTAGCTTGGAAATAGAGTCTATAAAAAATGAATTGAATTGGTTAGCCAGATCTATATCTTGTGCATTTGGGTCTGGGCTTGGGTTTTCTGTTGAGCCAGGTTTTAGGAGGGTAGTGATGCCTTTCCAGAATTTTTGTGGATTGGTTTTGTGGTTGTTTTGGAGTAAGGAGAAATAATTCTGTTTATCAATTGTGATAAGCATTATTACTTCTGGAAGCCATTGAGAATGGTAGAAAGTAAAATACCCACTATAACAAAACAGCATTCAATAGTATAAAATATGTGATCAAGAATAAAATACTATAACTTTATAAAAAATGTTTTTTAAATTATTTTCTAAATCAAAAATTCTTCACATCTTCTTTGCAGGGCACCCCTAACACTTGCAGTATTACTCCACTCGAGACGCATCTAGCAGAGTAGATCACTGTATAATATCTTCAAACATAGGTAACGACATTCACGATGCTAAAATAATTCCAGCCCCACTCACAGATTATAAAGTCATCATTTGAACTATGGGCGTACATAAAACTAAGAATACAGACAGACTTTTGAAATTAGACATCTTAATTTTCAAGGACAGGGAACTACTAGGATATATGCAATGTACTTGTTCAGTATGACCCTTTTGAATGGTGGGATTCAGTCAAGTTCGAACTTAAAGCTCTATGCAAATGGGCAAATATGCAAGGAAATCAATGGTCAAGAAAGGGAACTACATTCAATGCGGCAGAAATGATAATTTAAAGACAAAATACAGTCCAAGCATAAGAGGTTAAACAAACAACTCTACATCTGGCAGTAAAGAAGAGAGCATGATTATACTTTGAACATAGTGTGTTCTGCTGCTGGGGGAAGGGTAAAAAACCTGAGAAACTCCTATCCTATAAGATCGAGCAATGCAGATTAGCTGCTGTAATAGCAGGGGTTAGATTTCCAAAAGAGCAGAAACTTACAGTATCACCTGAGTTCATTAATAAGGAATTTCAACAGTTTTATGAATAACTGTATAGTGAGGGTAGCTCACCCACTAACTTAAAGGGAGACATTCAAAGGTTCTTACAGCAGATTAAAGTTCCTTAGCTACCACTTGAGGCACATAAGACACTCTCAATGTCAGTTAGCCAGGGGACAACCTCTAAGGCAATGAAAAAGCTCTCATCAGGTAAGGTACCAGGTCCAGATGTTATCAATACTAAACTTTGTAAGGACCAAGTGGGTCATCTGGACCTGGTTTGGCAATACTGTACCAGGAATTTCAAAAAGAGGGCCAACTAAATAGCTCCTTGCAGGCATTAGTTACAACAGTTCTTTTAAACTCTGGCTAGTCAGCAGAAGATGTAGCCAACTATCACCTGGGCTCTCTATTAAATGCTGACATCAAAGTGAATGCAAAGATTATGACCAATAGACTGCTACCATGCATGTATACACACACACACACACACACACACACACACACATATATATATATATATATATATATATATATATATATATATATATATATATATATGGATCCCTATCAGATGATAGAAATTTCATTTGACTGAGACCATAAGACTGAAATTTCAAAATACTGAAAAATCACTTGACTGACCCATAATACTGAAATCTTACAATGATAAATTTCAACATACTGAATTGTAAAGTGGACAATATAAAACCAGGATAGGTGGGGGGGGCTATGCGCCCACACACCCCAATGTGGGGGGGGGGCTGTGCCCCCACTCCCCCTATCTATATATACTAACTACAGGATTGCACTACAGTGGGGAAAATCCCTTTTCCCCACTGTATTGCGATCCTGGCATTAGTATATATAATTAGGGGGGCGTGGGGGGCATAGCCCCCCCCCCACCTATTCTGGTTTTATATCATCCACTTTACAATTCAGTATGTTGAAATTTTGCATTGTAAGATTTCAGTGTTATGGGTTTCAGTCAAGTAATTTTTCAGTATTTTTAAATTTCAGTCTTATGCTCTCAGTCAAATGAGTTTCAGCCATATGAAATTTCTATCATTTGATAGGGATCCATATATATATTAATATGTGACTGAAACTGAAAACTATGAGATGACAACATCAAAACCTTTGAAAGATGAACGTTCATAAAACTGTAACTTCACTTTTTTTTTTAAACAACAAAGCATTTCAATGGAGATCTCAGTATAGTGAGGATTGGGAAATTTCCCCTTTGCCCCACTGTATTGTGATATTGGAGTTGGAATATACAATTTGCAGGGGGTGTAAGGGGGCACAAAAACATAAAAAAAAGGTTGTAGTGAATTTAAATAGAGCAGTACATTCATTATTTTATTGAAATGGCTGTCAGCCGAAAAGTGCTCAGTGCATGCTGTAGCAATTGCCATTAATCACAGTGTAATTTAAAGGGACAGATGTCTATTTCTCATGAGTGTTTTCTATGCATGTAAAATAGTACTGGATTGGATGTGTTTTTTTCAGTCTTCTAAGTTCCGATTTTGTGAAAGTTCGTTGTTTTGAAGTTTCCATGTTGTTGTCTCGTTTTCAGTTTCTGTCATATGTTAATTCAGTAAACTGACATAGACCCAGATATATATATATATATATATATATATATATATATATATATATATATATCTTAAGATATATATATATATATATATATATATATATGTATACATCTTGATATATATATATATATATATATATATCTTGAGATATATATATATATATATACATATACACAAACAGATCATAGTAGGAATCAAGAAATGCATTTTTAATCATTATTTACTATGTGTAGCTTTTAAAAGTTTTAAGTTATTGGTATTGGATGCTATTTTTGTAACATCTAGAGGTGTATATTTAAATGCATTTGCGGAATATGGTGAATATAATTGGCAAACTATTTTGCATTCATATTTTCTTAGGTTTGAATTAAATGGTTTAATTTAAATCTGTGTATAGAACAAGGTAGATTAAACATTGATTTATATCATAACAGTCTTTTTTTGGATTTCATTGCATGTTTTACTATTTGTATTATATGCTTCAACTTGCATTATATTGATTATGAGCTAATTCAATGCATAATTTAATTTCTTGTAAATTTAAGGCTTAGTATATAATGTCTGCTTCAAAAATCAGTAGTTGCATTCTAATGCATGGAGAATTAAATTATTTTTACTATTGGTTATTTCTTGCAATAAATATTTGGATAGTTCTACATATGTAAACTTTATTTTTTAGAATTTCAATATTTTTTGTTCATGGTCATGTGTTTCACCAGTTTAAGTACAAACTCTTAGTGTTTTATCTGTCATCACTCTAAAGAAGCCAGTAGGTAACCATTTTAATAGATTCATAAATTCATACAGCAGACAAGAATACCCTTATTGGGCACCTTCTGCTTCCAGGAAGTCAAGACAAGTCAGGAATGGGATGTATTTATTGGTTCACATCCAATTATCAAGGCTTAAGCCACGGTGGTGCAGCGGTAGCATTGTCACCTCACAGCAAGAGGTTCTCCCGTTCAATTCTCAGCTGGAGCACCTTCTGTGTGGAGTCTGCATGTCCTCCCCGCGGTCGAGTGGCATTCGAAAGATATGCATGAATGGGTGTGCCTTCATTGAAGGTTGGGTTTTTCTGGCACCTTGGCACCATAAAATTCTGCTGCCAATCATTAGCTGACTCGAGTTTCACTTTGGCGATCCCTAACCGGGAAAAGCCGAAAGAAGAACAACTGTTAGAACTTTATTTTATAGGCAATGGAAGGTTCTTCCAGATATATGGGAAAAGTAATACATTTATCCCTGTATCATGCCTATTTATTTGTTAATCATGATTAAAGTACTTAGTTTGAGTACATGTCAAGCCATGTCTTTTGCAGAGGTGTAGATCATGTTTGTATTTCATTTTCCCATGAATGGAATAAAGTAATAATTTTTGATAGATGAACATTTTCTTACATTTCTTCATGTGTAAAATTATCTGTGACTACAGGAGTTAGAATATTTATTTCTGTATCTGTTTATTTTGTGTTATTTTGCATTTGTTGTTAAGGTAAGTGAGCTGGACTGAGGGCCGATTTTTAGCCATGACCTAGGCCAAAAAGATAAATGCAAACAAAAAACATAAAATATTAGGCCAAATAGGTAGACACACAGAAAAATCATAAAACAATGTTTGCATAATTAAAGCATAACAATACCCAAAATTTAAGTAGCAAGTATAACAACATCCAAATCTGAAGAAGTATATATGAAGGATGTATAAATAATACAAAGTTATGTAAACTGCTGCAGCTGTAGCAAGCACATAGAAAGAATATACAAGTAATGTAAAGCAAGATAAAAACAGATACAGTGAAGATGGCAATATAAAATACAATGCACATAAGGCAGCATATGGTTATGGCAGTTGCAGTAGCTATGGGGAGATGCCGAGAAGAAAAAGATTATACATTTGATTTAGAAACCAAAGACAAGTTGGAAGGTACAATAGCACCTAGTAGAGAAAGGAGATGATACTACTTGGATTTAACCTGTACTTCCAATGCAGACACAGTTGGTTTCCATGACTAGATGGAAATGGAGAGTCTGCTTGGATGTTTTGAGATTGTCAGTCTGCTTGTTGTCTTTGGATAGGGGTTTATGGAAATGGACCAGTGCTAGTGAAGGATCTTTCATATGAAGCCAAGGTAAAAGGACGTCAGTATAGTTGGACAAGGGAGTAGGATGGCATTTGATTGTATGTTTGTTGAAAAGTGGGGGACAGGATCTTATATGTAAAAGTTTGCTTGCAAATGTGGCATGTAGAAGACTAGCCCTGACACCTCACAATTAGTCATTTACTTTTTCTTAGTTTGGTGCACTGGTGTTCTTTGTTGCTTGAAAGGTGCATAAATCCTAAGCATTTGATTTTCTGCAGATTGTAGCTGAGGAGCATGTTTTGTAGAACAAGTGGCAGTAATCATTAGTCTGTATTCTTGTAGCCATTTATGGCTATGGAATGTGCAAGTTGTGCCTTGATGTTATTTTGTTTCAGAAACTTTATCATTGGCCACACTTTTTTCCTTTGTTCCATTATTCTAGATGAATACTCATTATCAAATCTTATCATTTATATTTTAGAGGTGGCTTCCTCCAAGCAGATCTTACAATCAGTTCCTTGTCCAGTATGAAAGAAATTTGATAATTATTGACCTAGAAGGATAGTTTGAGTTAGTGGCAGGATTCCCAAGAGCTGTTTGTGCCCTTTCAATGCCAAAGGAAAGTCCTTCTTTTAAATTTAAAATGTCAGGGATCCAGCTTGATAAAAAGGAAATAATATCCTCACCTTCTGTGTTTTCAGGTAATCTGAAAATCTTGATGTTATTTCTCCTCTCCCTATTTTTCAAGTCATCTGCTTTATTAATAAACCAAGTGTTTTGTTTAAGAAGCAGTTCTTTCTGTATTTCCTCTTCCTCAAGTCTGCTTTCTAAGTCATTTAGAGAAACCTCTATTCCTGTTATCCTTGTCTGGAGTTGTTGTAGCATTTCCTTTAGGGTGTCAGCCTGTTTTTGACTGCTTGTTTTAAGATTTTCTAGGTTCTCTTTAAAATCATCCATCTTCAAAGACAACTCCTGCAGGATAGATGTCATCTGTTGTAGTTCCTTCTTTAAGGCAGCATCCTGGTGAGAATTCCTTGAGTTGCTCATTTTTAAAAAGTGAATATATCTCCAAGCTTTTTTACAGGAAATTATTTGTAAAACTTCACCAAAGCTTCTAATTATGTAAAATAGTACTTTATAAGATTTTATACTTTGAAAAAAAAAAATTTTTCCTGTCTTATTTAGCTAGTCATATGGAGCTCTAAAATACTACTGCTTTCAGTTAGCCATTCAGGCTCCACCTCGATTGCAGAATTATTGAGGGTTAGCATTGAACATTGCTGGCCATTAACTTTTAACTTTCTAACATTGTTAATGAATGATAGTTATTTTTTTGTTGTCAGTGGCTATTTTAAATTCTTTTTCAGTTCTGAGCCTTCTAACAGTACTCTTAAGCTCTTAATGTTTGCTTAAGTGTGCCCTTAAATTATGTATTATGAGACCTCTTATAAGCATTTCATTCCTTTCACTTATTATACACTTTATTTGTATGGCATTTAACCATAGGGAGTTGTTTCTAAAATTCTCAATATATTTATTGTTGATAACTACTGCCTTATCAATACAATTATTTAAGTCAGAATAGAAAAGAAAGGCTTACACAGTAGCTATAGCAAATGGATCCATTGGAAGAGGATTGTAATGGAATTTACTTAGGTCAATAAGTGGTTGAAGAAGGCTTGTTTTGAGAAATCCCTAAGCACAGAGGTATTTTCAGGGGAAGTGCCACCACCAGTTTAAAAGGCAAAAGTCTTAGATTTATGATCTGATTTAATTAGACATGATGATGCATATGGAGGTGTATAACTGGCAGCATTTCTGAAATCAAGATCAAGGGTATTTGGGCTCCTAAAAGGATGCTTAGCTATTTGTATAAGGAAGTTAGCATTTATAATGCCAAGGAAGACTGGGGATACTGACCCTTATCATAGGATAATAATATCATAGGAGGTTACTAGCCTAATGGCCCTGTGGCCCATATAAGCCTAGCCAAGAGTTTAGCCCATGTTTAGACAAGTCAGCACCCAAAGCTCCTGTCCAGTAGCGACACAGATGAAATCTCAGGGGTGCATTTTCTGTTTATCATCCAGTTATCCAGGTTGCACTTAAAAGGGATAATAAGGTACTCTGCTTGACATAGAGAGGGAGTCTGTTCCACAGATAGGGGATTCTCTGGGACACAAATCTGTCCAACCAACAAGTCCTATTGATATCACAGACCAGGTTGCAGTCAAACGTATGGGTTGCTCGAGTGGAGCTTGACTTGCAGATATGCAGCAGTCCCATCATGGCGGGGTGTGAGATTGCTTTGTATGCCAGATAGAGGTCACTTCTGAGGAGTCTGTATGAAACTGAGTAGAGGGACAGGGCTTTAAGCCTATCTGTGTAGCATAGTTGTTTAAGGCCCTGGATTCTCCTGGTGAGGAACCTCTGTGGTCTCTCCAGCTGCTGCATGTGCTTTGTGAGGTACATGCCAAACGGGGCAGGGTAGGTCAGCCAGATTATTGATGGATAACTAAAGACTCCCACTAGAAAGGTATTGAGATTAATGTAGATTTCAACTATGGTATTAAGATACCTCTCATGCTCAGAAGTGGACATGGAGGGTGTTTTATAGCTATCAATGAAGCAGTAGTTAATCTTCTTTAGGGTGATTTGGACATCTAGAAGTTCAGATCTGATGTCACATACAATCACTTCTGAAATAAAAATATCCTTGACAAATGCGGATGGTCTCATGCAATTAGAAATATTTCTGAAAACATGAAAAGCTCCAACTCGTGTATGGATGGATTGCTTTCATTGCTTTGAAATAATGTCTTTGTAACTACACATATACAAATATCTTCAAGTTGGAGGAAGGCCTCAGGTTTGGGCATTTAGAGTCATAGCGTCATAGATTTGTACTAGGTTAATGACCCAGAGGGCCTTTCTAAGCCTAGTCAAGTTTTCCTGGAAGAATAATGATATCCTAGATCCAAACAGGACATCTAGGGCAAGACATTTATAAGCTACCTCTGTCCATAAGGGGCATGGGTACCAGGACTGGTGTAAATTTACTATTCCCCATCTACTGGTCTAGGTTGTATTTAAACTGGTAATAGACAAACTCAGCTCTGCATGCACGGGAAGCCTGTTCCATAAGAGGGGCAGTCTCTGGGACACATATCTGTCTATCCAGCATGTTCTGTTTAAGTGATTGTCAACATGCAGGTCCTTAGACCTTGTATTTATGGCACTGTTTGATTTATGAATATGCAAAGTGTGGGGTTTATGGATGCCTAGTAAGCCTGGCATAGACCACCTTTCAGCAATCAATAGGAATCTGAGTCGAGGGAAAGTGCTTTAAACTGCTCTGCATAAGGTAAGTTTGTCATGCCTTGTATTCTTTTTGTAAGGAACCTCTGAGGTCACTCTCATTGCTGCATATGCCTGGTCAGGTACATACCAAAGGGAGCATTGCACTCTATAATTGGTCTGATAAAGGCAGAGTACAGTGGGATAATGACCACTTTGGACCTAGATGTCATGACCTTACTTATAAGTTATACAACATGAAAGCATTTCCTCACCAAAGTGGCCACATAATGATTGAAGCTAAGACTACTGTCTTCGTGCATACCCAAATCCTTGACCACTGGGTCGACTCTTATGGGCATATTATCAGTATGGTATTTAGTTGGGATGGTTGACTTCCAAGGAGTACAATTACGTATTTCTTAGCATGGAGTTTAAGACCATGGCTTTGGCACCATTTGTTAGTCAGGGACAGGCCTTATTGAAGAATACTAGTGTTTTTAGGAGAGTTAATTATATCCCCAGCTTGCAATCATCTGCAAACTTAGTCAGCCATACACCTTCAGCATCTGTTCCATTTTAGAGAAATAGATGCCAAAAAGAAGTGAACCCAGTACCGAGTCCTTGGGGACTCTGCGACTGACTGGCCTCTTGGTGGAGGTAGCCTGAACTATTTTAACCTCCTGGGTCCTACCAATGAGCCAGTTGGCTATTCGGGGAGTGATAAAAGGGTTTATGCCTTAATTAGTGAGATTTCCTATAACGCTTGAGTGGGATACTGTATCCAAAGCCTTGGCCAGGTCGAGGTAAGCCGTGTCCACAGTCTTGCCTTCATCCAATGCTTTGGTAACACTCTCAAAAAAGTCCACCAGATTTAATAGGCATGACCTTCCTTTAAATAGCTGAACTGTGAAGGGTCCAGCATTTGCAGGTTATCTGTGTCCTCATTTATCATGTCCATAATGATTCTTTCTATGCCTTTACATGTGAAGCTGGTCAGACTTATGTGCCTGTAGTTACGTGGATCAGTGATTGGACCTCCATTGTGCAGGGAAATGACTGTAGCCATCTTCCATTTCTTGGGGTCAAAACCTGATGGTAGGCTCCAGATGAAAGTGATTCAAGTGGACTAGACTGGTCATGTTTCATGTTATTTATTAAGCATCATGGGATGTTATCGGGGCCCATCAATGCAGTGTTTTTGGGCTTGGAATGTATATTGCTGATCTGTTCCATAGTAACAGTTGGGGGGGTTGTAGTATGTCATTTTTTCTTCCTTTGGCTATCGTGGGTTGTGCGGCCAGAAATATGAGCTGAACCTGTCAGCCAAAAGGTTAGTGATGGCCTCTAGTTCAGTGTGAGTGATGCCATTTACAATAAGTTCTGTGCATTGTTGTGGATTTGCCCTGAAGTTATGGACATAGTTGAAGAAAGCTTTTTGCTTGTCCTTTGCCTGAGAAGCTATTTTTTCTTCAAATTTTACCTTTGTAGTATTAATTAACCCACCTAACTGCCTGTTTAGATTGGTCAGGGGGCTTTTAGTATGTATGGCTTTGTTCCTCCTTTGCTTGGTCAAGATTTCTTTTTTTTTTGTATAACCAATTGATATTGTAATTCTCTCAAGGTGGTCTGTCTTTTGAGTTTGTCTTATTCTTAATACAAGTAGGCACAGCAAACTATCAATATGGCTGTACAGAGTGTGACATCCTCACTCTGGTCCAGTAATCAAGGAGCCTGAATCCTCACCACTGGCACTGGAGAGGGGTGTTCACTTGGAACAAAAATGGATACACCCAGTATTTCCAGATTCAGCACACACTCAGTCTGGGATCTGGATTTATATAACTGTCTCCTTCCTGGTCCCCAATAAGGCTCCCTACTGGCACAGCTACAGAGTTGAGACTTCAGCCAAGTGTGCAAGCCAAGTTCTCCAGCACCCTCTCTGTGAAACCAGTGCTTCATGTTCCTGCTCCAAACAGCTGACATACACGCTCTTTGAGATTTGATTTTCACACAAACACACACAACTGGGAAAGGCTGGCACAGATTTAGTAGCTATGTACCCTTCTGCCCAGACTATAAAGTAGTTACACCACCACTAGACACTCCAAAGCCACCAGCTATTCTAAGGCTGTTGCAAGGGTGCCAATTAAACTGAGTGAAATTAATATTAATACAAATGATAGTTTGACTAACAGCAAGGCTTTCAGGAGTGGCCAGAGCTGTCTCTTAATATATATAAGTACTGTCAGAGAATAAAATATTCTCTAAAAGAGCACCCACAATGAACAATTTAAATATATTTAATAATAAATAAGAAAAGAGCATGAAAATATTAAATATCTATTTACAGTAAACATCAGAGTTTCAATCACAAAAACTATTAAAATAACACGGATGAACAGATTCACACAGACACAGAAAACAGTTCTGAAACAATTTTACTATATTTTTCTGACTGATCGAAAGAATTGCTATTCCTTGGTTCACTTAATAGAGCAAGACAAGAAGAAGTAGGTGAGGGGTCCTCCTCTGTCAGCTTCCAAAAACAGACTGCAATGAGACTTCAGTTTCATCTAGTATTAAACATCATTTTGTCCTAGATTACAGAATGACATCACATACATCTGGTCATCTGACTTCTGTTTCCCATGCTACCCCCATTGCTGGACTCTACCAGGATTTAGCACGTATGAGACAATAATACACACACATAGAGATTTGCACACATCTGTTGGAGCTTCTGTAAGTTATAAAAATAATTTCAAACCTTCACCCTTCCAAAGTAGCAATTAGTTCACCCAAAAGACAATACAGAAAGCTCCTAGTACAGACTTTTTGTCCCTGGCTGCACTGGGAATTGCAAGATACAATCTTTATGACCTAAGCCACTTAATTTCATTTCAAACTATTTTCAAAGTTAGCTGGATTGAGATTAACCTCTTCTCTTCCAGTATCCTCTGTTAAAACATATACATTTAAAGAGTACAATAACACATGTATATTTATTTTTCTGTCCAGCAGGGCATATTGTTGGTACATTTTTAAAACAAGCAGCTTTACAAATACATTTTTCAACACAAGCATCTGTACAAATCAGTTTGATATACAAATGACATATAATTCTTTACAAGATTCCAGGTACCTGTGCTGGCATATGTTGCACATCCACTGCCCTACTTCTCCTGGCATAGCTGGCAATACCTCACATTGTCACACAGAGATTTTGTAAATAGGCCAACATATGCTATGGTGTTTATTGGGTTTGAGGTTACTTGTAATTTAGCCAAGGTGTCGCTTAGTAGAGAGAGTTTGACCTTGGAATAATTACTAAAGGTTTTTGGTTTTGCTGGATCTCAAGATTTAATTTTTGTTTCAGGCAATACTGCCTTATAGTCAGAATTGACAAGTGAAGACATTACATTGGATGAAGAACATGAGCCCCCAGTGTTTGTGAGTACAAGGTCAAGGATGTTTGTATCCCTGGTAGGAGAATGGATCAACTCTTCCGGGATGTTGGTAGTAACAACGTTTAGGAATCACTTGGTTTATGCATTAGAAGTGGTGTAGTATCCCCAATTTATAGAGCGGTGGTTGAGATCACCCATGAAGATCATATTGGGTTGAACAGTGAGAGACTCTAGTACATTGAGATATGTAGTAATTGTTTTCTGGGACATGGAGGGAGACCTATAAATTGCAAGAATAAGGCATTTGACCCTGTTTGTGCTGAGCTGCATATGTATGAGTTCCAGTGGGTCATGCACTTTAACTAGTCTGGATGTGAGGTTGGTTTTAATATAGACTGAGACTCCTCCACCTTTAGTTCCCTCATGTGGAGTAGCTGGTCTAAAGTTGGGAAAGGCATTATAACCTTGCGTTGCTAGGGTACTCTCCTCAACCATGTCTCTGTTAATACACAGCTGTCTATATTCTCCAGGAAGAGAAAAGCTTGCAGGGAGAAGAATTTCTTGTTAAGACTTCTAGCATTGAGCAATACCACCTTCAGATATTCCTTTGTAGGTCCATGTAAGTTGGGAGGCTTATCAGTTTGGCATTGCCTAAAAAAAGGCACTATGTGGGTGAAAAAGGTATTTGCAAATATCCAAAAACCTAGAGGGGACAAGGGCAAATCATCCCTTGGAAATAAGCATGGTCTGTCATCCATGTCCTTCTAGGTTGTCAAATATTGTACCCCTTTGGACTGAAACCAAAAGCTAAGCCAGTTGTTAAAATCAATCATTTTCTGTTGGAAATGTGGCATCATCCTTGGAGAAGGTAGTATGGTGCTCAGTGCTTGGTTCATACCTGCCTTGAGACACATTATCAGTGAGCTCAATCATGTCTCACTTCATCTAGCCAAGGGAGATACATCTCAGGTCATTAACACCCACATGGACTATGACAGAGTTATACTAGTACCTGAGGTTCAATGGCCTGAGTATCAGTGTGACTTGATGGATACTAGCCCCAGAATAGCACCTAACCATTGCTTTCTCCTTACTCAGTCTGGTGAGAGGGACATTGGTGTGCCTCACTATAGAAATTGAAATGACCAGGAAATTTGGCTGTGCGCTGGCTTGCCTTAAAGGTTTAGCAGTAGAGGCATTGGATACAGTGTTACTATGTTTAGCTGTGGGTGGTGTTTTAATGGAGTGTTTACATGATGGCTGCAGACTCCTTTTTGGTTGTGCTGTGCAGAAGGTCTTAGTATTTTAGGAAGGTTACCTGTAAGTGTCTCAGCATAAGTAGTTTTATGCGTAGGGTCTTTACCCCATGCAGTAGGCATGGTGCAAGTGTCACTGACAACCAATATGAGATTATTTTTGGTTGTATGAGAGAGTTTGGTCTCCAACGTTATAGTATATTTTCATCTCTCACATCTTTTTCATTAAGATTCCTGGCACTGAGTATAGGGACTTCAACATGCTCTGATTTAGCACGCACTAGACTGGAATATCCAGCAGACGTGCTCTATCAAAATGACACTATGGGGGCATCAAAGGCCTTAGCTAAAAAATGTCAGTCTTTTTAACAGAGGTGCAGACCATCTTTGTCAAAAAAAAACAAGAAAGCCATCACATACCAGATCCCCTTAGAATGATACCAGCTACATGGGCAATTATCTTGAATTTCAATCTCTGCATCATTCTAGATGATAGCAAAATACTACTCAAGACCAGTTTCTTGCCTGCTTCAAACACATACATAGCAAATTCAGTCATAAACTTCTGCATATTCTTCTGGCTAGTGCACCTAAGGTCATTTACTCCTGCACTGACCACTAACAGGTAATAATCATTTTTTGCCAGGATGGAGGAATCTAAGAGTCCATGTTACATTACGGATCCTGGTTTCAGAAAGACAGCTTAGCATCATCATATTCATACCCTGCTTGGTGAAGGTGGTGTCCCCATGCCTGACAATTGAATCACCCGTTACTAAAACCTTATCATGGGTGTATGCATAATGAGTTAGATTTAAGGGCTTGGAGCTGCATGCTGTAGACTCTTAGAGGTATGTATACTGGCTATGTGTATGCAGGGTATAGGTGCGTATTTTCTGTGATCTGAGTTTCTTAGTCCTTGGTGTGGGCAGCTTAGGCAGATTTTTCTTATCAGCCTCAGAGTAAGATGGTGTAGTGGAGGTTTGTGTGTGTGTGTTGCTTATCAAGTATGTTCTAATGTGAGAAAGTAGAAATCTGAGTCCAATAAATACTTACACCTCTTACATACTGAATCATTTTAAGGTAGCAGTAAAGTGTTTATTTCAGTCATGTAATAGTTGCTAAACTTCTTCAAGAATACTTAATGCTGATTATCAGGCAGGTTACAGAAATGCCACAAGCTGACTAAGATTCCATAATGACTCACTGCCGATGAATGGGATATGAATAAAACAGAATAGTTCAATGACCTACTCTTAGTACAAGACAGAATGAGATAATGGATTGGACTAGAAAAAAATGATAATATTGCATATATCTGTAGGATACAATGCTATGAGATGTGATTACTGTAGTATCCACAAGTGACATCAATGTAAAACTGACAGTAATATGTAGGAGCAATTAGGTAATAAGTGACAAGTATAAATGTAAATCAACACCTCCATCTATAATTTGGAATCATGTACTGGCTGCACTCACTAAAGCTAAGAACACAGCCTCAATAGGCCGAGATAACATCCCAGGACGCCTCCTGAATAGTCTAAAATATGACTTATTATAGATTCATAGGTTCATAGGTGTTTACTAATCTAATGACCCCAAGGGCCTTTTTAAGCCTAGCCATGCATCACAAATCTCTGACAAATTCTGGTATGCTTGATTACTGTAAGCAGGGGCTTGGGAGATGAAACATGTACGAGCAGAGGCTTGGGAGATGAACCATTTACATGATGATTCTAACTTCCTGGGTCCTATCAGTGAACCAACTTGCTACACAGTATCTTATAATGGTGTCATTATTTATCTATAATCTTAAAACAGACTTTGTACTTCATGAATGCAGGACTGTGATGGTCATTCCCTTCATAAAGGAGGACCTTTAACACATGCTTAAAACTACAGACCTATTACTTGGACTAGTCTTATTTGCAAGGCCATGGAAATTATCAACAAGGACATAGGAGATCTCCAGACACTGACTCTGTCCCAGGTCATGCTTACTGAATCTGGTGAACTCCTTTGAAAAGGTCATTAAGACAATAGATGAGGGAAAATGGTGCATACTGCTTAGTTAGATCTGGCTAAGGTATTTGATATAATACCCCACTCGACCATTCTCAACAAACTTAAGGAACTAGGTATAAACTCCTTTATAAGATGCTGGATAACTAGCTGTCTAACTGATAGGACCCAAAAAGTTAGAATCAGTGAAGCTACCTCCACAATGAGGCTAGTCACCAGTGGAGTCCCCCAGAGCTCTGGTGTAGGTCCACTTTCATTGGCATCTACTTCTTGGATGTCAAAGCCAATGCCAAAGGCTCTGGCTAAATATATTTGCAGATGATTGCAAACTGTGAGCAGTCATTGAATCCCTGCAAGATGAGAATATCCCTCATGCAGGTCTTATACAGACAAACACTTGGTGCCAAATCCATGGCTTAAAACTCAGTACCAAGTACTGCATTATAGTACCTTTTGGAAAGCCTGCCATCCAGGGTGACTACATCAGTGATTAAACACCCTTAAAAGTTTATTCTCTAGTCAAGAATCTTGGCACTTATGTAGATAGTAACCTAGCCTTTGACCAGCATGTGCCCAAGGTAGTAAGAAAATCCTTTTATGCTGCTCAACACACAAGCAAGAGCATGGCATCTAGGTCCAGAGAAGTCATCATACCACTCTACTTGGCCCTCATCAGACTTATCATATAGCATAATGCCCCCTTTGGTATGTTCCTGACTAGAAACATGCAGCAACTGGAACATCCACAAAGGTTCCTTACAAAAAGAATATGGAGAGTAAACACAATGTCTTATACTAATCAGACTTCTGACAGGTGATCTTTTCCTGGCATATAAGGCATCCCTGGACCCTGTTTTGATCAATCTTTTGCACATGTGCAAAACAAACAGCATCAGAACTACTAGATTAAAAGACCTAACGTTTGCTTGTGCCATAAACAGGACATGTTGGAGAGACAGATATGCTTCTCAGACAATTCCTGTTCTCTGGAATAGGCTCCACATCCAAGTGAAGCAGAGTTCCTCTCTATCCCTATTTAAGCACAACTTGGACCAATGGATGGATAATTGGAAATTCAGCCCTATGTCTCTGATGGACAGAAACAGTCAACAAATCACAGATTATCCCCTAAACAAATCAAATGTCTGGGTCAGATTTGGATTGCATTGCAAAGCTTTAATTGATTTATTTATGCATTGTTGACAAGGTTAGTCCCACTAAGCTAGCAGCCTCTTTTTAGGGGAAACACAAGGTGGTGGAAATTTGGCTAGGGCATCAAGGAACACCCAACACTCTTTTTGATAGGCACAGTGAGATCTTTAACCTCCACCTGAGGTGCCACTAACTCAGTCAGATGGAGGCCTCACTTCAACATCACATCCGAAGGATGACACACTCTGGAGTGTAGCATCTAGTGCTGTACTGCAGTGTCAGTAACTGATCGACCTGGTGTGAGAATAGAACCCACAGCCTTCTGCACCAAAGGCAGGTGTACTGCCTCATGTGCCACTGGCTCTGCTATGCAACCATAACAGCCCAAAGTAGAGATTATAACAGCCCTAGTGATTGTTAGACCAGTATACACTGATGAACCAGACAGCTTTACCAAACAAACTAATTTGGTTTCTATCTAACTAGTATCAGCAATAAGCAACAGATAGTTTAAACCAATAGATCAATGTGCAGTATGTGTAGAACAATAGCTACAAGTAGTCTAAGTGATTAGTCCAGCAGCAGAAACTGTAAAGTAAATAGCCTCATATGCAGTACTAAATGCAGTTAGCAAATAACCAATGACAAAAAAGAATACTATCTACAATTTCAGTCCAACCACAAGAAAAACCCTAAGAAGTTTTGGTTATTAAGTACTAAATCCAGGCAGGGGTGGCCCGTGCTATTGGACTGCTGGACTGCAGCCCGCCCAGCTATAAAAAAAGAAAGAAAGTAAAATAAAATAATAAAATACAAAGAAAATAAAATAAAAAAAGATCGCAAATAGCGGACCTTCGCACATGCGCACTAGCAGCATTTCCGATATCCAGACTGCTGCTGAGTCTGGAGCATGCACAAAGTGTCTCAGCAGCAGTCCGGATAAAGAAGCATTCAAGTGCAGAGATCCCAGAAGTCTATGCAGTTGTAACTGCATAGACTGTCACTAGAAAGCGATCGGACATGGACTGCAACATTGGCAGGCTGGGAGTCTCATCAGGGAAGGACATCTCACAGGCTTGTAGTGCTCCAACGAACAAAGCTGTTAGTGCTGCAATTAACAGACCTGCTGTAAAATGATTTAGTGCTGCAGTGGAACTGTCCCACATAGTGTGTGTGTGTGTGTGAAATGCCCCAGGTGCTACATGGTGGTGGGTAGAGAATCAGGCTTGAACCCTGTACCTGAGTGGCAAGAACCTGAATTCCCTACCCACCACCATTTGTAAAAGTGTTGCAGATTTTTCCCTCATACTTTTTCTGTTCCTCATAAAATCTGTGGTTTCTGTATTTTTGTGTCCTTGCAAAGCCAGTAGTGCATTGGAGCAGGGGTAACATTGTTGTCTGACAGCTGCATGTTCTCTGGTTTGATTCTTGGCTGGGGTACCTTGTCTTCTGTGTGGAGTCTATATGCCCTCCCTGTTTTTGTGTCCTCCCATCTTACAAAGACGTGTCTATCTGGCGTGTTTCTCCCTGGGCCTCTGCTAAAAATTATTTTTGTTCCAAGTCAGACTTTCCTGGTCAACAAATGTTAAAAATGACATGCATTTGAATATCAGACTTCATATTCTTCAGAAAGTGCATGGTAACACAAAAGCTTTTATTCTAGCAATTTTCTAAGTGTATAAGATGGATATTTGAAATTTGTCCCTATTTTTGGGACTGTATTCCCTCATTATTGGCTTCATCCAGGTTTTGTGCTAAGGTTGAGAGCTATGGTAAGAACTGAATTCACTGGATATGTTTGGGGGCTATATTCCCCCATTACTGGCTTTGTCTGGGTGTTTTTTGCTAAGAGGTTGAGAGCTATGGTGAGAACTGAATTCACTGAATGTTGGGAGCTGTATTCACCCATTATTGGCTTTGTTTAGGTGTTTTGTGCTAAGAGGTTGACAGCTGTGCTATGGTGAGAACTGAATTCACTAAATGGTAGCCATTTAAGTTTCCATCTTCCTCTTTCACAAAACAGCTGATTTGGCATAGTGGTATGTTGCTTTGACTGTTTTGCACAGCGTCCTGGGTTTAAGGCTTGGCAGTAAAATGTATGATGGTAACACAGCATTTTATTCTAGCAACTTTCCAACATTATACAAGCAATGTTTAAAATGTGTCCCTGGTTTTTGGGCTTTTGTCCCCCCCACAATAAACTTTGACTTTTTCCAGATTTCTTTGTGCTGCAAAGTTCAGAGATACAACTGAGTGAGTAGATTTTACAAGGAGCTGAGAGATGCAGGGGAGCAAAAGTTTAGTGCTGCTTATGCTACGTCTGCTTGCATTGTTAATAGCACAACAGGTAGTATGCATGCATTTGATGCAAAAGGCTGTGGGTTCTACTCCCACAGTAGATAGATGCATTGCTGATACTGTACTGTGTTGCAAAAGGGCTGGATGCTGCACTCCTTTTTGGCAAAGATACCTAGTAACTATGAACCTGTTATCAGTTTGCTATCCATTCCCTATTGCAATATTGTTAGCTTATCTTTTTTTTAGTGTAAGATAGGCAATTTATTCCTCAGGGGTAACAGGCACTTTATTTGTAGATGAAACAATGAAATACAAAGTACAAAGTTGTTTGCTAGCAGCAACCTCTTCATTAGTTACAGATCTCTTTAATGTGGAATTATTTAGATGACTTTTACTTCTTCAGATATTGTGCATATGTACTGATACTGGTGGGCTGTAGAAGTTTGAGTAGACTTTTATGATGGAAATGTTCTGAATTTGGCAGTTTTGTCATTACTGGTGCATGCATTTTGTTTCATTGTTTACTGGAAACATTTCAAAACAATAAATTTAAAACACCCTCTAAAACTGTACTGTATTGTTCAAGGAATATAATTTAATACAATCAGGAAGGTGTATGAAAGAGCATGTGCATGTTTCGTGTGCAAGGGGCCTGTGATTTGAAAACAGCCCAAACCTAAAGTTAATTTGCCGCTGGCAAAATGTATTTTCTTTGAATGTGGGTTTCAGTGCTGTTTCAGTGATTGTGAGTTTTCAAGGGCAGAGAAGTTTTAATGCTAAGTCTGTTCTCATTGTGAGACTGCATTGCTTTGTTTAGCAGATATGATATCTGTTAGTGTTTGCGCTGTAAAATGCAAAATAAAACTTTTAAATAAAGTCCAAATCATCGCAGAAGTAAAGCAGTATGCACTTTTTCTCAATAGCCACTGGTTATGCTCTTGTACCAACCCTGACTAACTGTTATCCTTAACTAACTGTTCCACTCCAAAACCACTATATTCCTACCAATAAACCCTCTATATACTACATTCTATATATTAACCTATATTTACTTAAATACTAATGTCTCTGAGTCCCCTCTATATACTACACTCTATATATTAACCTATATTTACTTAAATACTAATGTCTCTGAGTCCCCTCTATATACTACACTCCATATATTAACCTATATTTACTTAAATACTAATGTCTCTGAGTCCCCTCTATATACTACACTCCATATATTAACCTATATTTATTTAAATACTAATGTCTCTGAGTCCCCTCTATATACTACACTCTATATATTAACCTATATTTACTTAAATACTAATGTCTCTGAGTCCACTCTATATACTACACTCTATATATTAACCTATATTTACTTAAATACTAATGTCTCTGAGTCCCCTCTATATACTACACTCTATATATTAACCTATATTTACTTAAATACTAATGTCTCTGAGTCCCTCTATATACTACACTCTATATATTAACCTATATTTACTTAAATACTAATGTCTCTGAGTCCCCTCTATATACTACACTCTATATATTAACCTATATTTACTTAAATACTAATGTCTCTGAGTCCCTCTATATACTACACTCTATATATTAACCTATATTTACTTAAATACTAATGTCTCTGAGTCCCCTCTATATACTACACTCTATATATTAACCTATATTTACTTAAATACTAATGTCTCTGAGTCCCCTCTATATACTACACTCTATATATTAACCTATATTTACTTAAATACTAATGTCTCTGAGTCCCCTCTATATACTACACTCTATATATTAACCTATATTTACATAAATACTAATGTCTCTGCGTCCCTGCTATATACTACACACTATATATTAACCTATATTTACTTAAATACTAATGTCTCTGTGTCCCCTCTATATACTACACTCTATATATTAACCTATATTTACATAAATACTAATGTCTCTGAGTCCACTCTATATACTACACTCTATATATTAACCTATATTTACTTAAATACTAATGTCTCTGAGTCCCCTCTATATACTACACTCTATATATTAACCTATATTTACTTAAATACTAATGTCTCTGAGTCCCCTCTATATACTACACTCTATATATTAACCTATATTTACTTAAATACTAATGTCTCTGAGTCCCCTCTATATACTACACTCTATATATTAACCTATATTTACTTAAATACTAATGTCTCTGCGTCCCCCTATATACTACACTCTATATATTAACTTATATTTACTTAAATACTAATGTCGCTGCGTCCCCTCTATATACTACACTCTATATATTAACCTATATTTACTTAAATACTAATGTCTTGGAGTCCCCTCTATATACTACACTCTGTATATTAACCTATATTTATTTAAATACTAATGTCTCAGAGTCACCTCCATATACTACACTTTATATATTAACCTATATTTACTTAAATACTAATGTCTCTGAGTCCCATCTATATACTACACTCTATATATTAACCTATATTTACTTAAATACTAATGTCTCTGAGTCCCCTCTATATACTACACTCTATATATTAACCTATATTTACTTAAATACTAATGTCTCTGAGTCCCTCTATATACTACACTCTATATATTAACCTATATTTACTTAAATACTAATGTCTCTGAGTCCCTCTATATACTACACTCTATATATTAACCTATATTTACTTAAATACTAATGTCTCTGAGTCCCCTCTATATACTACACTCTATATATTAACCTATATTTACTTAAATACTAATGTCTCTGAGTCCCCTCTATATACTACACTCTATATATTAACCTATATTTACTTAAATACTAATGTCTCTGAGTCCTCTCTAAATACTACACTCTATATATTAACCTATATTTACTTAAATACTAATGTCTCGGAGTCTCGACTACTCTTTTCCTTATTTGTCTATTTAAGTCAATTTTTCTATTTTTTATGTAATATTTAAGTCCATTTTTTATTTTTCTTCTTCTATTTTTTATGTAAACTTTTTTACTCAATTTTGTATTACTGTCTTTCGATGCCTTTTGTAATCATTTATGTTACATTTTAAATTTTTGTAAGTTTTTTTTTCTCTGGAGCTTTTCTCCCCGGGCCTCTACTGAAAATGGACATGTATCCAGTTGGACTAGCCCGGTCAGCAAATGTAAAATAAAAATAAAGTAAAATAAACATTAGTGTTTATGGTAAATGGGGTGAAATAGCCAAGTAATGGTTCATTGGAATGGGTGTAGGGGGGGAAGCTCCATTCGACCATGATTTTGTGAGGGGGGGAAGGGCAGCAAACTCAAAGACAGCCCTGGCTGAACTATACCTCTCAACTGTCCAGATTTTTGCAGACTGAATAGATTTTTGCTTCCTATTTTTCGTTTGTTCCTCATAAAATTTGTGGTTTTCTATCAAATCATTTAGGAATGAAGTCACTAAATAATGACAGACACTGAGTTTCAGACGTCATAACCTTCAGAAAAATGCATGCTAAAGCAAGACCTGATATTCGATCAGCTGTCTCAGTTTATACAAGAGCAATTTTAGTACTGTTTATGTGTTCCCCCATATATTTGGCTTGTCCAGATTTCCTGCATTAACAGGTTGAGAGGTACATGCAAATAAATTGCTTTATAGAATTAGGCATAGCCAAACCTCTCAACTGTCCCCAATTTTGGCTCAAAATGTTGCTCTTCCCCTAATAATTCCTCTGCAAAATGGCAATTTTGGAAGAAAACATGTAGGGTTTACAATTACTAAATAACTGTAATAATCAGTTATAGATTACTTTTATTTCAGAAATGCATGTAGATTATTTTATTTTGTCAGCTGCTCAAGTTAGCAGTACTAATATTAAAAAGTGTCCCTTCTTTGACAGGTTCCCAGTTGTATTGTGTGACTATTTTATATTTTTGAATCACATTTTTGGACCATTTTTTATAAAATTGTATTTTTTTGGCAAATTAGTGGCAAATCATTAAAGACTGAAGTTAGAAAATAATGACAGACATTTAAGTTTCAGATTTCATACCCTTCAGAAATTCATACTAATGCAAGACCTACTATTCTTTTATCTTTCTAAGTTTATAAGAGCAATATTTAAAAATTGTCCTTATTTTTGGGCCTTTGTCTAACTTCTATGTATGGCTTTGTTTAGATTTCTTGCTCTGAGGCTGAGAGTTATGACAAATGTGTCAGGGCCATCGCAGTCAGCCAGAGACATTTCAAATTGTGACATACTTGTTGCACCCCACTCCCCCATGTAGTGACTATGGATGTGTCCAAGCAAGGCAAGGAGCAGTTATGCAGTGTAAATGTGTAGAATATCCCCCCATCCAAGGTAGACACAAGTACTACAATGGCTTTTCATCTGTCCTTGATTTTGCAGAATGTTCTGGTTTCTGTCATATTTTTATACTGTTGATTTATGCTTATTATTATTCAGAAAGTGCCTGTTGCTCTGTGTTTAAGTAGCAGTGCTTTAATGACCATCTGGTAAGCTTGTTTGAGATTGTAAGATGCAAGTAAGTTTTAATAAGCATACTGTTAAAGAATTGCCAACATTGAAAGCCTTTCTGTTGTTGCCATGCAGAGAATACTTACATAACTAGATAACATATAAGCCTTGGGTATTGAAATGCATATGACAGTATTTGTAATAAAGGACAGGATTACATTATTTTAAGAGCTCATTACAGGCTTTACCTGCAAACTAAACAGAATGCCAATCTATCATGTGTGGTCCATATCCTGTGCAGTAATCCTTTAAGCAATGTATGTTGAGCTTGTTTCCTTTTCATTTTTTACTTTGATCATGTTTTCCCCATGAAACAAGTAGATAGTTGTTGTCAGGCAGCAGGTTTTTTTTGGATAAGAAACATTTTTACAAGTGGGGGTATCACAGAGATCACTACTTTCAGCATGTTACTTGGTACTTTAATCAAGCTGAATATAAATTATAATTAGAACTGCAGTACAAGGAGAAGTGGTTTGGGTTGAGTGCTGCTTGTTTTTCTTATACTTGATTTTGACTAGCATTCCAGTAATGTATTTAAAAAGTAATTTATTTTTTTCATGCCTTACAACCTTTTTGTTTCCATCTAGATATTAAGTAAGCTGTCATGCAGCCAATGGACTGAAATATGTTTTTTCTTCTACACTTCATTTTGTCTTGATTGGACTCTCATAATGATGGTTTGGCACCCAGTGCAGAGTATTTAATTAAAGTTACAGTTTTTGTGGTTTTGAGCATAGCTCCTCCCCTTTCTAGTTGGCCACACCCATTCCCATTGACCCCACCCATTCAGCTGTCTCCTGCAAACCCCCTTTGATTTGAAGTCACCAGCCACCACTGAATCCAGGTGCCAATGCACAGCCTAATCCATTCCCAAATAAAACTCATCCAAACATTGCTAATCTTTTCAACATCTATTTTATAATTTCTATATCCAATATCACTTCCACTTTCACCAAACATCAAAATGACTCAAGCCCTTCGACTATCACCTCTAATCCCCCATACCTCCTCCTCACCTTCCTTTCTTAAGTCCTCAGAAATCTCCAAAACCTCTCTATATTCCTTCTCCCTAAAACCTATTCCCACTGCCACTACAAAATGACTACTTCACAAACTTAAGCCTGGCTCCAATGCAGCTGATGATCTACCCTGGTAATCAAATGTCAATCAATAAACAAACAAACAAATAAATAAATAAATATGTCAGAGAGGTAATGCAGCATTATCTAGAGTAGCAATGTAGTTACGTACCTTTAAATGTGGTAATATTACAACAATCAATGATGAGCAGAAATGCAACAACACCAATGATTAAAAAGGTGCAGTATAATCAATAACCATGACAATAAGCTCATTTGGTTTCTATCTACCAGTAGTCAACAACCATATAAGAACAAGGCACAACAGTGTGATATTAGCCAAACTTAATAACACTACAGTCAGCAGAGCAACAGTGCTAATTTCAGTGGGGTATCCAGATGACGCTCAGTCAGTATATGTACCTATGTCACTTTTTTAATGTCATATTTAATATAGAGGATTATAAGCCATTGCCAATCATAACTGGTTTATTATGTTTTCGAGACGTGGATGCCAAGAAATTCACCTTAAGAGTGAAGCTCGAGAGGTGAATCTTGACATCCATGTCTAGAGCACATAATAAATAGTTATAATTGGAGATCTGATCATAATTCTTTGAAGTGCATGGAGGTTTATCTGCTAAATGTTTACTAGTCACAGAAAAAAATGTTAAGTTTTTTGCCAGCTTTTACAGGGATAATGCACTTAGGGAGTGCTGTCAGAAAGGCAGTAACACACTCTCTTATGTTAGAGAAAGGCAGGGCACATTACAAGAACAGACAGTAAGCAGAAATTAATTTGTTTTTTATTCTGCCTCTGATGTTTGCTGGTCAGTACTGGCTGATTTAACTGCCTATCATGATACCTGATCTTACCAAGTGAGGCACGGGGTACTTATCAGTTGTTAAGATCGGATCTCACCCTACAGAAGCACTTAACTGACTTTTCCTCTTCCTGATAGCCTCTGCTCTTACCAGAGACTGAAACATTGCAGACTCAGTATTTGGAAGCCATCAGTCCTTGTAGTTCACTGAATCTGTAGGAACTGCTATGGAAAAGGGTTTTTTAATCTTCTGTTCCTTCTCTGCAGTCTTCTTGTTATTGGAGCATCCCAGCATTGAAATTCACTGAAACAGGCAAGCCTCCAGGTCTGTAAGGCTCAATCTCCACTGAAGCTGGTGAATCAAATTCCAATCAGTGCCTTCAGAGAGTCTGGCAAAAGGAAAATATATACTCTTCCTTCAGTGGAATCTAAACTTGAGTAGCCGACTGTAGAAGCCTTTGTTCTTATCAGATGATGAAATGCTGCAGACTTGTTCCAGAGACGCAATTCAATGCTCATAGTGCATTGATCCTGTATGAACACAGATGAAAATAACTAAAATGGCTTTGTAGTCTGCTTCTTCTCCTCCTCTGTAATCTTAAGTTGTTTTCTGAAGAGCAGCCCAACATTGAAGAGCTGCCTAGGTAAGGAAGCCAGCCCCCCTCCAAATATGTCAATATCTTGTAAGAAGTACAGGTATACAAAAATGTGCTATAAGCATGAATAAATTCATACTTTGAAAAATGTATGAAGAAGAACAGGTGATACTGCTTCACACTTTAGTTTATGTAGTCAATATTTTATTACGTGTAAAGTATGAGTCTCAGGAGATAAGCATGCTATGTTGAAAGTTAGAATTCTCTGTAAATCAAAATAAATTGAGCAAGAGCCCTTGGTTCAGTGCAGATATAGAGGAAATGGGATTCATGTCTCAGTCTCAACTTTAATCAGTTTTAGTCTCTTTAATTGGTATAAGAAAGATGGGAGAGCATGAATGAGGGAACTCATGGGACGCCTAAGTAGTACATACGTAGAATTTGTTTAAAATGACATATCAAGATGTGTTTATTTAATTAAATCATTTTTAGTAAGCATACCCCTACATTATTTTAGTGTAGTTATATTACCAGAGAAAGCTGATATTTTGGAGATACATACAGAAAACACATACATGCCATAAGAAGAGCAGCAGAAAAAAAGGGCATTAGGAATGGATCATCCTTCAGTCTTTCGGCAGCAATTAAAAATGTTCTAATTGGAAGATCTCTGGACAAGACCTATTTGCTCCATTATATATTATAGATAGCAGCTTTGTCTAGCTAATATTTTTTCTGTGACTTTCCACGGATTCTCCTACTTTTACAACTTTTTTTTTACATTAAACTATTAAAGTACATTTATCTGTTGATTTTCTAGTCTATGTAAAGTTGTTGAGGGCGTTAGTAGTTATTTGGTGGAAGGGGGTAATTTGTTGTTCTCTGAGGGGAAGACATTATTGATGGGGGCTCTTGCCCCTTTCTTATTAGTTCTTTCACTTCCACTCAGTGTAAAATGGCTGGTAGCCATTGGTTGTGTCTTTCAAAAACTTCAAGGAGAGAGACAGATGAAACTTGTATTGTGAGTAAGGTTTAGATGGCATTTTTCAAGTTTGATCACCACAAATATTCAGAGTCATAGAATAAATTAGTGCACACTTAGTAACTTTTTGTTTTTTTGGTACTATATTGCTTATTTAATCTATTTTTATAATTTTTTACAGTTTGTTCATTTAACCCTGCTGGCTTTGCCTAATCAGTCATTCATCTCTTTAAAGTATCTGATTACACCCTGTTCTAGTTAATTTTAAGTGTTTTTTTTTTCTGTTGCAGTTTTATCACTTTCTTTTGCATTAAACTGCAGCTTAGTTAAAATAGACAAATTATACATTTCATTGTTGTCTGGTTGTTTGTGTAGCTAGTAGATCTTCCATTTTGGTTTACTGATTGTTTTCTATTGTAAATTGTTTAGATAACACCTCAGCCTAGCTCATGAAAGTATTTTTCCTGTGGCTTTCCACTCATTCTCCTACGTTTACAATTTTCTTACATTAAATACTTTTTTGTTGCTTTTCTAGTCTAAGTGTAAATGTATTGAAGACTGTAGCAGTTATTTGGCGACAGGGAGTAATTTGCTACTGTTTGAGAGGCAGACATTATTGACTGGAGCTCTAAATACTTTCTTACTGGTTCTTTCACTTCTGCCACTCATTTTAAACAGTGGGTGGCAACACTTTGAGCAGCGCTGCACAATGCTATATTCAACGGACTGAGATGCTTTCACTTTTTAATTCTCTTAGGATCCTTAGTCAAATCATTCTCCCAGTTATAGCTATATAAAACAAAATAAAGAAAAGGTACATAATTCCATGTCCAAAGCCATCTCATAGGTAGTCTATAGGCAAATTATTTTTCTACCGACCTGGGATGGTGCACAAACCAAATATTTGCTCTATCTACACTTATTGATATACCTCAAACCAATACCTTACCAATTAGCTGTAATGCTCTTCCACAGAAGTTGCCCAGAGGTGCTCTATCCTTGTATAAGAAGCATGCTGCTCCTCATGTGGAGACTTAGATTAACCCCCTAGGTACTAACACTGCTCTTTTTTTAAATCCAATTAGTAAGCATCGTTCACTTGCACAAAGATGGGGCTTCAATGGACATGTGTAATTGTAGACCCATAAGCCTGGCTGGTCTCATATGTAAGGCTATGAAATGGATCATTATGTTTCTGGTGTCATTCTAAGGTGGTGCAATATTTGTCAGCATGGAAGGAGATGGTCAACACACCATGATGCTTTGCGAAGGATGGTCTGCTTCTCTCCCCTCTAGGCTTTTGAATATTAGCTAAAATGTTGTCTTCCCCCATAGTGCCTTTTTTAGGCAATGCAAAACTGAAAGTACTTCTGACATAGCAAATCAAAACCAAGAAAATCAAAGGTATTACTGCTTAATTCTAGGAGTCTAAACAAAAAAAACTCCACTCCCTAGAAGCTCTCTTTACCCTAGAGAATGCTGATGTTTGTGCAGTAACCGAGACATTGTTTAACGCTGTGGAGAGCACACCAACAGTGCAAGGTTATAATGCCTTCCATACATATATGCCAGCTACTTTACAGGCAGGGACTAAAGGTGGAGCTGTCTCTATTTACATGAAAAATAAATATACTTCAAGGCTGGTCAAACAGGACAATGCACTCGAGCTCCATGTTCAAATCACCATAGGCAAAATCCAATACCACTTTCTTGCAAACTACATGACCCAGGAAAGCCATACCATGTATTTAAACTTATTAGTGGTGGTGCTGCGGTAGCATTGTCACCTCACAGTTAGACGTTGCCTGTTCGATTCTCAGTTAGAGCGTCTTCTGTCTGGCGACATGCGTGAATGGGCATTCCTTCGTTGAAGGTTGTGCGTTAGGCCCAGCAAGCCAGCATGTAAAACTCTACTGCCAATCATTAGCGGACCGGAGTTCCGCTGTGGTGACTCCTAACCGGGAAAAGCCGAAAGACACAAACAAACAAACAAAGAAGCACTAACCATCCAACCCAATACCATATCCATGGGTGAGTTTAATTACCTCTCTATTAACTGGGAATCCTATATGACATCAAACATACATGCACAGAGATTCCTCAATTTTGTAAACACAAACACAAACTCCCTGGACCAGATAGTCAGTACACCAACCAGGGGTGCAATCATACTGGATCTGATCCTCACTAATATGGGAGAATGCTGCACACCCCCTACTGTAATGTCTTCCCTGGTAAGGTCAGACCACAAAATGGTCTTCATTGAAGTAAAAATAAAACCTGGACCCCAGCTAAACCTAGAATATTCAGGAACTATTCTAAGACTAACCTCCTGCTATTAAGTGAGAGCCTGGCAAAATGTCAAGCCCCCATAAACCCTGAGGACACTGCTGCCTATGCAGAACTGTTCACAATAACCCTGTACAAGCATGTTAATAACTGCATAGAGGCAGCTGTACCCACCAGGAAGAAGTACAGAACTAATTCAAAAAACAAGCCACCCTGGTGGAATCACAAAATCAATAGGCTATATAACAGGAGGAAGAAAATCACGGCAAAATTAGGAGGTGCAGCAGCCAGCAGGATAAAAGCACTCTCATCAAACTAAACAAACAGAGGACAAATAAAGCCTACCAAAGCCAAATTTGAGGTAAGTTAGGCCCCAAGGCTAAGGACAATCACAAAGCATTCTTTAGCTATGTCCACAACCTCAAAGGCAGTACACAATTGTGTGCAGAGCTCACTTTAAATGGAGCCACCTATACTGAGCCAGAAGATATAGCAAACCTCCTGGCTGATAAATTCAGCTCCAAGTTTACCCCTCTCTCCCCCTCAGCCTTCCTTCAGGAAATATCATCAAATATAACTCCTCCCACTATCACTAGGGAACAGGTCCTTAATGCTCTCTCTAAGACCAAGAACACTGCATGAATGGGCCCAGACAGTATTCCAGGATGCCTTCTAAATAGCATGAAACATGACCTATCAGGGCCTCTGGAATTACTATTTAACTGTAGCCTCCAAACAGACTTCATGCCTCATGAACAGAGAAAGGCAACAGTCATCCCTGTGCACAAAGATGGGCCATCTACAGACCCTGGAAACTACAGACCCATAAGTCTTACTAGCCTTATATGTAAAGCCATGGAAAGAATTATCATGGAGATGATTAGTAGCAATATAGTAAACCTCCAGACACTGGACCCAACCCAGTTTGGTTTCATCAAGGGCAGATCATGCCTACTCAACCTGATGGACTTCTTTGAGAAGGTCACCAAAGCAATGGATGAGGGTAAAATCATCCACACTGCCTACCTTGACCTGGCCAAGGCATTTGACACAATACCTCACTCTAGCATTGTTGACAAACTCAAGAGGTTAGGTACAAACCCATATGTCACCTGGTGGACAGTCAACTGGCTCACAGATTGGACCCAGGAAGTTAGAATTGGGTAGTCCACCTCTACAAAGAGGCCAGTCACAAGTGGAGTCCCTCAAGGATCAGTCCTTGGACCACTCTTTTTTGACATTTACTTCTCAGAAGTCAAGGCCAATGGCAGTGGTCTCTGGCTGGCTAAATTTGCAGATGGTTGCAACTTAGGAGCTGTCTTTGAATCTCACACTGGCACAAATGTTCTCCAGGAGGGGCTGACACAGACAAGCAACTGGTGTCAGAGCCATGGACTAAAACTAAATGCCAAGAAATGCATAATAGTATCCTTTGGGAAGTTATCCATCCCTTCTAACTATCATATTGACAACACACCCCTTAGAGTTAACACAGTAGTCAGGGAGTTAGGGACACACATAGATAGTAATCTAGCATTTGACCATCACATGTCTACAGAGGTGAGGAAATCATTTTATGTTGCGCAACTTATAAACAAAGGCATGGCATCTAAGTCCAAGAAAGTAATTGTTCCACTGTATTTGGCATTCATCAAACCTATCATTGAGTAAAATGCACCCTTTGGTATGTACCTAACCAGACATATCCAACAACTGGAAAGTCCACAGAGGTTCCTCACTAAAAGAATACAGGGAGTAAGTAAAATGTCCTATGCAGACCGCCTCAAGGCTCTATCCCTGTATTCTGTCTCTTACAGGCTTTTGAGGGGAGATCTATGCGTGGCATAAAGGGCATTGTCAGACCCCACTCCGATAGACCTCCTGCATATCCACAAAACAAACATGGCCAGAATTATCCATTCTAAAGACTTAAACCTTGCTTATGATAAAAATAGGACCTGCTGGAGAGATAGGTATATATCCCAGAGACTACCCCGTCAATGGAACAAGCTCTCCATCCATGTGAAGCTGAGTTCCTCCCTAACCCAATTCAAGTGCAACTTGGATAACTATATGGGAAACCGAAAATTCATCCCTGGTTTGGCACCTGTTTACATCCCTGGTTGGGCAACTGTCTACATCTTTAAGCAAAACATGAGTCTACAGCATGCATTTTGAGCATGGCGTTAAAAATGTAAACTTAAAAAAGAAACATGGGCAACAGCAATAGAGATCTGTATTTTATGCTGCTTTCAGACAATCTATAGAGAAACCACATGACAAGAAATGATTGAACAATATATCAGCAGGATGAGACTACATTGTTTATTATGGAAAGGTAGAGGATGTGTTAAGGTCAGATGGAGGACAAATAATAGATGACTGAACTGTCTCTGAGACAAGTAGGGCTAGAAGGTGAAACATCATGGCTGGCTTATAGCATTTATGCCAACAAATAAAATAATCAAAGAATTAAAAACATAACCACAATTAAAACATGGACAAAGAATAGACAAGCTGCAATGTTAGGACACCAACACCTCTTCAAGCCTAGAAGAAGAACAATTTGCTGGAGGCCCTACCAAAGGTAAGGCTTCAGAAGAGCATGAGGCCTACAGCAAGGATAGGGGAGGTTGCACCTCATCATTACTATCAGTGAAGCCATAGTCAAATGCATTATTGTGACTACATCCTAAACACAATAAGTAAGTAAGTAAGTAAGTAATTAAGTAATAATTCAAGATGTGACACAGAGAATAATAGCAGTAAAGTAAAGATAAAACAAAATTTCCACAGTAAATAATAAAATCTAGTTTGTGGTCTATGAAATAAATAGGCCTTGTGGGACTCCCTAAGGACTCTTTGGAGAAAGAGAGGTCAAAGAACCATGAAGCAGAAGTAATCATGTCATTGTGCAGTCTGAGATCTGTAAAGTGAGGATGGAAGGAACAATAATAACAATAATATGGCTTTTCAGCTCAACCTTTATCTGGAGGCTTGAAAATAGAAATTCAGAAGATCTGGAGAGGAAGAAGAACTGTAAAATGGTATATCCATGAGCACATAAAAAGTCATTATACATGGAATCATAGAAAGTAGACATGGCAGTTATAAACAGGAGTGATAAAGAAAGAGGTGAAAGGAAATTCTTAAAAAACAAATGGGTTATGAGGGTTGACTGAAGAATATTGGTTGACAGTGGTCTAGCCTTAAGAGTAGGAAAAATGCAGCTGTGGCCGTAGACAAGTTTAAGACATATTTTGAAAGAATTAATTGTTAGTTGGTTTTGACAGATACTATAAATGTTTTTTTAAGTGTATTGCAGAGTTCAAGAAATCTCACTTGAAAATTAGGCTACTAGAAGCAGGGGTGAATAGGTATGAGAAAAACACAACAAGCACTAGTAACAATGCATTCTGTACCACTGTGAAACAAAGGAACGAGGCAGTAGGGTGCTATTATGAAAGGATCAACTAAACTGGAAGCAAGAGTATTAGACAGATGAAACAGTGAGAATGGTGGAAAGGAATACAGAAAACTGACATAGTAAACAGATGAGACACCATCCTGAGTACTTACACCATTCTAGTTAGTGCTTTAAATGACTTTGGCAAGACTAAATATCCATTTCTGAACAGATAGAGAGGAGAAGAGGATAGCTGAGTGGACACAGTGCTGGTATTGTACAAAATAGTTTACAGGATGCAGTACAATAATATTCTGCAACTTTCCAATTGGAAGGCAGGATAAAGAAAGCTGGTCTGAGGATGACAATAGGCTTGAAGGTGAAAAATACCATAGTTGCATGTAGCAGACTTCTTGTCCCAGTATGATAACGTTTTAAAACTGGGTTACAGATGAAGTAGAGAAGCAGGTTGCAGTGGATGTGTTATGTTTGCATTTTACAAAGGCCTGACATTATGGTTCACATTAGGTTGTGGGAAAGGCTTCCTGACTTGGTTAAGTAAATAAAAGACTGGCTGACAGACAGGAATTAGAGCATTAAATAGGAGGTACTTACACACTAAGAGGCCAGTAAGGAGTGGGATGCTGTGATGCATCACTCTGGGGCTAGTCCTGTTAATTGTATTTTCCCTGGTATGCCCATTGTATGTAGAACAAAATTAGTCAGTGTGACATGGCCATAAGTTGTGTAGTAGCCAAGAATGATGGAATATATCTTTAATAAAACCTGCTATAGCTAACATAGATGTAGCTATATGCTGACTAGAGTATGATTAAAGATTTGCAAAGCTGTGCTTATAGTGGGAAAATGTAATGGTAAAAACATAACACAGAGTGAGGATTTACTTCAAACAGAAAAGGAAAACGTAGTAGTGACAATTTATGCAGTGCAGTATGAGGAAATTCTGCTGAAGTCAGCTGCTGATGAATATATGGAAACAAGATATGTTTTCTGGTACTGAATACTGGTAATGCCACATCTGCATCTCTCTCTACAGTTTGGGGAGCTTAACACAGATGAACAGAGATTAACAGGTCAAGCTTGTGCATCTTGTGCAGGAGGGGTAATAAGATAACTGGGTACAGGGCTGATATGTGATACAAGTCTGAAGGCATTGGGCATGTACACTTTGGAGAAAGGAAGAAAGTAGGGGAATACCACATTATTCCATCCTGTGCACTCTGTTGTCACAAGGTAAGAGATGTTTTACTCTTAAAAAGGAAGACAGGTGAATAGGCATACAACATGAGGTAGATGGAATATGAAATATTCAAGTCTAACGTAAAGAAATGCTTTCTTTTTTTTACAGACCATGAGAAAGACAGAGAGAGAGAGAGAGAGAGAGAGAGAGAGACAGAATGCGTCCATGTATCTGTGTGTGTTGTATGCACTTATGTTGTTTCATATGTGTGTGTGTGTGTGTGTGTGTGTGTGTGTGTGTGTGTGTGTGTGTGTGTGTGCGTGTGTGTGTGTTATATGGGTCCCTGGAAGAACGTACAAGAGACAATCAATAGTTAAAGGATTAAGGATTTTGGGGATAAGAATGATGATGAGGCAAGAGAGGAGATAAGAAAAGAAGGAGACATTTCTCCAAATGGTAGCTGCAAAATCCAAACTGAGCTGATTCATCACTTGATTTTCTTCCATCACTGTTTTCTTTTGTTAATCAGTTGATACAACTGGGGACAAAAAAGTCTTTCCAGGGATAGCCCAGGGTCACTATCAGGTTTACTAACTTGCACAGTCACTGTTTGCAAATGAAGATTCAGGGACTCTAACAGTGGACTACAAATGAGGCTCATTAGCTGTTTATAACTTTCTCTTGTTGTGCTAAACATGTTGCCTGGTCATTTTCTAATAATATGTTACAGAAAAAAATGTAATTGTCAGGATAATTCTGCAGTTTGGACTTTGACTATCATATGTCTATTGTAACAAGGAAATCATTCTACATTGTGCAACCTATATGCAAGATTAAGGTATAAGTCCAAAGATGTCTTAGTTTCATTGTAGTAGACCCTCATTAGACCAGTCATCGGGTATGTACCTATCCAAGCATATGCAACAACTCTAGGATAACAGAGGTTCCTCATACAAAGATTACCTTCTGTAGACAATATGTCCTATGTATGCAGACCACCTCAAAAACGTATCCTTATACTCGGTCTCCTACAAACTGCTGAAATGTGATCTATGCCTGACATTCAGATCATCCTCTGATCCAGCCCTTATGGACCTGTTGCACTTCTGCAGAACAAATGGCATCAATAACACCCAATCTAAAGACTCTAGAGGCCAAAACCTCATCTACAACATAAATAAGACATGTTGTAGGGACAGGTGCGTGTCTCAGAAACTACTCCCTCTCTGGAACAGCTTACCCAACTATGTAAAGCAGAGTTTCCTCCCTGCACTTATTTAAGTGCAACTTAAATTAGTGCATGTGGAATTGTACATTTACTCCTGGTTTGTAACCTGTGTCCTGATTAGAAAGAGGAAGCTTGGAAGTGCTTGACAGCTCAAACCCAAGCTACACCCTGTATAAAATGAGTGGTATCAAAACCTGTTGAATACATTTAGGAAGGATGACCAGACTTAAAAAAGGCCCTTTAGAGTCATTAGCCTAGTAATCACCTATGATCTATGCTCGTAAGAATAAATAATAAGAAAGGAGAACAATCTCATTATATTTTTTATAACTCATATTGCACTATTAGTTGATCTCACTGTATAATAGATTATTCTAGATACTCGAGTATGTATAGATATGAAAAAATATAAGAGCAGAAGGATATGCTGTAATTAAATCTGAAACCTTGAAAAGGACAGGAAGAAACCACTGATTTTATGTATATCATAGAATAATAGTTTAGATAAAACAAAGAAGTATCAGCAGAGACTGAATGATTGCAAGTAAACAAGTTTATATGGGTAGAATGCAAGTAAATAGTTATAATTTTATAGAAATAAAAAGAACTTATCTAAAGTAATATATTTGTAAATATTGCATAATTGTTTTATCTATGTAATAGGATGCTAGGAACATAAACATTTATTTTGATTATTAAGTAAACTGATTTTGCAGAAATGTTATAAAATTATATGATTTAATATGAACAGTGTTGTGAATCAGCATGATATTCTGTGTCTACAAAAAAAAAAGAAAAAATAAGTAACAGGAATAACGCAATTACAATAGTACTGCAGTATTATGTCATTCAGCTGGCTGATTTATTAGTACCTGAAACATTGCAGATGTCAGTTAGCCACTGGGGTAATCTCGAGACATATAAAACTGTGCATCCAATGCAGAACTGTATGATTATTCCATTCATATAATGATACATTGTATCTTATAATGCACTTTGGTGTGGGAATTGTGCTGCAGATTATCTAATCAGAGCATGTCAGATACCATGAAATATAGTGGAAAATGTAACACAAACATTGACTACTCTGCCATTTAGACTTCTTTGTTACTTTGTGTGCAATCATTCTAAAAAGATAAACATGACAGGCTACAACAGAAAGACTTTTCTGAGGTCATATAGGCTGGGACATACACAGTTTAGCATGACATGATTGCGTTGTTTTATTAAAGCCAAGGCCTTGCCATTATTTTGACTGTGTGCTTTATTTCCAAGAGCTGTAAACTTACATTGCTAGATTTATTTATTTGAAGAGGGCTTTGAAATGACAGCTTCGCCCTGAATCCATGAAAGCGTCTTTGTAAAATATTGTACATTGGTTTTGACAAAACAGCATTCTGAATATAAATCTAGTCTATTTAGAGCTGCATGAGAGCTTTAGAATGAGGACAGGCGCACAAAATAATCAAAAGACAGAAAATGTCAAAACTTATAAAATGTGGGCTGTCAACTGACACAATTATATAAGAAGAAAAATGACAAGATAATGAGGCTCCAAATATCTGCCAATAGTAAGGCATTCTTTATTAATAACACAAGCCCGTATACACTCGGGATGAGCACTTGTTCCTTTTTCTTGTGCTTCTTGAGAAAACAGAGATATATGCTAACTCATTTATCTATCAAACATATAAATACTGCACAACATATCGGGTCGCAATTAACACTGTTAAACTGGTGTTTCGTGCATCAGTGAGCATTCCTATTATCATCATTCAACAAGGTAACAGAAATGTACTATTTTTGGTGATTTATTTGCAAAACTAAGACTGGGTATGTTATTTTTTTTTATTCCTTTAATTTAGTTAGCCATCTTAGCTTCTCTTTTCATGTTAATCACTCCATTAATGACTTATGAGTAGGTCAGCTGCAATGCTCACACCATAAATATAAAACAAGAAAGCATGTCCCAAGGTAACACACTAAAGGACATAAAACAGGCTATGCTTGGAGGGGATCCTAGGGTTAAGTAATGGGAAAACTGACATCAGAGAAACTGAATTAGTAAGAACTCTGCCTCATAGTTCCAATGTCCCATGTTCAATCCTAACTTCTGCTCAGTGCATCTCTGAACTCTGTATTTTCTTTCTGTTTCCATGTGGATTTTTTTCTATGCACTTTTGTTTTTTCTCACCTCCTCAGGCCATGACTAGAAGGGGCTAATGGACAAGTCTACGTTCTTGGGTAAAAAATAAAATATAAAATAAATAAATAAAAAAAGGATTAGATATTAGCACATGCAGTGCAAAAGAAATTGGAGTTTGTTCATTTGCATGAAATTGTTTCATTATTTATTCATTGGAAAATAGATTGCTGCTATATATTAACCTGGTACAATTACTGCCTACACTAAAGGCCAAAGAATCATATGTGTGTGTGTGTGTGTGTGTGTGTGTGTGTGTGTGTGTGTGTGTGTGTGTGTGTGTGTGTGTGTGTGTGTGTGTGTGTGTGTGTGTGTGTGTGTGTGTGTGTGTGTGTGTGTGTGTATGTGTGTGTCTGTGTTTCTGTGTCTGTGTGTGTGTATATATATATATATATATATATATATATATATATATATATATATATATATATGTAGGCAGTGTAGATCACAAAGTAACATTTATCAATGAGATGAAGAATTACAAAGGTATAAACACAGCAACGAAAGTACATGAAATGATCAAAACCGCAATCTCAATCTTAAAAGAGACTTCTGAGAATCTGGAAAAAGACATACTTATAGTTAATTCACATAACAAAAGAAATATCTATTGTTATACCCTTAAAATTTTTGCAGTGGGGAAAATCTATCTGTGCTCCCAACATGGGGGTTGTAGCCCTCACACCCACTACTACTTATATATATATATATATATATATATATATATATATATATATACACACACACACACACACACACACACATATATATATATATATATATATATATATATATATATATATATATATATATATATATATATATATATTTGTGCATCACAGTTATGGCCCTCAGAATTGTGGACAAGCTGCAAATGCATGTGCATTTGTGTGATAAAAAAGGACAAAACATTTGTTAAGCTTGCTAGACACAATACCTGTTATTTCTTTTTCTTTAACCAGGTAGTGTGCAAGATTGTTTTCATTGCAGTTTATTAAAATTCATTAATGGTTATAGGAAAATTATTCGCCAAGCCTGAATCGTTAAGGAAATGGGAAAATAATATCTGGGGAATGGCAAACATCTGTGATGATCTCAGTATGTTAAGTGGTTGAAAAGCATGTGGATAGACTTGGGATACTGAAGTAGAATGTTCATTTCTGTAAGAAATCAGGTTACCTGCACTTTGTTGTGGTAGTTCCTGTCAAGTGGCTTTAGTGAAATTTTGTTTTTCACACTTAATTGAAACTACTTATCCTTATATGGAATGAGCCAGCAATGCAGTTTTTTTTTTATTTCCTTTTCACCATCGTAGTGCAACCATGTAGCTGATATATGGGGCAGCGCAGTGGTGCAGCGGTTAATGCTGTCGCCTCACAGCAAGAGGTTCTCCGGTTCGATTCTTGTCTGGGGTGCCTTATGTGTGGAGTTTGCATGTTCTCCCTGCGTTTGTGTGGGTTTCCTCTGGGTACTCCAGTTTCCTCCCACATTTTAAAGACATGCTTCTGGAGCATTTCTCCCTGGGCCTCTGCAGAAAACAGGATCTGTGGAACCTAGTCAGACTTTCCTGGTCAACAATAATAAAAAAATTATATATATATATATATATATATATAAATTGGAGAATATGGGAAGGTTTAGTCTGTCAGATGGGGGTGTAAAGAACTTCCTTCCTTGCAAAAAAAAATGTTTTTACTTCTTATGTGTTTTCATGTTATATTTCTCAAAAATGAAAAGTGTTGAAGTGTAAATCCTTCAAAGATGTCTTGATAGAATGTAGGGAAACATGAGAAGTCACCATAGATTTATTGACTAAAATGAGACATGAAAGCTAAATCTAATTATTGTCTTTTGGTGGGTGTTAATAATATGACTTGCAGTCATGCATGGCCAATGTAATAGGTAAAGTTTTCTGTGCAGGGCGACAAGTATCGCATTTAGGCATAGAGCGTTAATGTCGTTAGAATTAATAATGTGCAGCATACAGAGTATTTTTTTGTGCTTTCCACCCACATCTTTGAGATGACTTACTCTTTGCATGAATCCTAATATAATGAGATTTTACATATCGAGTATTTTATTGTCTGTATCTTAAGTATGACAAGTGAGTTTTCTGCACTTTTATTTACATATTATTCTTCATCATGAATGTATTATTTTCTTTTCTTCTTTACAGTCCAAGGCTGAAAGGTCCTATAATCAGCTTAAATTATGCAGTCAACAAATAAAAAGATATGTGTCCCTGGGTCATGTTCCCTCCATCTTCACTTATATACTTTACATCCCCAAGTAAATTACTTAGGCAATAGTGTGGTGCCACCTCAAAAAAAAAAAAACGGCAATTTTATTTTTTAAGTAGATTAATCAAGAAATCACACTATTAGTCATCTAAGTTTACCAGTAAACTGTTATATATATAGTATCCAACTGCACAGACAGGGAAACAAATAATGCTGAACTTTGTCTTCTTTTAGGGGTAATTGTGCTGTCTTCAGCATGCTAATTAATGAATACTGATTTATTAATATTAACATTATTAATTTAATTGCTATAAATGTGGTTCTGGACAAAACCTACTTGGCTTAAGATTCTTAGCCGTCAAATCTTCACATATCCTGTAGGGAGAAAGTTGTACAACTGGCAACATATGACTGGAAAAAAAAAAGAAAAAACAGCAATGAACATCCCTAATACATTTACCACTTTATAAAAGCTCATGCCGTGATGTACTCACTTCTACTGTGTTTTGTGTCAACTTCGTTTTGTCCATTATTCCTTAAACTTTTTATTGAATGCTATTAAGCCCCGTACCTTTAATAGGGATTTTTTTCTAACTTGCAGGCCTTTAGCATTAACCTTATATGGAGTTGTTGTTGTCATGTCCTAACGTCAGTCTGGGTTTCACACTATGTCCTATTTTAATATTACTTACTTAATTCCCTTTATTAGGGTTAATAATACTAAAAACATAAAAATTTTTTAGGTCGATTAGTGTGTTTAAGCACATGGGGTGCAGCCCGTTGTGATGTCTGTGCATTTTTCTGTTGATTCTCTCTCTGTTATTTTATTTTATTCCATGTTATTCTATCTCAATTATTTTTGAATGAGTGATTTTTTGGTACATATATTGACATGTATTTTGGTTTTAATATGAAGTTTATTACTACTTTTTGTGCACTTGCACTTTAAATCTTAATTAATTGACACTAATCACTTGTCAGTGATTATTTTTAAATAACGTGAGTTTGCGTGTATGGTATGATGATGAAGCTCCTGTTTAACAGGAGCGAAAGCGTTGTGTTATTTATTTTTAAATAAAGAACGTTACTTTCTTGCTGAACCCTGGTCTCGGTTGGACACTCTTTTTTCGTACTTTATAAAAGCTCATGCCGTGATGTACTCACTTCTACTGTGTTTTGTCAGTTGGGATTTATCCTATTCCAAACCATAGCAGTTCTGAATATATACAGCATATCCCATATTATAATCATGTATTATAGCATATATGATGGATACTTATGTAACTGTGTTTGTGGAAGTGCATTGTCTTTGTCAGAAGTCACTTTAGAGGAAATTACTCTTTTCCTCAGGCATAACTATGGCAGATATCATATTAGAAGACCTGATGTACTGTGGCTTTGTACTACAAAGGAAGATAGATTTAGATTTTCCCCTGTGAACTTGTGTTTGCAGGCATTTGAATTTTATGGTGGTGTATTTTGCTTCAGCAACAAGGAAACCAATCATAAACAAGCTGGTTAGTTAAAAGCTTTACAGCTTGTGCCACTGTAATATTCCCCCGAATTTACAAATCTTCCATGCAGGACTAGTCTAGTCCTGCATGGAAGCAGCTGCTTAGGAGCAGTACGGCAGCGCGCTATGCATAGTAATGAAGGCGTGCTGCCCGAGCTCCCAGTCTTACACGGAGTGTGTACAAGTGCAGAGGGTGTGTCTGAGAGCAGAGCTCTCAGAATAAATATGCCCCTGCAATGTTGAACAGCAGAAAGTGGAAATAAATGAGCAAGACTGCTCATAGGTGTCCACATATCCCCACCAACAGTCCCCCATGTGTACAACAGCAGCACGACATAAATATCAAAAAAAGATACCCCTGTATTGTCTTCTTAAACTCCGAGTACATCTAATCGTAGGTGGGCGGGTGTGCCCATTACTCAGCTATGGTTATAGCAACTTAAAAGGCTGAAGAGGATAACAAGGACAATATATGCAAATGAAGCATCTCAGCAATAGTGTAGTGGGCAGAGCGTTTGCCTAAGGAGCAGGCATTCCAAGTGCAGCACAATCTATTTTACATGGCAAAGCATGGTATAAGCAATATTTGTATTGCAAAACCTGCTAAATAACATATATTTATGAAATGGAGTACTGCAGGAAATGCACATGTGAAGAGACAGTATCATACTGAAGAAGGCAGCAGTAAGCAGGTATAAGCATAGATAAGCAGTAGTAAGCATATGTAAGCACCAGTAAGCATGTGCAAGTGCGTTTGCATGGGGGTAAGCACTGCCGACACATATTAAGCAAAGAAGAAGCTAACTGAGTGTAAGAAACTGTGAACAGAAGTTAGCACTGCTTACCACCATGCAAACCCATGCAAACCTGCTTACAACCACTTTAAAGTGCCTCCAATGTCCAGTGTCCTGGCCAGCAACAGAATAAACAGCCTCTGCAAGGCTTAAACCCAGGACCATGCACACCATACAAAAAATGATTTACCACTAAGCCATGCAGAAATGCATAAATCGTATGTTGTCAGAAACATAACCCCAGCCCAGTCATGCAACAGTGCAGAGAATGTATACCTACATCTAGATGTATGTGTGTGTGTAAATATATTACTACTTAATCAGATAAAACATATCTATATATGTAGTTACATATATATATATATATATATATATATATATATATATATATATATATACCAGAAATATATATATATATATATATATATCATCTATATATATATATATATATATATATATATATATATATATATATATACACAAATATATGACCATATATACAAATATATGACCATATATACATGCAAATGCCGACATCTACACTTATATATGTCAACACCTATACGTCCACATATATGCAGTGAGTTACATATATGCACGCAGATATATATCTCCGTAGGTATATATGGACAGAGGTATAAATATGTAAGTAAATATATATACCCATATAGGTATATATGGCCAGGCATCTGTAGATAGCAATGGTAGATTAACAGAAACATATATATCCACATGCACTGTTAATGGGCTTGAGAGGCCCCAAACAATATACGTCTTGTGCGAATTGGCATCCCCCCAGCCAAACATGTCCGCCCTGCAATACCCTACCAAGCTCATTTTATTGTAAGTGTGTCATTTATATAGGGATTTAAATTAGTCTCCTGTTATGTTTCACATGTTGATATCACATTCCCCTTTCCCCCACCCACTAGGCGGGCTGACCAGTACACGCCTATCCAACCCAGGCTATCCTCAACCCATACACTCATTACCCACAATTCCGCTCCCCCGCTGCACACACACAGCCACCATCCCTTCCCTGGTTACTGGCCCATAGCTACCACACCACCACACATTACCCACCCTCCACACCCCCCGGGACCCATCCTGTATGTTGTCCTGACCCAAGTATCCTAGGTCTGCCACATGCTGTAGTCCATGCACATAGCCATGAGTACCATTGCAGCTCAGTTTCTTGACGAAAGTTGAATACCCAATTTTTGGGTTGTCACGCATGGGACGAATGTTTCCCTGGTACCAACAATAGAATGCATGTGTGACTTTGTGTACACTAACGGTATTATTTGTAGGTATCACAAAGCATACGTGGCACAGAAGGTTGGCCGATATGCACACAAAACATAATATCCAGCAATTCCAGTCTACATTACGGGACTTGTAGCTAAATATGTAGATGTATGTGTGCATGTATATATACCCATAACTAAATAGATATATACCTCCCCTCTCTGTAGTACATATGTATACATATATACACATGTATATATATATATATATATATATATATATATATATATATATATATATATATATATATATATATATATTATATATATATACATACCCACATATAGATATATACAGATGCAGACAACCATATAGCCACATGTCATTAGATATATATATATATATATATATATATATATATATATATATATATATATATATATACAGCAATATATATATATATATATATATATATATATATATATATATATATATATATATATATGTGAGTGTGTGTATATATATATATATATATATATATATATACACAGATATATATCTATGATATGATGCAGCACATAAGAATGTCATATGATCACAGGCTGTTCCAATGGGGGTGAGGGGCCCAATCAACATATGTGTAACACATACCATTACCCCCCCCCCCCACAGCCAGACAGGGGAAACAAACAAATACAAAAACAATGTAAACAATCCACTGCTCCCCAAACCACAGGCAGGATACAACCAGAGTGGGGCACATTGTGGACCCACTAAGTCTAATCTTGAAACAAAGACAGGAGTGTCCCTTGCGGGGGCACCCCAAAAATTGTCTTATGATTGGAGGCCCGTCTGTGCAATGACTTTCCAAGGCAGGGCATGTATGTACTCGGACTACAAGCGTGGGAAAGCCTGATGACCCATGAGATGAGACAACATATGAGATTTGTCCCGAGAAGTGGAGAGTGGGCAGTGTGTAGTGATGTGGTTAGACCCGACCTGCACCCAGAGTAAGGATGAGTGCTGTAGAGGTGGTGCAGGGGGGGGAACTATGGGTATGAAATTATGGGCCGAGGCGTGCAGGTGTTGGCTGGAGCAGTTCTATTTGGACTGCCCCAGGGATATAAGCAATAGTGTGCATTGGGCAGAGCTGCCGCCTAACGAGCAGCCACTCATGTATGAGTCCCATTGTAGCACAGTATATTTTACATGGAAAAGTATGGTATAACCAGATGTGTTGTTGCAAATCCCACTAAATAACACCAAAAACACATGGTCGCAACACCCCACTGTAGGCATGTAAGCCAATCTAATTGGCATCACAAGGTATTATTGCTGTCCTCCCCCCCACCCAGGGATGTGAGTGTCCAAACCTACCTCCAAATGCAGTGTATATACACAGCTGTTACGGTAGAAGAAATGGCCAGCTGTGGACCTTCCTGTCAGCCTTCCTGCACATCCCTGGATATTTCCCCTACTATCTGTCCCTCTTTGTGCCCCATTAACACCACTTACCTTTCAATCCCTTTATCATTACTATTAATGTTCACAGTTACAAGTAGGTGATACCCTCTTCCCCAACTATATTGGCAGAATCTGGAACCCCTTACCACATGTATTACCTCAACTGTCCCACACAACACATGTAAATAACACATGAAGGAACACCTCATGCACACTTGGATCAGCACATGCTCACCACCTGGTGAAATCCCCCCCCCCAACTTACACTCTATACCCTTACATCAACTAATGAAACCGACACCTCCTGTCCTGCCTCACATACAAATCCCAACATCCTTCAAACCTTCCCTATTGCTCCCCTACCAATCATTCCAACAGCCTACTATACAGTTACAATGTCTCCCCTCTACCTACCTACCTACTCCTTCACTATTCTCTTCTACTCTACCACACAGGTATGGAATAACTAAACCTAACCCGAATACCTGAGTGTAACCTATCCAGAACTGTTACACTGGAATCTAACTTCACCTTAAACTGCCCTTTGTCAACAGTCATACCTGACATGTAAACCTGACCTAAGCATGTATAATACTGACATGTTAATGTAAGCTAAGCATGAAGAATGAGGTACGTAGCTATGTTAAGTCTGTTACTGTCTATGAATGTGTATTACTTGTAATGTGTAGCTGGGGTTTACTGTGGAGCTCCACTCCCTGGGCCACCGCTGACAATGGAGAAGAATCCAGTTGGATTGTCTCAGTCAACAAATGTGAACTAAAAACATAAAGTAGCACAGGGGTATGCGGGAGCAAGCGGGTTTAAGCCTGATTGGGCAGCAGTAAGCAATGCCCACACCGGTTAAGCAATTTAGAGGCCAACTCAGTGTAAGATGCTATAACCGGAGGTCAGCAATGCTAAGCCTCTCACAAACCGGCGCATACCCTCCTACGCTTGCTCTACAGTGCCTTAGGCCCTCTGTAGCCAACAGCTCTCATCGTGCCCATTAACAAAGTAATCTGCACTCACAGGTTGCAAACGCCCGACACTGCACACTATAGTCTGAGTTACCACTAAGCCAAGGCAGATACACATTCAGCTGCTGTTATCACAAACATATCATCCAGCACAGTCATTCAACTGTATAGGAAATGTATGTAAATATGTAGATTAATGCCAGCAAATGTGTACATTGCTCAACCACAATATTTTGAGCAGTCTATGTGTATCAAAGAACAGTGCCTGTCCAATCATACTGTGAAAACAGTAGTCTTGCATAATACTGATGGGAATAATGAGAAACAATGCACACTGTGGCGGTGTGTGGGCGTGCTTCATGCACAGAATGTCACACCTGGGGCATCGGTTCCGTAGAACCGGGAGATGAGGCTGGTCCAGTGTGTGAGCAAACCACTGCTTCTCAAAACCCTGGCAGGATGCTAGCAGTGGGGGAAACAGTGTAGACCAGCTAAGTCTACTCTTGACATAACAACAGGTCTGTTCCTGGTGGAACAAACCAAAATTTGTGAGTCACATAGGTGTTTCCACCAGTATCGGAGGTGGATCAAGAGAAAGCTCATACGTACATGGACTAAACAGATGAAGAGCTTGCAGAAGCTTGGGTCAAGACAGTATAATGGAGGAGAATCGACACGTGCAGAGAGGGAAATGTGGGTAGGTGTGGTATAGCTGGGCTAGCAACTGGAAAATGGATGGATGCTGTGTACGTGGAGCACAGGGGCCGGGGGAAGGAAACATGGGTATTACATTATGGTAGAAATATGCAAATGAAGCACAACAGCAATAGTGTAGTGGATAGAGCATCCGACCAATGAGCAGGCATTCCCACTTTAAGTCCCACTATAGCACAGTCTATTTTACATGGCAAAGCATGTTATAACCAATATTTTTGTTGCAAAACCCACTAAATAGCTTATATATACGAAGTGGAGTAACGCAGGAAATGCACATGTGACGTATCGGTGTCAGGTTGAGAGACCCCACATACTATACGTCTTGTACAACTAGGCATCCACCCCAGGGCCAAACACATCTGCCCCGCGATACACTACCAAGTGTTGCAGATCCCGTAACCAGGACCTGACACAACATGGGCACAGGAAGTTAACAGTACAACATCCTACCTGTATGATGTTAGGCTGGTATTGCTGACATATCATGCAGTACAGTCTGCCTCCCATAGGCAATGTAAAATGTGGTAGCCATCAACATCCCCAGGATACAGATACACAGACACAGATATGCAGATACATATATACATATGTACATATATATATATATATATATATATATATATATATATATATATATATATACATACATATGGATATACATGTGACTACGCATACACACACAGATATATGTACAGTAAGATACATATGTAGAAGGTGCACACAATATGGAACAGCCACTTTTCCTACAGTTAACTCCCGAACAACTGGACACTGTATGGGCCACCCCTACAAATGACAATCGTTGCCTGCAACATATACCCATAGAGAGGTCATAGGAAAAACACCACACTCAGGTTTGCAGACATGGAATACTTTTCATTGTGTACTATTACAGTTCTACATGCCATGTCATATAGCTGTTCAGACACTGACATCCATATAATAGAGGAATGCAACTGTGAAACAGTTATACTAATACAGTAGTCTGGAAAGGTTCATAACTGTCGCTGTCCAGGCCAAGCCCTTAAAACTGTACAATAGTGAGGACAAACTGGGCCACAGAATACCAAACGATCAACAGTATGTAATGCAGGTGTATAGTTCAGCAGCCTCTATCTACACCAGCAGTGGGTGGTAAAGATGTTATGTGACCAAATGGGTTGTAACTGTGACATAACAAGGCATAACTGACACCATCACATACACACTGACAAACAGAACAGTCTGTCTGGTAGGAGGCAGTAGGCTTGCAGTAACCGAATATATGTAAGTGATGTAAATATAGGTGAAGTATATGGCACTTTACATCCAGATACCTTAAGACAGCTCACCCCTGATACCCCCACATATTTAACAGCCTAGGTCATTTATGGTGCTCCCCCCTGACTCAATAATACAGGGCCATATACCACGGTTACATACACTGGCCTTTGGAGTGCATAAGAGCACACATGTATTGTGTAGGTGATGCCCACACATATATGGCCCCATCCCCACCATATGTGTGGGGGATACAACAGAAGTGGACTGATGGCAGCAATGGCAGTGTAAAATACTCACAGCCCACTATGGAGCATCCACCCACAGCATGTCATATGTGCAAAGCTTGATATGTAGGTTATGTACTGATAGCACGCAACATACACACTGCCAGTGGAATATCTGACACAGGAACTGTGTGGTGGACAGACAACACATGATAGGGACACCTCCGGCCACCAAAAGGATAGGCCCACAGTTGAGAGCTATGCAGACAGACTACATTCCAAGGTAAAGTAGTATGTACACACACACCCTGTAACACCAGTACTATACAAAGCATAACAGAACTCTACTCACACTCTGTTTGTAGTTCCTGAACCTCCTACAAATATGTAGCTGCCCTGAGTGTGCCGGTTCTCCTGTAAGAGGTATTGCTACCTGCTGTCTGTAACACTGATGCCCACACACATGTAGGACTGTACACACATCCACAGAATATCCAGGTTATGTCATCAAATATAACCCCTACTGTACATAACATGTGAAGTGGTCTGATATCTCACTGGCTTGTTAGCGGATATGATGACACTAATTATGGTGTACAGCACATACTCACCACGTCAAGCACGATATATGTATACAGGTTGGCACAGTTGTGGCTGGCAGCACATACACAGGGTCAATACTGACATGTAGCTGTGATAATCTCATACATTTACTGTTGTAACAGAGTTTGTGGCAACATATGTCCTATGAGGGATAAGATGCTGGTAACTGTCACGGCTTTCACCATCTACAGACCGCAATCGTCACACTATCGTCTGCAGTCCATAGATAGATGCTCTGTAGGTAACACATGAAACCAAAGGCACAACACACTGCCCTGTCTGCAGATGATCCTGCAGATGGGGATTCCACATAAACATGGAACTGACATGGCAGGTATGGAGACATGTAGGAAAGACATATCCACACACACACACACACACACTGTTAAAACAACAGTATGCCACATGCAGTATAGCAGCACTTACAGTCTGTAGGCAGGTCAGGCACATCCCCCTCCTGTGTGTTGCCCTGTTTCCACAGTGTATGTTGTTAGAGGTAAATTCCCAATCCATCCCAGATGCTGGTTGCCAACCAACAGATCTAGTTCCTGCTCACAGTGAATGACAAGGGCCAACACCAACATGATGTTCCTAGATATCGGAGTGTGTTTCCATGCAATTGGCTATGGGAATGGGACCACAGCTATTCCACATGCAATCAGCTAGGGGAGAGCTGCGATTCGTGCAGAGGCCATCAGCTATCATGAGCATCACTTAAAATACATAAGCAAAGTAGGTGTAGGTCTCCACATCCACCAGAAAGGGAGTGGGAGAGGCAGACAGAGGCAAGGACATGTCAGGGAGGGGTGGGACAGTAACACTGCAGCTTGTTTGTGTCACACACCTACCAGCACAGGGTATCAAACCCCTGACAACTATGTACTGCTATCACAGTTCGATGCAGTTATTGGATTCACCACATGGGTTACCTTTTGTGGAGCCCTTAGAACATATCTGTGATGGTGAGTGACATCTGCAGCAGGGATACGGTAGCTATATGGTAGGTGATGTACAAGTGCCTGTCCACATGAACAGGTGCCAGCATCAACACAGCCACACTCTCACAGGGACATGCACATACTGACACACTTGGCAAGGCCAGTAGTACAACTCATCAGTAGCGGGATTGCCACAACACATCTCTGTGCAGGTATCACATGCACCACACGGGTCATACAGAGGTTGTATGGGCAAAGGGTATGAGGAGGTGTCAATCATCAGACAGCATGCTTCAGTATATAACACAACACCACCACTCCTCACTTCAATAAATGAACAACCAGTATCCAAATGAAACACAGATCTTCAGATAAAACTGTTTTAAATCTAGCGCCTCGGTAAAAACACCTTCTTGGAACAAATCTCATCAAACATCAAGCTTATATACACATTATACATCAATTAACTAATTAATTAACTCATTAAACCATTTACCCCTTAAAGCAAACTTTTCCAATTCAATTCCCCATTAAGACCCATAGGGACCGTTGTATTACATTTCAAAATGTAAATGCTTTCTTTATATAGAAGTTTTTCCTTTAAAACTTTTCATCCATACAAAAACAATTAATTTGTTCTAAAATGCTTCCCTTCAGTAATGAATAATAATTGTTATGTGATTTCATAAAATGAGCAGCAATTGTTTTTTCTTCTTTACAATTTTTAATGTCCCTACTATGTTCCATAAATCTTAACCTAAACATCCTTTTTGTTTCTCCCACATAGAACATATTACAAGGACAACTCAGAATATAAATTACCTCCTTTGATTCATGAGCATGCTTCAGTATGCCCATGGAGGTTGTAGTGAGTGTGGATGTGAACATACACAACATACAACACACAGACAAACACACAGGGTGCCAGTACTGACATGCATGGGTGCATGTCTGCACGGGTGTGTGGTGGTCAACTGTGGCAGCAGGCTATACAAGGATAGGCGATGGGTATACCTTGGCATCAGGCCACATGACAATGGTCTGCATTGTGTCTCAAGGCTGTAGTTTCCACACTTGCTCACAAAGGTGGGTATTGTATCCCCCATCCATTCACCTGGGTGACTGTGTGTGGCCAATGCTGTGCATCACTTGCCATGTATGTGTTCCTTAGTCCATGAAATGGATGGTGTCTGGGATGTGCACACCTCCCACATGCATGCACAGTGACATGTGGAACTGTACCTGAGGTGTGTGGCCCATGTTGTGAACACAGATTACCATCATATGTGCCAGTCTTGCCTATCTGTAACGGGGACCAGTAGTGGGCACCAGGTTTACTCTGCACCTACATTGATAGCATGCTAACATCATTCCCTGGTGTCAGTGGCATCTGTTCATACAGGGCATGTTGTTAGGCATTGTATGTCCATTGTGGAACACATGTGATAGCACCACAGATAGTGCAGTTGTCCATTGGGGAACATGGGGAGGTGCACTGTCAGCATGTATGTGCATATTGGACAGATGGACAGGGTGACATGCCCCCTGTAGCCCACAGTTATCACTCCCTGGTTACTATCAGTGGCCAATATGCAGTGCACTACCCACATATTGGCTTTTGCCTAAGCATGTGTGTGTGTATGAGACATGGGTTGAGAGTGTGCTCTGGGTAATACTGGGGTTGCTAAATGTGATTGCCTGACCTTGATGTCACATGTATGGGTATGGCTTTTCACCCCAGCCTCTCAGCTATTTCACATCCGTTATCTCTGTATGGTGGACACAGTGCTATATAGTAGGTCCACCACATAAGAAATATGCAAAACCCACTCCACACATGTCAGATGCTCACAACCACCTCTACACAGGATACACACACACACACACACACACACACACACACACACACACACACACACACACACACAGACACACACACACACACACACCTGTCATGTCCTGGAGTAGAACCCCTACCTAACTAGTTTATTACACCACAGCACTACACAGTTATAGTATGTGCCACGCGCATTATTGAAGTACTCCTTCCCCAAAGGTGTATTTCACAATGAATGACATCAGCAGGATTGCCAAAGTGGGCCATTTGAAATGTACTGCAGGGACTACCCGAAAATGCATTGCTCCCTACACAAACAGTGAGACACACACAAAACATTCACAACTGACATGTGTAGGTATAGAACCCCTGACAGAGGTTTATATGACACTACAGCATGGAGCTATTATAGGACACACCACGGGGATTACTAGAGAACTTCTTCCCCAAAGTTGTATTTCACAATGAATGACATCAGCAGGATTGCCAAAGTGGGCTATTTGAAATGTACTGCATGTGACTAGCCTATAATGCATTGCTCCGTATACAGACATTCACACACACAAAACATTCAGAACTGCCATGGGTGAGGATGGAATCCTACCACAGTTCCAAATCACAATCCAACAGTACGCAGTTACAGGATGCCCTACAGAGATTACTGGGCTGCAGCCTTCCCAGAGGTGTATTTCTAGGTGGGTGACATCAGCAGCCTTGCCAAGTCGAGTACAGGAATTGTAAGGAGTGTGACTATCCTAAAAAGAATTGCTCTCTACACAGCAGAGATAGACACGCACACTAACACATCTGGGGTTAGAACATCTACGTAGCTACTTTATCACACTCCAGCAGTACGCTGTTACAGGATGTGCTACGGACATTACTGGGCTACACTTTTCCCAAAGGTGTATTTCAAAGTGGATGACCTCAGCAGGATTGTCATAGTAGGGCTTTGGCGAGGGCATTGTATGTGCATGGGCCATAACCCATTCATCTAGAGTTTGACACACCACATGCGGGCACAAGCAGTTATATTCCACAGGTACGTGTATACAGCTGCTAGATGACTACTTCCTTGTACAGTCATGTTGCAAAGCTAGCTCTTGCACCACATAGTCCATAGTGCTGACAGATACCAGTGGCTAATGTCTACAGTGAGTGACATCTGAGCCCAATGTGGTTGTAGCCATTTGGCTGTGTGCTGGGTGGGACAAGCCTCATAATGGTAGGCTCTTTGTCACAGTCACTCTCTTCCACACATCTATGTATGTCTATGTTTGGCTTATTATAGTGTATTGTCCTTGGATATATGCCTGTATTCCTATCCACTGTGTGTGCAAAGCATGAGTGGTGCATACTGAGGAGTGTCTGCACTAACATCTGTGACTGCCAGATATGTCTGGTCCACTGTTATTTGCAGACATGGGATTCATTTGTTCATGTGTGTGAGCATGCCCAGTATGGCCTTTCAGTATGTTGTTGACTGACATTGCCTTCATTCCTCTAAGTGTGTGAGCATGCCCAGTATGCCCTTCTGTATAAAATGTGTGGATCAATTCCAGGTAGTTTGTACTCCAGTGAAGACCTTTGTGTTGTGCAAAGTGTTTCTGCAGGGTATCTGTCGATCATCTGGCAATATGGGGACAGACTGTGCAGGGGATAGTGTTTACTGTAGGTGATTGTGTCTGTGCTGCTTCAGCTGCATGGTACTGCTGTTAGCAGAGATATTCAGACATGTGTACTGTTATACACAGTGATGTTTTCTGTCATTGTGTACTGTCAGGTGGACATTCTTGCTCACAGTGATGTATTGGGGGACAAGGGTAACTGCAGCTGTGTCCGGTATTGTGGGCAGATACCTACGTATTCATGGTAAGTTATGCCATTCTGGAGGGGGAGCTGTAGACACTTGCTGCTGGGTCTGTGTATTTGGTTCAGCACCTTGGTACAGTGCTGGCAGAGGATCCCATACTTGTACACTCATTGACATGACAGTATAGGCTTATCTTGCTGTGGCAATGCCTCTCAGCTGTACAGATTCACACAAGTTACCCAGAGGCAGGGGCCATGGGTCAGGACATTAACCCTATCATGGTGTATGGGCAGGTGTGTAGCCACCCATTTATGTGTTTGCAGCCAGGGATAGTGTGTACACACAGCTTGGTATCGGACCCTGCACATTCCATGCTGCCCATGCTTCCACCCTCCCCTCTTCCATACATTATGCATACATTCTCTGATACGTTCCCTAAGGGTATCACCCCATCACAGATGTGTGCTAGTGTTGGCCCACAGTTCATGCAGTGGGACATGGTGGACATGTTACTGTGGTTTGTCCACATGGCCTTGCATATGGCTTATGTGGAGTGTGTTATGTCATTATTTGGGTGTCCATGACATAACATGCATTGGCAGTATGTGTGAGACACAGGCCTTTGACAGAGGCCTGTGGGGCATTAGGTGTTGCTGCATGCCACATGTGGCAGGCCGTTGCATTCTGTTATGCCTACATTCTCAGACCACTATACAGTATATTCCCCTGGGGTGACAGGGTAGGTGTGATAGGTGTTCATGCAAATACCTTCTATCAGTCTTGATCAGGTGGTGTGGATGCTGTCAGGGTGCTATGTACAGCTAGGGACACATCTGCATGGGACACCTGCACTGCATGCTGCATTCTTCCACTATTGCCATATATAGGTGAGGTCATACTGTACCCATTCCCCACAGCAGGGATATGACCAGAGAGGTACCTGTGGGTGGTCTTTGCATGAGCTGGGTGCATGTGTGCTATGGACACTATTTGCATCTGACACACAGATATGCATGGGGCATTCCAGTTATGCTGGCATATGCAGGTACATCAGCTGTTTCCCAATACATCAGTCTTACCTTCTTTGTGATCTGCAAATGTTCGGGAAGACATCACCGGTATCCCCTACTACAGGACCAGTTACTGTGATGCATACCTGTATGTACAATTCCAAGGATGTCACCATTTCACAGTGACACAATATATACTGTATGTCTGGGGTACTTTCCCCTGTGTACTGCTTGTATATCTAGCCCAACAGCCATGCCATGTCAGTCTTTCATATGGTGATACATATTACCACCATACATTTACAATGGCTTACTGCTAGCAATGTTATACTGGTGAGGATTGTCTTTGGCACTGCAGTTGTGAGAGCTTGTCCCTGTGATCAGCAGTAGTGGGCAATGGCCACCAGGTCTTACCTCAACATGCATACATACTGACCACTCTCACACAATATGATACACACACCATCCTAACACACACAGACCTGCATATTGTGCAAATGCTACAACCTATCCTGCTACCTTGGCCACCTCTAGGCATCTCTGCTCCACTCATATTATACCTACTCATACATGTTACTACATTTCTACACAGGATTGGGGGGCACACCTGACTGCTACTACATTTCTACACTGGATTGGGGAAGGGGCACATCTGACTGTTTCTACATGTCTACATATGAGTGGGGGGTACACCTGACTGCTACTACATTTCTACATAGGATTGTGGGGGACACACTTGACTGTTTCTACATTTCTTCACAGGATTGGGGGGGGGGGCACACCTGACTGTTACTACATCTCTATGCTGGAGTGGGAGTGGGGGCAGACCTGACTGTTTCTACATGTCTACATGGGAGTGGGGGGCACACCTGACTGTTATTACATTGCTATGTAGGATGGGGGGGCACAAGTGACATTTGTACACATTTGCTATGACTGTACTGGTATGCCATGTACTCCATTTCATTCTGTATTGCTAACTATCATGCTGACTAGAGGCACACCAGTGTACTACAGATCATGGCTTTGGTTGCCCTTATTGTCTGATGTCCTACCCTTCAGACCCAACATCCCACTGCCTGCCCTACTGTGGTCTGTCTGTGTAGGCCTGTGGGTGGGGTTAACCATAGCCATCATTCTGGGGCCATGGCACAGGCCCTGATTGGGGTTGTCTCCACCTTTCCTGCTGGCTGCGACTGTTGTTGGGTATGTGAACTCTCCTGACTGGCATGTGTGGGTCATATGGACACACATTTCGCTCAGCACATTTCCTGCAGTGTTGTTTGTCACCCTGTGTAGTACTGGCTACTATGGTGACTCCAGTATGTGTTACACATGTCAGGGTACCACTATGGGTGTCTACTTGCCGTAGCATTCAGCCACCCAATTCCCCTGCATCCTCACATCCATACCATAGCTACAGGTGACAACATATTCTACTCCATTTGGAAATTGGTAGGTTGATTGACTTACTTTGTGGGTGTGCCAGACTTGCGGATGGTGCTGGAGGGCTCCCTATGTTGGATGCACATAGTACACTCCCTATACATGGTTGAGCACAGGTGGTGTCATGTTTGGCATCCCTTTTACTGTATATGCGAGTCAGAGAGAGGTGTCATTCCCTGGGACCATACTGTGTTAGTATATGTGCTATGCATTGCCTCATTGCCAAGGCCAGGCATACTGGGCACACCTCCTTCTGCCTACTGGTGCAGGCTCAGGTTCTTCGTCCTCCGGGTCACTCTGTGCCTGTGCAGGCCTTGGCATTGGTGGGGGGCTGTGTGGCCCTGCCCCATGCTGTTCCTGCTGGAGCTGTTTCCACAGGATCATGTTATATAGCATAGCACATACCATAACAATTTGAGTACATGTAGCTGGTGAATACTGCAAGGCTCCACCAGATGTGTCCAGACACCGGAACCGTGATCTGAGCATCTGAAACACACACTCTATTATATGTATGGCCTGTGTGTGTGCCTCATTATGGCATTGTTGTTCAGGTGTGTGTGCATTTCTGATGGGTGTCATCAGCCATGGCTCCAGTCTGTACCCAGCATCCCCCACTAGGTGACCATAGGGGATGTCCCCACTGGCAAATCTCTGGTATAGCTGAGTCAGATGCCACATGTGGGAATCGTCATAGCTTCCAGGGCAGCCAGCACACACATTCATTATAATGCCCTGGGCATCACATATGACCTGGCAGTTGATGGAGGGGATATCCCTGTGGTTCATGTAGGTCCTACCCTTCTCACCGGGTGGTGCTTTGATGCGTGTGTGTGTGAAGTCTATAGCACCCACTACTCCAGGGTATTCTGCTATTTGGTGGAAGAGATGCATATTGCTGGTCAACACCTCACAGGTGTTGAGGAAATATACATACTCACTGGCATGTGCTGACATGGCATCCAGGAACTGGTGGAATACTCTGGATGTTGATGCCTGTGAGATCCCTATGATATCCCCAGTTGTGCTTTGGGAGGTACCTGTGGCTAGTATACCTAGGCCTACTCATACCTTGGTATCCACTGGGATGGGTTCCCCTCGGTCAGTTTTGTGTGTCAGATGTGGCCGGCACAGCTCAACAATTTGCTGTAGGAGGTCTCTGTCCACCTTATAATGCTCCACTATCTCCAGCTCATGTAGCCCCTGGTAGGTTACCCTGGGTCTGTAGACTCTTCTCCGTCTCCTCACTGTGGGTTGTTCGGCAGCATGCACATCCTCACCACCCTCAGCCTCTTGCACATGTTGTTCTATGCTGCCTGCTGCAGCCCTTCTCATTTTGTAGGTTTGTTTGTAAAAATTTCCCCACTTGTATACACCAGTGGTGTAGAGTGTGGGAAAAAACAGTGAGGAAGGTGTTTGCTTAGTTTATAGTAGCATTCTGAGCTGGGCTGGGCTGCTGCCTGTGTAATTGGCTGCTTCTGATACATATCACTTGCCAGATAAGCTAGTTCTCCTTGATTACCTTCGTACTGCTGTGTTCCCTTCCCATTGCCTTTCTGTTTGGGCCTGGAGCCGCTCCGTGCAAACAGAGTGCTCAGATGTGCACACTGCTGCTGTTTCCTGGTTTAACTTCTTTTTTCTTCCTGTAAAACCCGGAGCATGGTGCGCACACCTGCTTACACTTTGTAAAAAGTGCTAGGCAGGTCTAGACACATCCCCTAGCTTAGCTGTGCTAAGCTAGGAGCATACCCGAGCCACAAGGCTCCAATCCGCTTACAGTATGCCTGACACACTCACCCATGATGTCACCTACCTCCTAGACTTGCACTCAGCTATTCATACTCTTACACTGTTGGGACTTGCCTCACATTCTGGGGAAAACTCGCATTCGCTATCCTTCCCCTCATTTGCATAGGATTGCCTGCTAATGCATAGTTACATGTGTCACATTGTGCCTCCCCCCTTAGCAACCACTATTCACTGGCCAGGTTGTCTTTTGCCTGCCATTCACTTGCATGGCAGAATACTGATTTTAGTGAGACTGCTTGTTTTAGGTTTATTTTCTTATTTTCCCACTGATCCTGTTTGTGCTTCTGCCCTATGCTTAAACAGCCATGATTGGTGGAACTACAATAAAAGCTGGATTTTTTACTTTTTATATTGTTTGCAATGCCAATGGCCTTATACTTGGTGGTTTTCACCTGCAAATGGGATAATTTGCATATGGGGCTGGGAACGTGCAGGACTAGTGCAAGAGTGCTCATGCACGTCAAACAAGCACATATGTAGATTGGTCGGCCTCCATATTGCAAACATTACCTCTTACACTAATCATGCACGCTGTGCAAGCTTTTGAGAATCAGGGGGAAAATCTATTTTAGACATAGCAGATGGAGCTAATCTTATTGTGAATTCAAACTCTAGAGTTCCTTTGCATTTATTTATTTATTTATTATTTGTTGCATTCTTAAGGCAGATCTGTATATCCTTTAATTAGAATTGTAGCAAAATAAATACTTGAAGAACTATAGTGTTTAATCTTTATTGAGGAGCTCTGTATAAGTATCATTCAATGCTAGGTGTTTGAACCCCCCAGGTCTGGATTGCTTATGACTGGCTTCTCTGATTTTGAAACAAAATAAACCACTGTAAATTTCACATACACAAAAAGGTCAAGTCAGCATTCCACATACTCATACTATAAGTTAGTAGAGAGGCCAATGTATACAGCTACTGTGCAAGCATTTAGCAAGCCACATATAGTGCTGTCACTGTAAAATGGCAGGTGATGCCAGATATGAACACCAACCATAGATTGGCAGAGATAGCATTTAATACTGCACACACCAACATCAAACAAGTCAAATATGCTTTTTTGCCAATTAATAGTCTGCTTCTTTGACCTCAATGTGCCTGGTTTGGCAGAGTTGTCTTCAACTAAGACTTGCAGTAAGATATTTGCACTGAGCAATGATAGTGAGACATTACAGTATGAAGATTTTGTGAGACAGAAGGATTGTAGTAAAGTCAGAAGCAATGAGGGGGGAGAATGATGGGATAAGAATAACAGGGTAATGGGTGGGGGTATCTCAGTTAAGATACCAGCAATAACATTTGGGAACCTTTCCATCATTACCTGTTATATACCTTGTGGAGAAGTAGAAGAGAAACAGGTCAGTCAGTCAGGGAATGAACAGACAGCAGGAGTATGCCATCTGAGGCAGAGGTGGACTCAATACATTCTGGTAAAATAATTTGTCAAATTTTAACCTGCAGTCTGGAACTAAATTCCAGAAAACATTGAGGCTGAACCTAATCTTGAAAGTTTCAGGAAACAACTCATAAAATGCCTCAAACAAAGGTCACAGTGTCCTTGGTTTGCTATCCCATGGATACAAATTATCCCTGCTCTCCGCTAACACACACCTAATCTAGACATATTCCTAAAAGCTACTGACTATTCAATTTCCTCTCTGCCCTCTTTCATTCTCTCTTATTAGGTTCTTAAACCTGAATACTGATGTTATGACATTTTACATAATGGGCAGGATTCACGAAGGTTTGCACGGAGTGTAAGAGACGTGCAACACTCCATGCAAGCCTCGCGATCCAGGAACAGCCCTAAGCTCCATGTAAGAGACCAGCTAAAATGTCTCTTACACGGACTGGGCGTGGACATGCTAAATACCTCACTTGCATCCAAAAGGTATGCAAATGAGGTATATTAGCGATCCACGAAGCAGAAACCAGTCCGTGTAGGAGACGTTTTAGCTGCAGAAATGTACTCAGTTGACAACTGAGTACATTTCTGCAAATTCCACAACGGAGCGATGTCAGCTCCAAAAAAAGGTTGCATATGACTCAGGCAGCATGCCAATGGCCAAATATGTGGCCATTGGCAATACAACCCGATGCCAAAATGATAAAATTATAATTTTTTTCCCGGCGATCGCCGATGTTTAAACCCAGCGCAGCCCCGTGCAAACGGGCTGCGCTGTATAAAAACATAAAAAAAAAGGTTATAAACCCACAAATGTGGGTTTCATGCAATACATGGAATGCCAATGCAGGGACCAGCAGACCAAAACCAACATGGCCACCGTGTAGTGGTTGCTAAGGGGGGAAGCTGAGTCTAAGACATGTAACTAAGCATTAGTAGGCAATCTCATGTAAATGAGGGTTCGGATACTGAATCTCACAGTCACATAGCAAATGAGCACAGTCTGAGTAGTGTAAGAGATACATAAGGGGGAGGAATAGAGTAGGAGATAGGTGACATCACAGGGGGGAATGGTAGAAAGAAATGCAGTTCATTGGAGGCCAGTGTAACATGACAGATGACAGGCACAGATCATGGAAAGAGGTGTGCCACTAGCTAAGTCATGGAAAGTCAAGAAATGGAAGGTGTACACTGTTACTTACACCAAAGTTTCTTGCTGAGCGTGCATGCGCACGTGTGCGCGCCATGAAGCGTGAGTAGGACAGTGTGTACTTGTGTAAGGCAGTCTGAGCATGTGGGAGCATGTTGGGAGATGTTTAACACTGTTTGCGCTGGTGTGCGCGCGTGTAGGGTAGGCTGAGTATGTTAGAGGCTGTTGCAGACGTGTAACTGTGTTTGCACAGGTGTATGCGCGTTTTAACCCGAATAAGTAGATTCTGAACCGTGTAAGCACGTGTGCGCGTGTGTAAGCCACTGTGAGTGTGTTTCAGATAGTATGCACGTTGCTCCCCCCTGAGGAAACAGAGAGGAAAAAGGAAGCAACAGAATTAATAGGAAGCTAGCAGGGATAACTGCTGAAGCTAGCAGGTGAAAACAATTAGAAGCAGGCAATTACACAGGCAGAATAGTGGCCCAGGAGAGCACTTAAAACTCTACAAACAGTAGTGCAGGATGTTTCCCTTAAGAGACACTGCAAGACAGGAGTAAGCTAATAGAAGTGAAAACTGAAAAAGCTGAACTCAGAGCAGAAATGTTAGGGGCTGCCATAGCTGTCATAATGAGACATAGGCGACTTGCTGAGGGTGGTGACAATGCAGATGGTGCCAGACAACCCACAGTGAGGAGACGGCGAAGAGTGTACAGGCCCAGGGTCACCTACCACGGGTTACATGAGCTGGAGATAGTAGAGCACTATAGAGTGGACAGAGACCTCCTGCAGCAAATTGTTGAGCTGTGCAGGCCATGCCTCACACACAGAACCAACAGAGGGGAACCCATCCCAGTGGAAACCAAGGTATGTGTTGGCCTAAGAATACTAGCAACAGGTACCTTCCAGAGACCAACTGGCGATATGATGGGGATATCACAGGCATCAGCCTCCAGGGTACTGCACCAGTTCCTGGATGCCATGTCAGCACATGTCGGTGATCATGTATATTTCCCCAATGCCCGTGAGGTATTGGCCAGCAATATGCGTCTCTTCCAGCAAATAGCGGAATACCCTGAGGTACTGGGTGCAATAGACTGCATGCACATACATCAAAGCACCAGCCGGTGAGCGGGTAGGGTCTACATTAACCGCAAGGGCTTCCCCTCCATCAACTGCCAGGTCATGTGTGATGCCCAGGGCATAATAATGAATGTGTGTGCTGGCTGGCCTGGGAGTTATCACGATTCCCACATCTGGCATTTGACGCAGCTGTACCAGACATTTGCCAATGGGGACATCCCACATGGACACCTAGTGGGGGATGCAGGTTATGCACTGGAGCCATGGCTGATGACACCCATCAGAAACGCACATACACCTGAACAGGAACGCCATAATGAGGCACACGCACAAACACGTAATGTAATAGAGCGTGTGTTTGGGCTGCTCAAGTCATGGTTCCGGTGTCTGGACACATCTGCTGGAGCCTTGCAGTACACACCAACTACATGTACCCAAATTGTCATGGTATGTGCTATGCTACATAATATGATCTTGCGAAAACAGCTGCAACAGGACCAGCATAGGGCCGGGCCAAACAGCCCCCCACCATTGCCAAGGCCATCACAGGCAGAGCGTCACTTGGAGGAGGAACAACCTGAGCCTGCCTCAGTAGGCAGAAGGATGCATGCCCAGTATGCCCTGGCCTTGGCAAAGAGGCAACGCATAGCACATACACTGGCTCAGTAGGAACCCTGGGAATGATACCCCTCTCTGACTCACTCATATAGTAACAGGGATGCCTAACATGACACAACCTGCTCTCAAACATGTACAGGGAGTGTAGTATGTGCATCCAACAGAGGCAGCCCTGCAGCACCACCTGAGGCATGATTGCCATGTGTTAAGCAATGTAACACCATCTAGTATATGCAAACATGAAGACCCTGCCTAACATCTCACCCTCACCAAGCATGATGCCACACTATGAAGACAAGAAGATCAAGTACAATAATTGGCTGAAGTAATGCAGTCAGTCAAAGGGGAGCCAATGTGTTTCAGGCTGGGAAGATATGCGGAGCTTGACATGATGCACCACCTGCTAGGGGTGGTGTGCACCTATCATGCCATGCCCCATGGATACCGGCAAAGGCTGTCAGTACCCACAGCATGCCCTGAATAGGTAAGTCTCAAAACACAAACCCACCTTCATAGGTTCTACAAGGGATAGGAACCTAGATGTAATACTACCCCATGACAGATGTATAAACAGCAAGATGTGTGCAGTGTAAACGCACACAGTAAGGAGAATGTAGATACCAGTCCTGTAATAGAGAACTGGGCAAGGCTCACATCAGCACCCTAACACTACCAGGTCACACCTCATACTGTGCTGTACAGCCGCAAAACATGGAACAAGCTACAAAAGGAGGGTGACTAGCAAGAAATGGCAAGGATAACCACACCCCCATGTTGGTACCACAACAAGAAGCAGCATGGACTAGCCATGGTCAAATACCAATGGCTAAAACTGCCTCACAGTATATAGCCTGCTGCAGACTACTGTCCTAATACCAGGAACAGCACCTGGCCTATGTCGGAATACATGAATATATCAAGCCTCCAAACCACATGATATTGCTTGACTGAAAATACCCAGACATACACCGGTAGCATTGTACTAGCACCAACACAGTAGGAGAAAATTACCCAGATTCCATAAACCAAAATGCCCAGGAACAATGTACTACTCCCACAAGAGGGGTAAGCATACTGGATGTGATAATCAGCAACATGTGTACTGGATGGCAAGATGAGAAGTGTACCCCTCACTGGTAAGACCAGACCATAGAGTAATCACACTGGATATACACACCCTGACCCCAGTCCCTGGCCAGAATACCACAGTGAAAAACATGTGTAAAGTATAGGTTGCAGCCCTCAAAACCGATGTTGAATCCACAAAAGGCCCTGTGCAAGTGCAGAATATGGGACACACCACAGAACATGTTATACAGGCATTCCATGAACACAGCCAGGAATGCTTGGAGTATGCAATCACAAATAACAACAACACACAATGCCATACACGCAGGCATCTGGCATGCTGGCCTTCAGCCATTACCAAACCATGCAAGAGAATGAGGAAGTTACCACATGATAGAGCAAACATAAAAAGGGAAGTAATCACTGACCAGTAGTATGGCAACAACATATGTCCACACATACAATCCACTAAGTCCAGCCACAACAAGTATAATCTGTGAATCCAGAGGCAATGTGACGCCAGTACCAAGTACACAGACAACCGCAACACCCCCCAATAAATACAAACATATGTGATAGATGCATCCATGTATCCAAACCAGAGGTTGAGCTCCAACAACTCAGTACTGTCAACACTAGTCAGGAGGAGAAGGTAACCACATACACCACAAACCCAGTCCGACATAGACCTACCACAACTGTAAACCAAACACATAAACACAGGCAAATATTCCCGGAGGCCTTAATTACAAACACACCACACCAACAGAAGCCTCCAAAGTAGATCACAAGCAACCACAACCTTCAAACATAGCACATGCAATGAATAGTATGCAAAGCTGGTGTGCCAAACAGTCACAGGCCCGAAGGAGAAACAACATGCCCGATACAGTCATAATAGGTGTCTGTATAGGCAGACACACAGCTGTCCCACTCACCAGACTGAACAAGGGAAAGGGTAGAGTAAGCTGCTTGTAGGCTGCCACAAAATGCCACATAACACAAGTACGCAGGTCACCCCAAAGCAAGCAGAAATATGATGCACTCAATGTCCATGCTGGTGTGAATTACCTGAGATGTACCTCCTGGTCAACATCAAAAGAGACATGGATGGTCCCTCTGAGTATGTACCCCAGGGCGGGATGACACTGGCTGTGTGCAGCATCCAACCCTCACCAAGAATGATGCCACAGTACAAACACAGAATGCTCATGTTTAACAGCTGGCACAGTTACAGCTGTCAGTCCAAGAGGGTCTAATGTGTGTCTGCTTGAGATGTCAAGCATGACAAGCCATGCTGCTGTTACAGGGATGGCTGTCAGTTGTTACCCGTGTGTGTCTGGATACTGGATAAGGCCTTTGCCGCCTCCACAGAGCCGTATGTAGGCAAGGCCAAAAAGACTACCCACCACCCTAGAAAACATAAGTGGTAGGAAACATAAGAGTAATGCTGACCAATGCCAGATGTGTAAACTGCAATATGCATGCCCCTGAGGCACTTCCCATTATGGAGAACATTGATGTCTGTCCAGTGACAGAAGCCTGCTGCAAGCCTAGTGATAGCACACCAGCACTACTAGGTTATACCACATATCATGTGTTATGGCCCCAACACCTGCACCAAAACATCAAAGGAGGGGGAGTATCCATATGCAGCACAGACACCCATATTGCCAGGTAACTGACAATGCACAAAGCAGCGGACACCACCCATGTGCACATAACTGTAGTCAAAACTGCTGTACAGTCTGTAGCATGCGACAGACCACACTCTCACACACAAGAACTCCACCCAGACATCCGAAGACACTGGACAGTATGAATGTCCCACCAAATACCAGACAAGGTACACACAAAGTACCACATAGGTGTCAAACCATTATGTATGCAAGGAGTAATCAGGGACCTAGGGACACAGGTCGTCATTAATTTGTCATGTGACAGCCACAATGCCAATGTGGCTATGAAGACTGTTGATACTGGACACCGTATCATGAAAGGATTCACATCAACATCAACAGAGGTCACTGTGCCACTGTACTGTTCCCTTATCAGACCCATAATCTAGTACAATGACTCATATGGGATGTACCGTACGTGACACCTGCAGCGGTTCGGAAGACCTCATAGTTACCCCACCAACAGGATAAAGGGTGTGAAATATATGTCATATGCTGCCTGGCTGTAGACACCCCAGCTGACTGCAGTCACACACTGCCTACACAGAGGCATTGTATGTCTGTTGTACAAGGCCATGTCCAACACAGGAGTAATGGACATGCTACACCACAGGAAATCAAAGCCATTGGAGCTGTGAGAGTCACAGATGTCAACCTCAACACATAATGAAATAAGATGTGTTGGAGGGACAGATACATAACCCATAGGCTCCCCACACCCAGAAACAGGATCCCAATCCATGGTAGGCAGAGTCCCTCACTGACACCCCTCAACAGGAATATTGCCAAGTGGATGGATGACCGTACATGTATACTGGGGGTCCCCACTGTGTCATGACCAGACAGAGGCACAGTGAAGAACCTCATAAATGGCCATAATTGAACATAGCAAGGGGTGGCGAAAGACACACACACTCTAGCTAGGCTTACTAATGGCCTAGGGTGTCTAGCCTACTATGAACCCATGAACCTATGAAGATACAAAACGTACAGGACACTAAGGATAATCACAAGGCTTACCCAACTGATGGTAGGAACCATGTTGGGCATCTACAGATATGCTCCAAATCACACAGATATTGCAAACAACATACCAAACACACACACATATTGCTAACATACAACCTGTCAGGTGCAGTGCAACCCCCTCCCCCCCCGAGTGCAAAATACCTATTCCAGCAGATGGTCCCCTGACATTGCAGATGCTGAGGTAACAGCCATCATCTGCAAAGCAGAACACACAGCAGCAAAGGTATGTGATGGTGTCCTGTGCTGAGGCCAACATGGACCCCAAGAATAATGGAATGCCAAATCACACTACTGGCCAATGTCAGCCTTACCACAGGATATGTACCCAAAGAGCAGTGTACAACAACAGTGGTCCATCACAACAAAGGTGTTGCCTGAATGGATACTCCAAACTACCACCCCGTGGATCCTGACAAGCTTGTTCTGCACAGCTATGGAAAGGATCAGTATGTACCACAGACAGAAGGCTATTGTGGACCTACTGATACTGGACCCTACACACTGTGGCTGTTGTAACTGCAGAACCGGCCCCTAAACATGTCTGACCCATTTGAAGCAGTCATTAAGGTCATTGATGAGGGCTATGTGGTCCACACAGCATAGCTGGACCGTGCACATGCTTCTAGACAATACCGTACGTGTTCAGTATGGATATGTTCACCAGCTTAAATATACACCCCTATGTCAGTAGAGGGGTTGCAAAGCAGACCAAGGACAGAACTGACATGGTCAGACATGCCGCATTCATGTCAGACTACAAAGCGGATATGAGTGGCATCCCACAAGGCCTGGTCTTGCCCCCCCCCCATTCTGTATACATGTCCCATAGGTATAGGCCAACATGGAAGGACTGTGACTGAGCATGTATGCAGAGGAGTACAAACAGCCCACCATATCCGACCCCAGCTGACACAAGCAACCCACAAAAGGGTCACCTACAAACAGACAACTGTAGCCATAGCCATGTCAGCAAGCTAATTGCAGAACTGTGTATAGACAACCACCGTGGATATACAGTAAGTGCCCACAAATTACCACACAGGTGTTAACCCATGAGGTACCTAACATGTAATGTGAGACCTGGGTACAAAAGGTGATAAATATCCTGCACTGGACAAACATGTGGCTGTAGTGTTCGCAGAAACATGTATCATATACCCACCCAAACATGAAGGCTGGCAGATGTAGATAAGGGGAACTCACTGTGGCTCTGCAGCCATCCTCCATCAGCATCACAACTGACTACAATAGCCCCTGTGGGATATACCGCAGCAGACACCTCCATCAACTGTAAAGTCCACAACAGTACCCCACCAGGGGTAGCAAAGAGCATGAACAGATGCCATGTGTTGCCTGAGTAAACAAACTGCAGCCCCACACACCGCCATCCTTCCCAGCTACAGGAAAGCTGTGCCTGATGTATGAAGCCATGTCCAACCTGGAATGAATGAACATGTTGCACCTTGTACAATCTGAATGGCAGTGAGCTATGCACATGAGAGACCTGAACCCCAGCACTGACATACATAGGACAAGCTGTACAGAATGATCCATAACACAGAAGGCACCCACACACTTCAGTAAACTCCTGGTACAGGTCAGCCAGAGAGCCACATATCGACACCCCTCAAGAGGCATCCTGATGAGTGTATGGGAGATGGTAGGCTACCCTGGGTATCACTGTTATGTCAGAGGTAGATGGAGGCACAGTATACTAACCATGACATATGTAATGGCAAACTCCAGTTACAATGTGTGTCGAAGGACAAACACACCCTGTGACTAGCATCAGAAATGGCCTAGGGAACATCGCTAGTGTTTGCCAATGTCCACCCATGTTGTGGAATACACTAGCAATGTTGGACGAGCCTGGTGTAGGTAGTCCATATCTGAACATATTGCAACATGGTCATATGTGCACAACTGGCCCCTACACAGTCTGTTGTGCTCACTATGAAGATGTCAAGCAGTCAAAGGACTAAAGCCCAGGATACTGTCCACCACAGTGAAAGTACCGAATCAGTACACTATACGGTACTACAGTGTTAGGTCATTGTGAAAGTATGTTGAGAACTGTCTGCAAAGTATCCCATGCAATCCCTGCAGGCACAGTATAATCCCTGTTGTGGCAGACACAAATCAGTTGGCCAGTTAGTACACAACATGACACTCAACACACAATCATAAATGTGCGATATTGTCGAAGTTCACACACACCCAAATATGTGGTGGACTTCAGAGTGAAACATATGGAAAGCTCACACTGGGCATGCTCGCACACTTTGATAAATGAGGCATATGTCAGACAACATGCCATGGAAAGGCTGAACTGGGCATGCTCACACACCGTTTAGCAGTTGGCCACACATATCTGGTATTTGTACGTGTCAGTCCAGGAACCAACCACAACAGAGCAATCAGCCCAGTGCACACAGTAAATGACCACAGAGACATAAGTGATATAGTGGATCGCCATCATATGCAAACATCTTCCACAGATACACAAGTTGGTCATAGGAACAGGGAATGCTATGGCAATAAAGACCTGCAAACAGTAAAACAGCACAACAAATATTGTGCATCCGACAATTGAACATATGGGTGTAGAGGTCAATACTAGGCTTCTTGCCCCAGGGAATGACAGCTCAGCCAGAGTGTGCTTGGCATCTGCATCCTCAGGATAGTAGGCTACTGTGCCACTGTAAAGTAGGTCACAGAAGGCAACATATGAGGCTAGTGAGCTGTGCCTCTGTCAAGCAGGGGCACCGTGGAGGTCTCAGGGATTGAATGGGCTAAGCCACAGCCATGTTGTCGGTGTGTGCTGTGAGAGGGTTGCTGAGGATCTCTGACAGTAGGTGTCCATCAATAACAGACTGAGGGGAGCCCTATCTGCATTCTCTGGATGATTCCACTGTCAACACTGTGTTGTAATGAGTATGTGTGAATGAAGTGCCGTGCCGGAACTGTCCACAGATGTCCTCCCTCTGTGGGCTACAGCTCTTCAATGTATTAGGTCACTCTGTCTGTTGAACGGCGCATATATGGCTGGTGTACAGCTGACAGGTGTCTTGTTGTGGAGCAGTCATGGGTATATGTGGGATAGCATGACCAATGCAAACTGTACACATGCTCATAGGATGCAATTGTCAAGGATTATGCTGAGTGGCCAGTATAGTCCTCCAGCATGGGTCCTCTGAAGTCATCCACCCCAGTCTACACAAATGTAGAGTCTGCTTGTGCTAAACACAGTTTGTGTGCAGTGACAACCTTGCCTGGGGGTGGAGATGAGATATGGATGTCCAGGGAAAGGTGGGTATGGCAGATATCAACAATGGTGGTCTACCTCTGGTGTGGAACTGTGGGTACCCACATTGCAGATGGACAGGTGCAATATGTATTCACCCATGTGGCTGTGGTGTGTGGTTCTGCCATAGCACATGGACCCACAAATTGTAGTGGCTGTAGGGTAAAGTGGCAGAGGCCTGAGTAGTTCTCACACACAATATGCCTGTACCTGATGTTAACAACTGGAATGGTGTATGTGAATACCTGCATATCCTGGCACTGTTCCCAGGGAAGCTAAGTGTGTGTCCTGGATGTGGGTGTGGTGTTCTGGACTGGTTGTGTTGTGTGTTACAGGTCCTGTGGTCCCAAAGCATGATATAGAACATAACCTGCCAGTGCGATGTGCATATCTGACCCTGATGTAGGTGGCTGCAAATGCATATATATGCTATCCCCCACCTGACAGGTAGTACTACATCTACATACCTCTGTAGAAATAAAGATGTCAGCACCCTAGAAATACTACAGGTGCAGAACAGATGCCCAGTAATTCGGATAGTGCGCTCTGCTAATGTCTACCTCAAGTGTCATAATATAGTTAGGTAGGGGTTCGAATCCTGCAAATGCTCAGTGTGTGTGTGTGTGTGTGTGTGTGTGTGTGTGTGTGTGTGTGTGTGTGTGTGTGTGTGTGTGTGTGTGTGTGTGTGTGGGTGAGTGAGTGGGGTTTGTGTGTGTGAAAGGCTGTGAGAGGGAAATGTCCCTTTTGGCAACAGGGAGAACACACTACAGGATGCACACTCCCCTTTCTAAACACAGATGATGTCAGCACCCTATAAGTACAGCAGGAGAAGGGAAGCCTCCCAGTAATGCAAATAGCGCGCTCTGCTAATGCATCTGTCTCGAGTGTCATAACATAGTTAGGTAGTGGTTTGAATCCTGCAAATGGCAAGTGTGTGTGTTTGGATGAGGGAGGTTAGTGTGTGTGTGCAAATTTGTGTGAGGGAAATGTCCCTTTTGGCAACTGGGAGAACACACTACAGGATGCACACTCCCCTTTCTAAACATAGATGATGTCAGCACCCTATAAGTACAGCAGGAGAAGGGAAGCCTCCCAGTAATGTGAATAGCGCACTCTGCTAATGCGTCTCTCCCGAGTATCGTAATGTAGTTAGGTAGGAGTTTAAAACCTGTAAATGGCATGTGTGTGTGTTTGGATGTGGGGAGTTTGTGTGTGTGCATTTCCGTATGAAAAACATGTTAGTTTTGGCAATCAGGAGATCACACTACCTGATGCACATTACCCTTTCAAAATACTGATGTTGTCAGCAACCTATAAGTACAGCCAGAAAAGAGGAACTATCTAGTAAACCGAATAGTGCGCTTTGCTAATGCTTTTCTCTCACGTGTCATGACTTAGTTAGGTAGGGGAATGAATCCTGCAAATGGCAAGTGTGCATATGTGTGGGGGTAGTAGGGTGTGTGTAAATGCAAGTGTGAGAGAACAGATCCTTTTGGCAAATACTACAATACACCAGATGCTGCATACTCCCCCAGTAAACACAGGGGATGTCACCACACTATCAGCACAGCCAAACAGGGCTAGTTGGCTAGTAATGCCAATAGTGTGCTCTGCTACTGTGTCTATTACCATTATCAGAGTACAGATAGGTATGTTTTGGTAACCCACAACTGCAACATGTGGTTGTGTCACACAGTATGACCTTGTGTGGGTCTTTGTACATAACAATGCATGCCATTGCCTAAACCAGCAATGGCATTGCACACATGATGTATGTGTGTGACACATACACATAAATACCTGTGACCTGCAGTAGTTACCATGTCTGACACATGCCTCGAGTGGCTACATGGTATTTGCAATGTATACCAATATGACTGTGTCTTACTGTGCAGGGTCCGCACGTGGTATGTCTCTATACAGTGTGGGTGTCTATGGTGAAATACCTACAGCAGGGGATACACATCTGGTCTGGGCCATACAGTGTACATGTAGTCGATGTACAGGTGCTGCATGTTCCCACCTGTTGTAGTAGTGGTAACATGTCATTCCACTGCAATTCAGTGACCACATGCTGTGAACCCTTAAACTGGTGTGTTGTAGCTGCAGTAATGCTCACACACAATGTTTGGCTGGATGCAGTCCAGCCATATAAACACAGTTCTTGAGACTGTCATATTGCCAGTGTTGTTATGGAGGATAGGTGGTCTTCCTGTGTATGGGAGGGTTGTGTGTGCCAGGCTATGAACCAGATGGCAGTCCGACACACTGTTAGCTGCACATGAGTAGGCCCTGATGGTTTGTGCTGTCCCAACAACCTGGAGGTGTGTGTATCTGTGTTACCTTGGGATACCACCCCCCTATCCATGTGTGTTACATGTGTAGGGGACGACAGGCATGGTATGGGGCTTAACCTGTCAGTGATGGGTAACACCTGTGAGCCATGAATCATGAATCTGGTACTGCACAGACATTGCAGTTCACCATGCTGAGGGCAGTGTCTGGTGCATGCATCTTCCGGTGTACACTGCTGTTGTTGTGTAGCAGCAGTGTTAGTGTCCTAACCTGTGTGATACCCACGGAGGTGGCTATGTAAACCATGTCCTGCAGCATAAGGCAGTATGTGTGTACCAAGGAGCTTTGCCATTATACATCGGGCCATGGGTGTCACGTGCAAGATGACCCTTGCACATCATTGTGGCTTCCCTAGCATGTAAGCACACGTTGACAGCCAGTGGATACCCTATGAATGACAGTGGAGACTGAGCATAATGTAGACATACAACACCCTTCCACATATAGTGGTAGAATACCTGGTGAGGGTATGTTGGCAACCAACATCAGGCTCATACTGGCCTGTGCCACATGCTGAGAGATCCATTCTATGTTCCCTATCATGTAGTCCAGGGAGGTATGTCTCAGGCAGCCATACTGGCATGGTCAATGAGTGAGTCATATGTGTCCATGCCTCTGACTGACCTGTATGTATGTGTTCTGTGGTGGACCATAGTGCCCCTGAGGCATATCACTGTGACCTTCACCAGATACAGCCTGTTGAGTGGGACCCTAGTGCAGCACACAAGACAGGTACCTGACACGTCTGTAGCAGGTGTGTTGTGTAGCTCTACAGGCTGTGAATGTGTGGCACAGGGGATGTGCGTGCCATGTGTGGCATGTGCTCTGTTCCAACAGAACATATGCCTGTGTGCCAGCTGCGGAGGTGTGTGATGCCCAGGCAGGCTGCTATTCTGAGTCCCCACATATGCCCCAGTGTGTTCAGCATGCTGTCAGTGCATGTCAATGTCTGACTTGTATTGTAGTCACTGTAACATATTTTATTTATTTATTTATTTATCCTACATTTGTTGACTGGGATAGTCCGACTGAATGTATGTCCATTTCCAGGGGAGGCCCGTGGAGACAAGCTACGAGGGTAGCAGATACAGCATTACATAATACTAGCATTACATATTACAAACAGATTATTTACAGAGATTACATAAGTAAGCAAGTCAAACATGTTCCACAGGTTAATGTTAGTCCTGAGCACAAGTCAGGATTAAATTAAATTACACAGTAAAGTGGTTCACAGATTTTACACATTCGAGTTAGCCAGGCTTGATACATTGACATAGCCAGTTAAGTGACAAATGTTGTTTGAGTCTACTGTTAAATTGACCTAAGGTGGACAGTAGGGTAATATCAGCTGGAAGTGAGTTCCAGGATCTACTTACAGGGTTTGCAAAGAGAGAATCACCGGCTGTGTTATGAAACTTGCTAGTCTGAATTAGTAATTTGTTATAGGATCGAAGCGGTCTAGGATTGTTATAGGGGGTTATAATATTTGAAGTGCAGGAGTATTGTCTGGATTATAGAGGATTTATAGACCATAATCAGTTGGTTATACTGTATTAGGCTGGGTATTGCAAGCCAACCAAGCTGATTTAGATTGATGCAATGATGTGTCCTAAAAGGCAGCCCAGTGGCAAACCTGGCAATGTGGTTGTAGCAAATTGAGTGTTTGTTAAGGACAGTCTTGTTCATATTCGAGAGTAGAGGGGATGCATACAGAAGGGTTGAAACAAGGTGTGAGTGAGCTATGGCACCTTTAGCTGGAGGGGCTAGGAAGGCTTTAATTCTGTAAAGTGACCCTAGTCTTCTATTGATGGCTTTGATAATTTGGTTAACATGTAGGTCACATTTGAGATTATTGTCTATGATGACACCTAATAGTTTAGTAGATGGGTCAGGGGAGATTATTGTGCCATCAGTTGATGTTATGGTAACGGTGAAAGTGGTAGACCTACGTGTTGGTGAAATAACAGCAGTTTAGTTTATTTGGGATTTAGGATCAGACGATGTTCAGAAAGCCAGTTTTCTATTGTATTAAAGGTGGTCTGGGTAGCTGACCATAACTCTACTGGAGATGTGGCTGAGCAGATCAGAGTAGAGTCTTCAGCATATTGGATACAGCTGACTTTTGGGATGACAGTATAAAGGTCGTTAATGAAGATGGAGAACAGCAAGGGCACTAGTATAGAGCCTTGTGGTACTCTGAGCGTGTTAGGTAGAAGGTTAGAGAGTTTGTTCTGCCAGAGGCCAACCTGCTGTCGACCATGCAGGTAGGATTGAAACCATTGGAAGGCTCCAGTATCTAGACAGTGTTTGCAGGGTGTGGAGTACAAGTTGGTGATCAACCATATCGTATGCCTTGGAAAGATCCAAAAAGAGGGATGAGGATACATAATTAGTGTTGCAAGTATGGTTTATGGTGTTAGTAAAGGCTAGGAGGCCTGAAGTAGTGCTGTGATGAGGACGTAAGCCATGCTGAGTGTCTGCCATAATGCGATTTTGGATTAGGTGGTGCATGAATTGTCTATGACGAAAGTTTCCATAATCTTTGCAAGTGGAGAGAGTATAGCTATTGGCCTATAATTGGAGAGTTCAGTAGAGCTGCCTCCTTTGTGAAGTGGGATTACATATGACATTTTCCAGATGGTGGGAAAGTTAGATTTATATATATATATATATATATATATATATATATATATATATATATATATATATATATATATTACCATGGTTCGTTTGATTACCTTTGAGACGGGGTAAGCAATAGCATCATCTGATTTTGATAGGTACTCGGCAGGGAGTTGATCAGCAGAAAGTGTAGTGGGTTTCACTGTTTCAGTCAAGGTATGGAGAAGTGAAGTGGTGACTGGTTGGCAGCTGAACGCAAGTAGGTTTCTAGGGGTGCTACTTTCAGGACCAGGGGAGCTAGGGGGTAGATGGCTATCTAGGCCCTGAAATGTCTCAGTAAAGAACTGGTCAAAACTATCAGGAACATCTTCAGGGGTATTATCAATAGTAGCAGCAGGGATTGGGGTTGACGTTTGTCCAGGATGTAGTATATATGACATGCCACCTGACAGGGTATGACATTGCTGGGTTCAGAGAGACCAGTCCCCAGATTGGCTGTGTGGTGGCATCCCACACGTGTTGTATGTTCCTGGCCAAGGGTGATGGCTGACTGCATACATGTGGCAGCTGTGACATTGACACATGACTCACATAAACCACAACTGGACCATAGAGGCGATTCACAGGTTACCTTTGCACATGCTACCCTAGTAGTGTGATTGCCATGGTGAGTACCAACACATAGGGCCAATGGGGAACAACATACTGAAGGTGTGTATGTGTGGGTGTACCGCTACTCTTTCATAGCACTGACATATATGACTGCACACGTGGGTAAATGCCAGGTAAGACGTGTGCAATGTGTCACAGGCAACGTACATGCGTACAGGACAGACAGTGATGTTCTGTCATGTGTAAAGTTGACATACGTATTGTACGCTATGCAGATGTCACTAAAAGTCTACAGAAGCACTGTAACTCAGCATTGCAGGTGTAAGCAGTGTTCCAGGGAACCCCAAGCGAACATGCATGCAAACAAAGCTACAGTAAACAGGGCTGGAAGTAGTGCATTGTACAACAAAGAAGGGGTAACAATAACAGTAAGTAACAATGCAAATATGTAGGCACTATCAACATGTACCCAGAAACACACAGCGCAGATGCCCATGGTAGAAATGATATTATGTCATACTTATTTGTGATTTGGATTACATTGGTACTGCACACATATCTACATGCGCGAACATCCACATGGCATAGTCGTTGTGTGCAACTTGACACCATTACTGTACATGTCCACCATTGCATATCACTACTTGCGTTAGCTTTCCCCCTGTGCTACCCATGTATGTGGCTATCTGTTGACAACCTTACCACCGGCATGCAATTATGTGCAGCTGTTATACTTTGGTATGTACTATGGGTGCAGACAACAATTCAGGACATTCATACAGTTACTGCAGCAGGCATGCTGGGATAAACACAGAGTCATAGCAGCACACTGTACTGTTACCAACATGATACTGCTAATACACTTCTATGTAGTCACCCTGTGCATTAGCAATGTGTTTACCTGTTCCTGCAATGATGTTGGAGATTGCAGGAGGTGGTACAGTGTCATAATATGCACAGGGTGTGGATTAGGTATGCCTGAGTCAGCCACTGATACCACCAATTGACATGTGTGTGTATGTGTGTTGGTGAGGGGCAGCAGTACAGGGTGGGGCAGTGTTGGTGCAGTGTGCGTGTATGTGGTCACCCTAGGTATTAACATTTCGCATGTGTGTATGCACGCACACAGTTCCACCTCATGGCTGCCATATACAGGGGTTTGTGGACAGCCACAGACTGCACCTGGCAGGCCATACAGATCAGTGTCTGTGTGCATGGACACGGTACCTGTGCCTGGCAGGGGTGCTACGGACCATATCCAGTACTAAGCCAGACTGGGTACTGTCATCAGAAGCGGGAGTGTGTTGACTGGACACAAGTCCCTGTTGGGACTGTCCAGAGCCACGTGCACGTGGTCTCCTGGGGCGTTCCGATGACAGCACAGACCCAGCATTGCTGGGGCTGCTGCTGGCACTATGGGGGTGTGCGTGAGCCTGTTGTCATCCACGCCGACTGCCAGCTGCTGCTGCTGCCGGCATATGGCCATGTCGATGCCACAAACACCCACCATTGCCCTGGCTCATGGACATCTGGTTGTGGAACTGCTGTAATAGGTCCCCACAACGTCTGTCTATGACATCGGTGAAGTTACGGATAGCATCCGCAATGTCACGCATACTGTCTGTCATGGCTGTGCGACATGCTCTCAGCTCCCTCAGACCCTGTCTGGTGTACCTTTCCATACGTGACTGTGCCTGCATGACAGTCTGAAACATAGCTGAGGTTGACAGACCTCTTTGGGCACGTCGGCCAGAGGCAGTACGCCCACGGATGTTCCCACGAGAACCCATGGGCAACTGTCTGTGTGGTACCATCAGAGGACCCTGCCCATGGCTGCTGTGTGGGGATGCATGTGCCACAGGTACCACATTACCCTGGTCTATGCCCACTGTATCCTGTCCATCACCTAGGGACAATGGTGACAAAGGATGTACAGGCAGGATGACTGTGCGCAATGATGGGGTTGACAGCTGTGTACTATCAATTGGCTGACCAATGGCAGACCCTGACACACCTTCCTGTACCATTACACAAATATCATCATTACCAGTAGCCGTGGCACAGAATTCAGGTTCCCTGCTGTAGGTCACCAGAGCAGCCCCAGAACCTGTGGGAGGAAGACAGGAAACACAGTTTACAGTCTCCAGACACTGTTACCAGTGATGCACTTATACACACATGCACACATGCACACATGGACACAGGCACACATGCACACATGGACACAGGCACACATGCACACATGGACACAGGCACACATGCACACATGCACACGTGGACACATGCACACATGGACACATGCACACATGCACACGTGGTCACATGCACACATGCACACATGCACACATGCACACATGGTCATGTGTACACATGCACACGCGTGCTGCGTGGACACAGGCATACATGCACAGATGCACACGTGGACACAGGCATACATGCACAGATGCACACGTGGACACAGGCACACATGGGCACAGGCACACATGCACACATGGGCACAGGCACACCTGCACACATGCACACATGCACACCCTGCAGTATACACACAGAGCACTGCTGAGTTACACTACTGTTACTAGCATTATCAGGACTATTATAGGTTATGTTAAACACACTCACCAGCATGGATGGCCTGCCTTGCTGTAACCCTGGAGGGACCTGCAGAAATGATGAGATTAATGTCAGTGGGCACAACTGTGCCATTGATATTGCATATGATACAGTGTACAGAACAGTCAAGTGTACATATGGCATATTACCTGCACGCTCCATGTCGTGCTGCTGTGTGGAACCAGCCTCCATCATAATGCAGGTGTAGTGCTGTTGGTGTTCTGGGGCTGGAGCCACAACACTTAGGAGTAGCCCCTCCAGTCTGGTGAGGGGGGGATGTGTGGTCACCCCACCTCCTGTGGTCACCTGTTGCCTGTGGATATCTGATGCACGCTGATGGACACTTCAGATTAAATCACTGCAGTGATGTCATACCTGCTCATATGTCCTGTTATGCATGCCAATATCATTTACCCTACGGACAAGGTCTTGCCACAGTGCAGCCTTCTCCTGCTGATTCTGACTGGTACGGGAAAACAGGATGTCATACTCCCGCACCAGGCTCTGGTGGATCTCCTCATCTTCCGCCACAGAGTAGGCGGGGTTATGCTGACGCGCCATCTCCCTGGAAGAGAACACAAACAGGATATCAGCAGACCATGTCAGCAATATATGGCACACATACTATACATGATACTCATGTGTAGTGATATACTACTACTCCCATATGTTGCATGTGTGTGTGTCGTGGTGGATATACAGGTACATGGCCAGATATCGGTGCTCAGCCAACACCTGTGCAACAACACCCGCCACAACACACACAATAGTAGCATGCCCATCAATTCAGCACACACGAGCAGGTGCAATGCACAACCTCACTGGGGGGTACATCCCAGGTACTGTATGTCCACTACTGTGATGTGGACAGAAGTTACTCGGCCTGGATATACATATCCCACTACCACCACCAGCACAGTAGACTACTTTGATATTTGTGATTAGACAGTTATTCACTTGCTGGGACTGAGATGGTATCCATGCAGCACACTGGGCCAGTGGAAGCCACAAGCCACACTGCTGACCCCTTTGCAAATGCTTACCATGGACATGCCACAGATTGCATGGAACTTGCACACACATTTCTAACCCAGACCCTATGCACAAAGGTTAGGCATCCTGTCCGGTGGACCCAGACAGAGGCAGATTGTATAACAATAGCAGGAGGCTACTGCAGGACAGAGCACATTCACATTAAGGGAAGGCATCTGTGGTCAGCACTGGTACTATGCTACGGTCCGTCATAACAACGGCCATAGCCTAATCTGGGAGGAAATGGACACAAACACTATGGATGACCACAAGGCCTTCTTCAGTTATGTTACACATATGGACCACATGCCTCAGATATGCTCTGTGTTAATACACACCTACTTAACATTCACCAAACACACGGATATTGGCAACAATCTTGCAGACATGTTCGATTGCACGTATCCCCTCCTTCTCCCCACCAGTTGAAATATTTATCACAGCTGGATGTAACCTCCCTATCATCTCACATGTCCAGGTGAGGGCCACCCTCAGCAGAGAAGAACACACAGCATCACTGTGACCTCATGGTATCCCTGGATGTGTGCTACCTGCACTCCAAGAGGACATATAACTGCATATAACACTGATAATTTATCTTGGCCGTACTACAGGATATGTACCTGGACAGTGGCATACGGCAACAGTGGTCCCACACCACTAAGGGGGCACCTCGACTGACCCTGGGAATTACCACATCATATGCATAACGGGCCTGGTCTGCTAAGCTATGGAATTATGCAGTATGGGATGCATATGCAGTGATATTGAGTACCTACAGACACTTGTTCCCAGCCAGTGTGCCTTTGGGATGGGCTGATCCTGCCTTTTGAACCTGGCTGACCTTTCAAAGCAGTCACTACAGCCATTGCTGGGGCAACGCACAGACAACTGCTGCCAGGATCATGGCCTAAGACTGATTGACATGTAATGTATGGTCATCCCCTTTTGGTGGAACTATGTACACACAACATATCACATGGACATACCTATGGATACAGACCTATGACACATTTGGAGGGTTCACAGTATGCACACTATTAACCTGCTACTTTGCATTACCTGTGTTTGTTGCAGCTGGTTGCGTTACCACTGTTTCTGCTTGCTGCTGCTATTGTCAGTGCTGACAGCTTCGGGTGACAGAGTCACAGTGTATAATTTTTTTTTTTTGCTCTCTCTTCTCTCTCTCACTTCGCCTCTCCCTCTGTCTGCTTCCAGACAGTGCAATGAATGTATTGCATGTGTGGAGTGTTAGCACTGGATGCTTTTGTAGGTATCTGCATAAGTCCATGTGATGGCCTCTGCACCAATTGTAAGCCAGCATTTGCTAATTGCATACAGCCAGTTGTGTACTGATTGCAGTTCTCACTGTGATTTCAGGTCAGTGCTATAAGGGTAGGGTATGTGGGATAGGCGTTGCCCTTTCAGATTGTGAGGGCGGGGACCATGCTGGTATGCTGTGGACAGTGTTCTGTGAGTGTAAAGGTTAGTATCTCTCTCATGATTCAGGCTGTGTTGTATATTCACATTTCTCCATTCCTCTCTCATGTTCCCTGTAGCAAGTGTGTATGCACAATGACTCCTACAACTATATATAGATATATATTTATATATATATATATATATATATATATATATATATATATATATATATACATATACATACATTTATAGATGTACTTTAACTGACATTATTATCTACAAGCTACCAACTAGCATGGCTGTTTCTGTTCACACACTACTATTATGGAAATCCAGTAGTTTTGACAGTAATTCTAAATGACATGCTTTGTGTACTACACATCCTATATTCCCTTTACATTCATCCCTACTATTACATGTTATATTTATTTTAGAACAATGTTCTTGTATAAGAGTCATGGCTTAGTGGTAGGTCATACAGACTAGTGCTTCCAAGGTCCTGGGTTCGGGACTGACAGTGGGATTTTATTTTGCTTTTGAACTGAGTACAGGACCTGTCAATCAAAGTGACTAAGGCACTTTTAAGCAGTTGTAACCGGGTTAGCGCTGGTTTGCGTGGAGGTCACGCATGCGCACTGGCAGTTAGCTCCACGCACACAAGCGCACACCCGCTTACAACCACTTAACGGTGCTTACTCTGGCGCACACCCGCTTATTTTCTTTGAAAGAAAGAAAATGGGAGACAGGAAAGTGGTGAAAAGGGAGCACAAAGAGGGTAAGACAGTAGGGAAACAAGCTTGGGATTTGCAGGAGGGATGTAGGTAAGGTCCATAGCTGCCCATTTCTTCATCAGCAACAGCTGTGCATATGTATGTAATTTGGTGTGACATTTGAAACCTTCCACCCCTGAGAGAGGTGTCAGGACAACAATAATACTTGTTGTACAGCCAATTGTAATTGATAGATTCCATGTCCAGCAGACATGTGTGCGGAATGGGCAGCTATGTATGGGGCGTAATTTTTTTGTGGGTACAGAGTGCCCTTTTTTTTTTTTTTCAGATGAGAGTGGTATGTCAGGTGAAGGAAGTCAGTACAGCTGGGGAGGTAGGTTGGGTAGGTAAACAGACAAGACAAACAAGACGCATACAGGGGCAGTGTATGACACGTGTGGGGGGGTTACACAATTGATGGGGACAGAAGTTTGGATATCCAGAGCCCATGAGCCCACAGATGGCAACAGTGGAACTGATATCCCCACCCATAGGCAGTTGCCACTGTTCCTTCACTGCCCAGGACAGGGCTGTGCTGGGGGCTGTGTAGGCCGGGCAGCAGGCATACCCGTTAGTTGCACCACCCGTGCCTCGAGCTGGCGTAGGGGCTCGAGAACAGGGTCCCGAATCTCCCTACACACCACAGTCCGGACGCTATGGAGGGTGAGTGGTGGTTCTCCTCTGGCCACACTTGCAGAGGGGGGGCGAGCCCCATCCCCTGCAGCGCTTCCACCCGCAGGTGGCACAGGGCCACCGTAGGAGGGTCTGGACTCGGCACTAGTGCCAGGTGCACTCGCCAGCTGAGGCGGGAGAGGTGGGTCCGTTGGAACCCGCCTTCCCTGTCGTCCTATGTTTTGCATTATGTCATGACAGTTTGAGTTAGTGACATATAATACCATTCACAATTAGTTGTAACAGCATGCATTAGTATTCCCATTAACCAAACACCCAGATATTCACACCATTGAACAGCGTGCATAACACATGCATAATCTGAACAGAAATACACAGTCCAACAACATGCAGGGTTAATTGATGGCAACAGGCCATCAGGTTTGGATGTGATTGCACATACCATTTTCACGTGGAATGGGTTATATGTGGTTATAGGGTGGGGTAAAGAAAATAATATTAACACCTTCGAATAACAATACATATGCTGTACATTTCTAATAGCTACAGTTATATACACACTACTGTTCTAACTACAGTTTCCTATATGATAACTATTTCAACTTGGTGATAGGACTGTTACTGCAACATCAATATACATTTTATTGTTCTTCATACACATTCATATCTAGCTTTGTTCAGCTACATCATCCTGCTACATTTGCTTTATATAGTTGTAGACAAGTGTGGATGTTTGGTATATCAGACAATCATCCTATCTGTATATTGCAGACTGAGAGCAACATATCCAGATTTTGGGATACACATTCCAGATGCAGCAACACTTTGAACAGATTTCGCTGTTTGGTTTTGAATCTCACATGCATTTCATTCTGTCTTGACTGCAGTATACTTTATTCAGGGATTATTACTACTGTATTGCTGGATTCATGACACTTCCTCACACTCTCTCACTTGCTTTCATTTTACTATTCAGGATGGTACTTACTTCTAGGCTTTATTGACATGTTTTACCTGTAGTTATTACAATCCTTTCCAGCAGTCACTTCTGTCATGTTTCAGTATTTCAACAGGGATATATTTCACACATGTGATTTCATCATCTTCTGCAGCTATACTTTTCAGCCTGCTGCAGGTTGTGTACTATTTTCTTACAGGTAGGGCATTTTTATTTCAGAATATATGTCAGACAGTTTCATTTTTCAGTTTAACTTACAGGCTGAAACACACTTTTGTAATCAAGCAATACTTGCAGACACTTTCACACTGTTACTTGCACATTTTATTCCTTACTGACTACACTGCACTCTTTTGCTGACTGTCATACTTTTATATTTCTTTACAGTTACTGGTAGTGGATTACTGACCTGCCTGGTGGTGCAACCGCACCAGCCTATCGCCATAGGCTCTGCGGTTTGCAGAACGGACACCTGCAGCTGTAATATAAATGAAGTAATATTGGAATACACATCTCCATAATATCAGCTAGTTTAATTTCTTAAATACATAATTAAATGTAACTTACTCAGTAGTGGGGCATTGGGTGTTTGCCGGGCCTCCTGGATCCAAAGGTTCAGTTGGTCCTGCTTGCGTCTCTTCAGGTCCGCATGGTGGTGACGGACCTGCTCACCAGTCCTTGGAATCCCTGTGGCACTGGTGAGATCATGAGCCAACCGGTCCCACGCCTCAGCCCTGTATGCTCCCCAGAGGACCTGGCCCTGCATGAGTTGGGTCTCATGATTATGGACTAGGAGCCAGACCATGTACCTGGACTCCTCAACGCCCCACCTCTGTGCTCGAATGCAACTACCCTCTCCTACTCCTGTCATTCTGCCTGCAGGTCAGTTCTACAATCGTTTATGCTGTGTATTCCCGCCTATGGGGCTTATATAGTCCGTTTTTCCAGCACATATCTGTGATTGGCCATTTTGGAATTGTATCAACTTCAGTAAACCTGCATTGTCATGCTCCAGTTTGTATTCATTCCTATATAATAGCTATTATTGCATTTAAAGGTACTGCTGTCATGGCTTAGTGGTTCTGTACCTTGCCTATGGTGTATACTATCCTGGGTTCGAACCTGGCCACTGCTTTTTATTTTTCATGACTGTCTAGACATGCTGAGGGGTGTGTCTGTGTAAAGGCAGTTTTGATACGGCTTGCTCAACGTTGCCCGTCGGTTAGCTTGTTTGCGCGGTGCGCAGCTCCGCGCAAACGGGGTACGCTGGTTTAAGCCTCATTTGGCTATCGGCACGCATATTACGCTCAGCTCAGCTAGGGGCACTTAGATTCAGCGTGTTAAACCACTGCTCAGCTACGGGCACTCATTTTGCACCAGTTAAACCACTGCTCACGTACTGGCAGATGCACTCACCCTGTTAAACTGTAGCTCAGCTATGGGCACATCTGGCATTTTTTATTCTTTTGTTACCTCACATTTCTTCAATATAAATGGGCTATTTCATTACATTTTACATAAAATGTGGTTTTATGTGTACATATTTGTCAGGGACTTGTTTCCTGCTTATTTTGCTAAAAATAAAAAATTGGTGTTGCGGGGGCTCGAACCATGAATGCCTGCTCTTCAGCCAACATCTCTACCACTACGCTATTACTTCCTGGCTTATTTTGCATATTTAGTTCTTATATGCTTTCCCACTGACTGCTAACTGTAGCTGCGCTTCTGGGCATGCCAGCATAAGAAGCACTCACGGTTAAACATTTGTACAATTTAAAAAATATATAACATGTTTATTTATATGTTTTCTGTTCATAGTCTGTGGGGGCATGTGTTGTGTTCTGTTTATTCACATTTCCGTGGACTCTGTCGTGGGTGTTTACTTTGGGAACTTTCCTCTTCTGGGGGCGTGTCCGCTTACAGGGCTCGGCCTACGGACACGCCCCCTACTGTCTTACACGGACCGTGTTGGCCTTAAGTGTGATTCAGCATGCTCTCATGAATATGCAGAGCATGCTGACATCACTCCGTTTAACTGCAGCCTCCGTGTATGAGTTATAACTCTTACACGGAGGCTTCGTGAATCCTGCCCAATGTGTCTTATTTTATTGTTTGTATCTTAACTGAGATATCCACCATCCATTGCCTCCTTATTGTCATCTTATCATTTCCCCCCACTCATTGCTTCTGACTTTCCTATAGTCTTTCTGTCTCACAAAATTCTCATGTTGTAATGCCTCCCTACCTTTGCATCTCATTTTACTGCTGACCTTCTCTTTTTCAGATATAATTCCATGCCAAAATGTCTCAATATTAGCTACTGGTGTTATTCTATCACTTTTTACCCTCTTCTCACATATGTAAATATTTGAGTTTTATTTGGCGCTGGAATATAAACATTTAATACAAAATGCATTTTTCATATTGTATCATGTTTGCATATATATTTATTAAATGCATATGCCAGAACTATTGCCATGTGCTAAATGCATATACCAAAACAACTGACCTGTGCTAAATGTTTGTTTTGCATTTCTTGTATTACTCGTTATGGAATAACTTCACCATCCACATTATACCTAAAAAGACTCATTGGATGAATGTACATAACCAGTTTACTAAAGTATGAATAAACAAATTGCAGCACTGGCAAAAAAGTAGCACCTGTTCCCCAACTATGGTCCATAATAGAGGCAACACAGAATAAAATGCTGCATGCATTGTCACACCCAGACTATGTATGACAGTACATGCACTGCCCATACTGTGCATCAGGGATTACCTTACCCAAACAGATTAAGGGTCAGCAGGTCACAGTTATCATCATTTGCATGGGTGGGGGATGCAGTGACAGATGTCAGCAATATCATAAAGGCTAAGGTTATGGAGGTGAATATGCTGGCCATATACACCTTGTTAGTAGGTTGTCAGGAGTCTGGAGTCACATGCTCCAGCAGCAAGGTGAAGCTGCCAAGCTGTAAGCACTGGAGATGAGTATGTGTTGTGGCCTGAGGTCTTGGGGTTGATGTGGTCCATAGCAGGTACATACAGGACTACAGGAGCATGTGCATGTATTCTGATGGGGTGTCTCATGTTAGGTGCCAGCATATGTGCAGTGTCCACTACTTGGACAACAGCCATGACTATGGAGAGCACTCCTTCTGCAAACAGGAGATAGTGATGGTATAGAACTATGGTAGTGAGGGGGTGTGGCCTGATGAGCTGTCTCAAAAATAAAAACTGAAAAAGTGTCAATGGCCATGAATGTTGGACCAGCCATGATGTGGTAATCTCTATAGACAGAGCTGACAGTGATGCCATCATAGGAACAATCTGTGTCCTATGGACATGCTCAGTCTGTGACTGGTTACTTTATATCCAGATCCTCCCATGGCCACAGCAGGGCCTGCAGTGGCAGACCTTAGGGTTATTATCATCAGCATCATGGATACATCAATGGATGCATTATTGACCTGACAGGCACTGCCTGCTCTCTGTTATAATACTGCATGCCACTGTACATATATTGGCTGTCCTCTTGCAGGCCATACAAGTGTTGCACATTGCTCCTCAGCCCATGCATCATACTCAACATCTCCACAATGACATGAGCAGCAACTGCCTATGCCTGGATCACTGGTCTGCATATCCACTAATAATTACCAGGTGTTGCACCCAGATCAGGGACAGACCTTGAGCAATGGTTGTGCTGCAGATCATCGTGCCCCTCCCCTATGTGGTATACATTTACATTAGAGGCAGATGTCTGTAATGAGTATGCTTACATAGCATGGATGGACCTTACAGTTTCAGGAGCTCTGCCAAACACTGGTGGGTGTTGAAGGATTGACCTGTCAGTACAGGGCATCCTTATTTGAGGGGATGTGTGTGAACCCTCCAATATTACTGTTGTTGAGAATGCCACTGTGTCATCAGACAATGCCATGTAAATATGTCAATATCACAATAACATAAGCCACAGGTGACCTGCTGATATCAGGTATGCGATGTCTCTTGGTGATGGATCTTCCACCAATGAGACCTGCTGTGAAAACAGAAAGTCAGCATATGTGGTAGCACTGAATGATGTACCTAGCCCCCTTTGTGACAGACATACTGGGAGATGACACAATCTGCAAATATTTTATAGGCACATTCATACTTTGTTATGGATGTTTTTGTGTTTATCTGATTGCCTGAGGGTCTAACTTTTCTTTTCTACTACTAGTATAATGAGTTACATTTCTATTAGACTGTGTTCAGTATCAGGCTGTGATTGATTCTATATCTATCTGGACATACAAAGCTGATACAAGTATACTGTTTTGCACTTGATATGTTTCAGTGATAGTTAAAACTGTACTGCATTTATTTATTTGCTTGACTGAATACTGCTGGTCTCTGTCTGCATTTTGTTAAGAAAAATTTACTGCATTTATTTATTTGCTTGATTGAATATTGCTAGTCTCTTCCTACATCTTGTTGTTTTTCCACCCTCTTGCCTAAATGTTGTTGCATTTTTAAAGTTGGTGGCTTTGGAATTGCCCGCACCTTCTGTAAATTTGATTTTGGACACTCCTCCCAGTCTCATCTCATTTGCTCATTTTACTGAATACAGTGAGATCATTTGGAAGAGCTACTCCCTTGCTTCTTTAATTGTGGACACTCCTCCCAGTCCCATCTCATCGGCTCATTCTAATGTGTACAGAAAGAGCACTTTGGAAGGCCAACCCCCTTAGTTTCTTAATCTTGAATTATCTTCCATTTCCTCCCTCTCCACTTAAAAAAATTTATACTTTATTCAGCTGCTTTTACTGTAATTGTGTTCTTCCTAATTTATTACCTTATTTTGCTTTGCAGTTTACTTTTACGTGTTCAAGTGCTTTTATGCTGCTGTATTTATTACTGCTTGTTAGTAGCCCGATCAAAATTTGCTGTTATTCTAAGCCTCTTAGATTTGGTTTTAGCAATTGCGCTTCAGGCCAGTTATTTTACATTTAAGAAGTTTTTTTGTGGTCTACACTGTTGTGGACAAACCCCTATCAAAAATCACTCTCCTTAAGTCCGTCCAATTTTTCAGAACACCATGTCTAGACAATTCCCATCTGTTTCTCCTTCCAACTTGGTTGACATGGGCATACTGAGACAGTGTAGCAACTGCCTTATGTTCACTGACAGCCCTCTTCACCTAGCAAATAATTTTTCTACTTGCAAGAAATGCATCTACATGGAATCCATGCCCTCTCATGCCACAATCAGTATTTCTGACAAAGATGAAATTGCCAGCACAAACACTACACCACCCACATCACACAGCCAAGCACAACACATTCCCACTTATACAGAGGTCTTCAATAAAAACTTACCTAAACAGCAGAGACCTCCAAAACACACTCACAAACATTCCACACACAACACCAAACACTACACACACAGCAGCAGCACAACAGAGTCTCACAAACACAGCCCATAAGGCATAACAATAAACCAACACAGCCCATAAGGCATAATAATTAATCAAACATGATAGTCATTGGTGACTCAGTTGTGAGGCACACTGATATCCCCCTCACCAGGTTGGACAAGGAGAAGGTCACAGTTAGTTGTCTGTCAAGTGCCAGAATCTGCCACATCATGCATGCACTTAAGTCTCTCCACAACAGGTAAACGTATGACTCTGTCATTGTCCATGTTGGTGTGAATGACTTGAGATGTACTTCCCTGGACTATATAAAGAGAGTCATGATTGAGTTCTCAGAGTATGTGTCCCAGGCAGGTATAAATTTAGCCCAAAGCAGCATCCTACCTTCACCAAGAATGATACCACAATACCAACAAAAAATGATTGACTTGAACAATTGGCTTAGTTTCTGGTGTCATTCTAAGGGGATCCAGTATCTGTCTGTCTGGGATGACATGGTCGACAGGCCTCGATGCTTTGCTAGAGATCGCCTTCACTTGTCACCACTGGGTTTCCAGATTCTGGCCAAGGCTCTTGCCTCCACCATTGTGCCTTTTTTAGGCAATGGCCCAAAGACAACACTTCCAACATAAAAGATCTGTCAAAAAGCAAATTAAAGGTCGTGTTGCTTAAAGATAGGAGCCTTAACCTGAAAATGCACTTACTGGATGCTCTTCTTGCACTGGAAGATGCCAACATCTGTGCAGCCCCAGAAACTTGGTTCAAGACTGCGGAGAGCACCCCTACCTTACCAGGCTATACCTCATTCCACACATTCCAATCCCAAAATGAGGTTGGGAAGACTAAGGGTCATTGAGTCTCTATCTTCATTAGAGGCAAGCACACCTTCAGACTGGTTTGTCAGCATGATGCACTAGAACCACTCCAGGTACAACTGACAGTTGACAAGACTCATATCCAAGTTATAGTCAGCTAAAGACCACCCCCCCACCATGACTCAGAACACCCACTCCTCCTACCTGGACCTACTTGACTCCATCAAGGCACCCTCTAACATCCTGATCCTTGGTGACTTCAGCTACCCCACCATAGTCTGGGTGAACAATTCCTGCACTAATGCACTCACCCAAAGATTCATTGGCTTAATCAGTTCTAATGCACTAGACCAGCTCATCTCGTCCCCCACAAGGAGAGATAACATTCTGGACTTAGTTCTCACCAACATGGGTGACCACTGCACCACTCCCATTGTAAGTTCATCCCTGGTGAGATGATCGGTCTGTTTCATTCAAAGAGTCCATCCTGCCCAACCCTCCAGCCATAACCAGACTAAAAAACTTCTTAAAAGCTGACTACATCCTTCTGAAGGAGGGTATCAGTAGCTTCACAAACTGCCTCCCCTCAGAGGATGCAGACAACTATGCTGAGCAGTATGCCAATGCAGTATACAAGTACCTGTACACCTGCATGGACTCAACTATACCCAACAGAACTAAAACCTGTTCCTCAAGGAAACACAAACATATCTGATGGACCTCCTCTATCAACAGACTTTACAACAAAAGGAAGAAACTGTTGTCCAAGGGTAAAAACGCACAAAATTCCAAATTGGAAAAACTTCCTCCTTAGCCTCAACAAGCAAATTAGATCACTAGTGAAAACCCCCAAAGCCAATTATGAATCTAAACTAGCCTCTGAAACAAAAGGAAACCACAAAGCCTTCTTCAGTTATGTCAGGAACCTCCATGGCAAAGCCTAGGTTTGTTCCAAATTACTACTTAATGGTACCACTTACACTAATCCTGTTGACTTAGCAGACCTGCTAGCAGATAGGTTCAGTGCAAACTTCATGCCCCAACCCCGTCAAAGGCCCATTTGACATTCCTGATATTTGTCCTGCACCTCACATCTTCGTAGATCAAGTGTTAAAGGTCCTATCCAAAGCAAAGAACACAGCTTCCATAGGACCTGATATTATCCCAGGCTGTATTCTGTACCATCTCCAGTAAGAACTAGTTTCATCATTGAGCAACCTATTCAACCACAACCTAAGTACAGGCTTCATTCCAGCAGAGTGGAGAACTGCCATTGTAATCCCCTTGCAGAAAGGAGGTGCCACTACTGACCCTGGAAACTATTGCCCCATTAGCTTGACAAGTCTGATCTGTAAAGCCATGGAGTGTATTATTATGGACCTCATAAACAAGGACGTAGGCAATTTCCAAGCACTTGACCCACCCAGTTAGAATTTGTCAAGGGCAGATCTTGCCTGTTGAACCTGGTCTACTTTTTTGAGACTGTCACCAAGGCCCTGGATGATAGAAAGTCAGTACATACAGCTTACCTTGACTTGGCCAAAACCTTTGACACAATCCCCCACTTAGGCATCATTGAAAAGCTAACACAACTTGGAGTAAATCTCTATCTCATCAGTTTGGTGGCCAACTGGCTCACTGTTAGGAGCCACAAGGTCAAAAAAGGTGCCCCCCCTCCAACAGCAGACCTGTCACTAGTGGTGTTCCCCAGGGATCTGTCCTGGGACCCCTAATATTTGGCATCTACTTCTCAGAGGTCCAGGTAAAGACAAAATACCCGTGGCTGACCAAGTCTGCAGAGGACTGTAAGTTGAGTGCTGTCATTGACTTTCCAAATGATGTTAGCATACTACAAGAGGGTCTCTCAGCAACAGATGACTGGTGCCAAAGTCATGGCCTTAAGTTAAATATAAAAAAATGTATTATCATACCATTCGGCAAAAATATGGCCTCTACTGATTACCATATCAACAGCAACCCCTTAAGCACACAACCTGTGGTGAGAGTCGTGGGTACACAGGTTGACAACAATCTCACATTTGACCATCATGTAGTGGCAGTGGTTAGAAAAGCCTTTTATGTGGTTCATCTCATAAATAAAGGAATTACATATGGAAAAAAGGAGGTTATTACCTCTCTGTACTCCTCCCTCATTAGGCCAATAATTGAGTATAACACCCCATTTAGGGTGTACCTCTCCAAACACCAACACCAGCTGGAAAGGCCACAGAAATGCCTCACAAAGAGAATGGCCTCCAACACCTGTCCTATGTGGACAGGCTCAAATCACTATCACTCTACTTGGTATTGTACAGATTACTCAGAGGTGATCAGTATCTCATCTGCAATGCAATCTCAGACCCTACCCTACTAGAGATGCTCCATATCTGTACATCTAACTCCTCACACATTACCCACTCAAAAGGCCTAATCTAATATGTGACATTAACAAAACCTATTGTAGAGGCAGGTTGTCTCCCAGGGCTGCCTGTCTCTGGAATTGACTTCCCATGCACATCAAACAGAGTACATCGCTGACCCTCTTGAAGTGCAACCTTGATGAGTGGATTAGAAACCAAAAATTTGTCCCAGGGTTTCCACCTGTGTCCCTCATTAACAGATGTGACAGATGCTGACTGAGGTTTCTTTTTGGGGGATAAACTTTTAGTTAGGCTTGTAAGGGCCCCAGGGCTATTAGCCTAGTAACTTCCTATGATCCTATGATCCTATGTTATAGACCAGAGGTACCTTGAATTCAGATATGCAGAAACATCTTGCTAAATATGCCATTTCACATGCAGTGCACTGTACAATATTGCAATGTAAAAGCTATTACAAACCTGGTGTTTCTCCTACTGACACATATACAGCAGTCACTAACCCAGCTTAAGGTCACAAAAGGTGCCCCCCCCTCCAACAGCAGACCTGTCACTAGTGGTGTTCCCCAGGGATCTGTCCTGGGACCCCTACTGTTTGGCATCTACTTCTCAGAGGTCCAGGCAAAGACAAAAGACCCATGGCTGACCAAGTCTGCAGAGGACTATAAATTGAGTGCTGTCATTGACTTTCCAAATTATGTTAGCATACTACAAGAGGGTCTCTCAGCAACAGATGACTGGTGCCAAAGTCATGGCCTTAAGTTAAATACAAAAAAATGCATTATCATACCATTCGGCAAAAACATGGCCCCTACTGATTACCATATCAATAGCAACCCCTTAAGCACACAACCTGTGGTGAGAGTCATGGGTACACAGGTTGACAACAATCTCACATTTGACCATCATGTAGTGGCAGTGGTTAGAAAAGCCTTTTATGTGGTTCATCTCATAAATAAAGGAATTACATATGGAAAAAAGGAGGTTATTACCTCTCTGTACTCCTCCCTCATTAGGCCAATAATTGAGTATAACACCCCATTTAGGGTGTACCTCTCCAAACACCAGCACCAGCTGGAAAGGCCACAGAAATGCCTCACAAAGAGAATGGCCTCCAACACCTGTCCTATGTGGACAGGCTTAAATCACTATCACTCTACTTGATATTGTACAGATTACTCAGAGGTGATCAGTATCTCACCTGCAAGGCAATCTCAGACCCTACCCTACTAGAGATGCTCCATATCTGTACATCTAACTCCTCACATATTACCCACTCAAAAGACCTAATCTAATATGTGACATTAACAAAACCTATTGGAGAGACAGGTTTGTCTCCCAGGGCTGCCTGTCTCTGGAATCGACTTCCCATGCACATCAAACAGAGTACATCGCTGACCCTCTTCAAATGCAACCTTGATGAGTGGATTAATAACCAAAAATTTGTCCCAGGGGTTCCAGCTGTGTCCCTCATTAACAGATGTGACAGATGCTGACTGAGGTTTCTTTTTGGGGGATAAACTTTTAGTTAGGCTTTTAAGGGCCCCAGGGCTATTAGCCTAGTAAATTCCTATGATCCTATGATCCTATGTTATAGACCAGAGATACCTTGAATTCAGATATGCAGAAACATCTTGCTAAATATGCCATTTCACATGCAGTGCACTGTACAATATTGCAATGTAAAAGCTATTACAAACCTGGTGTTTTTCCTACTGACACATATACAGCAGTCACTATCCCAGCTCCTATATCCAAAACAGCACTGATTAGGAGGATTCCATCCATTTCCCTAAAAAATTGGACATCATGAACATCTCAACTTCTATGAGCTGCTTCTATGGGGACATTCCACTTATCCTTGGCATGCTATACATATCAGTTATCCTTATCTGAAGATGTTATAGACTCTTATTCTGCCAACCCACAGCACAGATGTCCTGAACAAATATGTACCACATCTGGTCCTGAAGCACCTTCTCTGTGTTATCTTTGGCCGGGACACTCATATCATGTCTGCAAAGGGCTGGCAGTGAGACCTTAGTCTCCTAGGTGGTAAACGTTTCCTCCTCTTGCCACTCTTTTAGGCCTTTAAGATGTGTACACATGTGGTTGTACATGTAGGTGCAAGTGTGTTCATGATTCTCTGTGGATGTTTCCTATGTGAATGAGCTGACTCTTTCTCCCCATATAGTGTCTTCATATCTCTACCCTTTTGCACTGTGATCCCTTTCCCTTTTCTATACAAACTGCAACACACAGAGCATGTTATAAGAAACCATATTCCTTCAGCATTGTATTGGATCCTAGAAGTTCTGTGCACACCCTGCTCCCACAGTACATGCTGCCATGCATCACTTTGTATACAGAGGTCATCATGTCCTGTGTGGCATGTCCTGCTTTATGTGCACATAGTCCCTGCTGTACCTCCGTACAGCTAGGCATGAAAGTTTAATGTGATTATACTGTGTTGTGATATCCTCATACATGACTTTGTCTGTGTCCCTATTTCTCCCATCCACTATGGGTATTGGGTAGTGTGTGCAGTGGCATATTACAAGGTAGCTTGTTTTACTTTAGCATGCCCTTTTCAAAGTCCAAAGTCTTAATTCAGTAAAGTCCAAATTTCACAATTGCTCATCTTAACATGGTCTCTCACAATATGGGATCTCCACTTTATACCACTTTAATACAGGCCTCCTTATGACTGATTATTGCTGATGCCATTTGACTTGCTGTTGTGTAGTAAATCCATAATTAAGATGTACCAGCCTGAAACATTGCATTATGCATTGCTATATATTAGTATATGACTTCTGCTAAGTGTGGAGGAATGCATCCCATATTTAGAATAGATCATTATTATGTTGTCATTACATCAGGAGCAAAATTTTATATATTTCTTTAAAAAAAGAAATATTTTTGTGACCACATAATCGGCATGATCAAAACTCTTTATGATAAGTAGGACTGTGTGCAATGGGCATATTTAGCACTGAATTGTCCATTAATTATTAACAGTAGAATAGCAATCCTATGTGTATTTTGTACTAAAATACCCTACTTTAATACTTTAAAACTTTTACTTAGAACTCTGAAATGGCGAATGACATATGGTGTTTTATACCACAAGTGCCATATCTAGACTTTGCAGGTATTTCAATTGTACAGTCTGACTTTTGTGTTATAGCTGAATTAGGAGTGGATATATAACTTCAATTAAAGACAAAATATTCAGAACATGTCCTGAATATATCTGAACTAATTTTCCATTGCACTTCTTTGACTGCAAATATTTACAACCAAAACTGCATGTGTTCAGAACAATGAGACAGAATCAGTACTGAACTACAATGAATCCTCAAAAAGTAGAAAAGCAGTCGAAAGAGATATATATTTGATAGTCTTTGAGCTCATTCTTTTATCCTTTCAAAAATCATGGACATAGAATCTCATGACATAGAAATGAACTCACTAAAAAGACTGTACTGCTTCTTTATAAATTATACATCAATCAGCATGCCTAGTGAGAAATTAACATTAAGAGTGGTTTTTGTCCTTAAAAGTAATCATTTAACAAGATTCAGTCCATTCTACACATGCAGTATAAAAACACTGGACTTTCCCTTGGATTCAGCAAGCTTCCATGCAGGAACAGATTGTTCCTGCATGGAAGGGATCATTCCCGTACAGCACGGCAGCATGCCATGCATATTTATGAAGGTGGGCTGCCATGCTCTATAATAGCTCTCACAATACACACACCCCTTGCACTCCAGAATTGCCTTTCAGTAATTAAAAATGAGCGAGAATGCTCATAACACCCCCAACCCATCAGGATAACAAATCTGGTCAAAGGCATAAAGGACAATCTTCCCTACCAGGCCAAAACTTGTTAGGATAACACAAGTAGCATAAGTAGATAGTGCACACCTCCCAACCCATCAGAGTATGTAATGTGGACAAAGCCAAAAAGGATAATTGTCCCACAAAGCAGAAAGTTGATAAAATAACAGGTTCAGTATTAACAGGTATATTCTGAAGGGTACAGGTAAAATAACACAACAATTTTTTTTATTTTTATAAATGCAATAAAGTTTAAGCATAGCTGCGTGGGTGTGCCTGTTGCTTAGCTACGCTTAGTCCAGCTTAAACAGCACAAGAAGATAAAGAGCAAGAGACATCCAGCATAAGCAATACTGCAATAGTGTAGTGGTTAGAGCATATGCTTTGCAAATAGCCATTCCCCGTTCAATCCCCACTGTAACCAATTTACATTTTACATGTGAAAAGCAGTACATAAACTATTTTTTAATATTAGCTACTAAATAACATATATTTGTTAACCGGAGTACTGCATTAGGTCCAGATGTGAGATGTCAGTTGAGTAAAGTTGTGAAACCCCCATATAAACACAAGTGCTCCATGCAGTATAGTCACACATGAATACATGTAATGAAAGCACATTGGGGGATGTCAGGGACAGTAAACAAATTTATAATATGTAATGAATGATGAATCAATGCCATACAGCAGATAGTCTATAAAATGAAAAATAAGCAATGATAAGCATTGCACAGCTCTGCTTACCAGGTGCAAGCATTGTATAAATATGACTGCTAAGCAATGAGTAGCCTAGCTAAGTGGATTTGCCCATTGGTAAGCAGTGCTGAACCTGTCCCTTTAAGCACTGCCAACCTTAGCTAAGCAGGTTTGCCCATAGCTTAGCTTAGCTCAGCATATTCAAAAACATCCAATCATGGCACAGGGCAGTAAATCAGCCGTATTTAAACCCCACAGGTGGGAATAGAGCTCATAACTGGTTTCATCTTCCCACTGTTGGCATTATGGCAGGAGTTGGTGAGGGCATGCACTTCTGGGCATAATGCTGGGGCATACAGGAGTCCAAGGTCATGGTAGGATTATTGGTAAAGAACCATGATGAGAGACTGCTGCAGGGCCAGTACCAGGGCTCCCAATATAAAGTGGAAGCTTGGGACTGTCTCGACTATGATTTCACCAGTGCCACTGGTATCCCTCGGACTGGTGAGCAGGTCTGGCACCACTATGGCGATATGAAGCAGAGAAAGAGGGAGGTCTTGGACCAGTGGGACCAAGAAGCAAGACAGAGGGGTGATGTCCCAGCAGTGTGTAAGTATTCATATCAACAACTGTTTACTAAAGTCCAGCCTGTGTATATGATGGATAAGTATGCCTAAATATTTTTCTATTTCCCTTACAGCTGCAGCTGAGCAGACTGTGAATCAGGAAGCACATGCTAGTAGACTGCAAAGGCTGCATCACAAGGCTGGTGAGTAACAATCCTGCTTGTAGTAGTCATACCAAATAAATATAAAGTAGTAGAAAGTCACCTGGCAGTATAC